>NC_038043.1:32909975-33209975 GCF_002211085.1 Panicum hallii
GAATCATGCTTAGCTGCTTGCCTTGGTTCTCTTCTTGCTCGACCACACACTCGGCTCCCGGCTCGGTCTCAACGAACTCGGCGGGCTCAACGGGTACGTCCTCCGGCGTCTCGGTCACTAAAATGCATGAATGAAATGCATGCATTAGGATGATGCCAATGATGTGAGAATGAGATGATATGCAATGACATAACAATAGAAGAAAAGTCACATCAACGCGAAAGCAATATCATTATGGTAATACAAGCTCGATTACTAATTTAAATACTAAGCCCGAAGGCAAACTCGCTCATGCAACAAATTAACAAGAACAAATCATGATTTAATTTCTGCACCCAGAGGATATCAAAATAAACTCAAGAGTTGAGTTTGCATCAAAAACTTATTTGTAGAATTACTTATGATATTTACAATTTTCAGCAGCTAAACTCAAGATAAATCTTACAAGCCATGCAAAACATTTTTCAAAAATCCTAATAAAATTACCAGAGGTGCAAGACATGATAAAAGGATAACAGAAGTGGTTTTACCATTTTATCAATTTTCTATCAAAAGATATTCATTTTATAAGATTGCAGGCAGCAAAACTAAAAACACATTAAAAACCTATCAAACAGTGCTGGAACATATACACCACTTGCACTATGAAAAAGAGCATTTGACAGGGAATATAACAAACTTTAGTTTGATATTTTTAGAGCTCCACAAGATAAGATTAAGGATTAACTTGGTTTAACAAGAATAATTTATAACTTAAAATACAGAACTCTAACATGCATGAACTTAATTTATCTAAGCAGATCTACTATAGAGGATTCAAACAAAACAAACTTCGCAATTTTTGGAGGCCTACAGAAATTTCTATGCAATTACAAAATCACATGAAATGATAACGGGGAACGAGGCGGCCGGCGCTAGATCCACCCGGATCTAGCACCCCTGGGCACCGACAGGTGGGCCCAGGCGGCCAGCGCGCGGCCCAGGCGGAGTCAAGGCCGGCCGCGGCCTTGACCCGCCACGAGGGCGCCAGCACGCGCCCACGGCGCGGCCCGCGCGCGAACGCGCGCGCACGCGGCGCGACGCGGCGCGACGCGGCGACGGCCGGCACGGGACCGCAGCCCACGGGCGCGAACGCGCCCAGGCGGAGCGCGCACGGCAGCGCAGCGAGGAGGG
Source organism: Panicum hallii (assembly GCF_002211085.1). Taxonomy (NCBI): domain Eukaryota; kingdom Viridiplantae; phylum Streptophyta; class Magnoliopsida; order Poales; family Poaceae; genus Panicum; species Panicum hallii. Next base: position 32,911,149 of record NC_038043.1, read on the forward strand.
GGCGCTCACCCGCAGCGCGGACGAGCGAGGCGGGGCGGCGGAGAGCAGGACGGCGGAGAGCGGCGGCGGCGGGCGGAGGCGCTCGCGGGGAGGGTGTTGCGGGCGAAGGGAGGCCGGCGGGCGGGCGGAGCGGGCGAGGAAGGTGAGGGGGTGGTGTGGCCGCGCGGAATTGGGCGGAGACGAGCGGCGGCGGCGGATTGCGGCGCGGCGGCGGCGGATTGGAGGGAGAGGAAGAGGCAGGGCGCTCGGTTTGGCCGGGGAAGGGGAAACGCGCGGTTTAGAGGGGACGGGGAGGGAAACGAAGCGGCGGCGCGGAGACGAGGGGCGGCGGCCACGCTGGACGGCCCAGCGGCCGCCGGCGTGCCGCGCCGCGCGGACCCCAACGGGCGGGCGCAGAGGCGCGGGCGGCGCGGAGGGGGTGGCTGACGTGCGGGCCAGGCGCGCGGGGAAGGGGAGAGAGACAGACAGGTGGGCCGGGAGGAAAGGGAAGAAAACAAGGCAACGGTTCAACTTACAAATTCAAAAACGTGCACTTCCCGGGCTCGAAAATTCACCAAATTTTTACCGGAGCTAGATTAAAACATCAAGAACCAATGCAACAACAAGAGCTCAAAAATCCGTCATGGATTGCTCACAAAAATTCAAACAACGTTGCAGTTTTCAAACTTTCCAAGAATTTTATGGCTCGGGTTAGGCATTCAAAAATTGCACAAAAACATCCACAAATCACCATTTGAAATCTAGTATTTGAATAAATATTGGGGGCACAGTCACATAGCAAAATTTAAACTTACTTCACAACTTATACATAATTCACACAAGAAAAATGGATGGTCACATGTAATTAAGTGCATATGATGCTCCATTATGCTTTGATGATGCTCATGATGATGTTACTTAATTTTTAATCCCGTGCTTTAATTTTGGGTCGTGACAATTCTCCCCCCCTTAAGAAAATCTCGTCCCGAGATTTGGTAGACAAAAACGATAGAGCTTCGGGTGCATTAAGGCCATATTCACCTAGACAAGGTAACATCGAAGAAGGGATGTACGAAGCATGGTGGTGTGGCGGGTAGGGCATACCTAATTTCTCTTGATGGTGATTGTGTACACATATAAGATATCTAGAAGGATGAACTTCTTAAAGAAGGTTGGGTGCGGTGGGAGAAGCTTGAGGACTCACTCATTGGAAGAAGAAGTCGGGGTAGTCTTGACGCAACGATCCTCGCGTTCCCATGTGGCTTCGTCTTCGGAGTGGTTGCTCCATTGAACTTTCACAAACTTCACCAGCTTCGCTTTTACTTTCCTTTCCACATGATCTAGGATGGCAATAGGATGCTCTTCGTAGGTAAGACCCGCTTGGAGATTGAGTGATTCAAGGTCGATGCGTCGGTAGGAACACGAAGGCATTCTTCAATTGAGATATGTGGAACACGTTGTGAACGGTGGAAAGTGATTGGGGAAGATCCAATTGATAAGCCACTATTCCAATCCTTTTAGTGACTTGGAACGGTCCGACGAAACGAGGTGCCAATTACCCTTGACCCGGAAGCGACGAGTACCCTTGAAAGGAGAGACCTTAAGATAGACATAATCACCGACTTTGAAATGGAGTTCACGGCGGCGACGATCGGCATATAGCTTTTGACGGGATTGGGCAATGCGAAGATTTCGCGAATGATCTTAACTTGGTCTTCGGCATCTTTCACCAAATCCGGGCCAAAGAAAGGCCTTTCCCCGGATTCGGACCAATTGATGGGCGTTCTACAACGCCGTCCATAAAGAGCTTCAAAGGGGACATCTTGATACTCGCTTGATAGCTATATTATAAGAGAATTCCGCAAATGGCAAACAAGTGGCCCACTTCTTCTCATATACTAGAACACAAGCCCGTAACATATCTTCAAGGATTTGATTCACCCCTCTCGGTTTTGGCATCGGTTGAGGTGGTAAGCGGTACTATAGGTGAGGTCGGTTCCCATGGCTTCATGAAGACTTCTCCAAAAGTGGGCAACAAATTGCGGACCACGATCGGAGACAATTGTTTTAGGAGCACCATGGAGACATACAATGCGAGTAAGATACAATTCCGCATATTGCTTGGGCTCGGTAGGTAGTCTTGACCGGAAGAAAATGAGCCGATTTGGTTAAGCGGTCAACAATTACCCAAATAGAATCATACCCGTGAATAGTCTTCGGCAACCCGGTGATAAAGTCCATTCCAATATTTTCCCACTTCCAAGATGGAATAGGCAACGGTTGAAGGGTACCGGCCGGTTTGAGATGCACGGCTTTAACCCTTTGGCAAACATCGCACTCGGCGACATATCGAGCGATTTCCCGCTTCATGCGAGTCCACCAAAACCTTTGCTTGAGATCTTGAAACATTTTGGTGCTACCCGGGTGAATCGAGAATTGAGAATTATGAGCCTCGTCAAGAATTAAGCGCCTCAAGTTGTGATCCTTAGGCACGACAATACGTTTCCCAAAGAATAGGACCCCTTGATCATCATAAGAAAAACATTGAGCTTTACCCTCCTTCATGAGTGTACGAATTCGGGCCATACCTTTGTTATTTCTTTGAGCTTCCTTAATTTGATCATATAGATTGGACTTGATTATAAGAGCACCGAGATGACCTTCCTTGACCATTCCTAATTCAAGTTTCCGGAATTCATCACAAAGAGTATGAAGAGGAGGTCCCATGGTCAAACAATTGCATTGAGCCTTGCGGCTTAGTGCATCGGCAACGACATTCGCTTTGCCGGGATGATAGTGAACTTCAAGATCATAATCTTTGATTAACTCAAGCCATCGACGTTGCCTCATGTTGAGATCGGATTGGGTGAAGATATATTTAAGACTCTTGTGATCGGTGTAGATATTGCAATGATTCCCAAGAAGATAGTGACGCCAAATCTTTAGAGCATGGACCACGGCCGCAAGCTCCAAATCAGGGGTTGGATAGTTTTCTTCATGACGCTTGAGTTGACGAGAGGCATAAGCCACCACTTGGCCTTCTTGCATAAAGAACACAACCAAGACCGACGCGAGAGGCGTCACAATAGACATCGAAGTTCTTGTGAATATTTGGTTGAGCTAGAACGGGAGCGGTAGTAAGACGATCTTTAAGAGTTTGAAAGGCTTCTTCGCAAGCTTGAGACCATTCAAACTTGACCCCATTTTTCAACAATTCGGTCATGGGCTTGGCAATTTTTGAGAAGTTTTCTATGAACCGGCGATAATATCCCGCAAGCCCAAGGAAACTCCGAATATCGGTGATGCTTCGGGGTTGCTTCCAATCGAGAACATCTTGCACCTTGCTCGGATCGACGGCGACGCCATCCTTGGAAAGAATGTGACCAAGGAAGGATACTTTTTCGAGCCAAAACTCGCACTTGCTAAACTTAGCATAAAGACGATGCTTCCGAAGTTTTTGTAACACAATATGGATATGGTGAGCATGATCATCCCGAGTCTTCGAGTAGATAAGAATATCATCAATAAAGATAACCACGAAGACATCAAGTTCCTCCATGAAGATACTATTCATTAAGTACATGAAATACGCCGGGGCGTTGGTGAGGCCAAAAGACATGACGGTGTATTCATAGAGACCATATCTAGTAGAGAAAGCCGTTTTCGGAATATCTTCTTGACGGATTTTGATTTGATGATACCCCAACCTTAGATCAATCTTGGAGAAATAGCGAGCTCCCGATAATTGGTCAAACAAGATATCGATTCGAGGAAGGGGATACTTATTCTTGACGGTGACCTCATTCAACGGACGGTAGTCAACGCACATCCGTAGACTATCATCCTTCTTCTTCACAAAGAGAGCCGGGCATCCCCAAGGAGAGGAGCTCGGACGAATAAAACCCTTATCCAAAAGGACCTTGAGTTGCTCTTTCAATTCTCTTAGCTCATTAGGAGGCATACGGTAGGGACGCTTGGAAATGGGGGCCGTCCCGGGCATTAATTCAATAACGAACTCCACCTCGCGATCGGGAGGCATGCCCGGTAATTCTTCCGGAAAGACATCCGGGTACTCGCAAACCACGGGAATATCTTCCAACGCCGTGGTTTCGGTACCCGCCAAGGAATAGAGACAAGCATTCTTTGTGGCGAGAGAGAGGAGAACCCTATCCCCGGAGGGGTGCAAGAGATCGATGGTGCGTGGCCCACATTTGATAACCCCATCATGTTTTCCCAACCAATTCATCCCAAGAATTACATCTAAGCCTAGCTTATCTAGGATGAGAAGATTGGCTCGAAAAGTGGCTCCCTCAATAAGAATTGGGACCTTATCTACAAAGTGCTTAGAGATGATTTCCCCACCCGGTGATTCTATGTGGTAAGGTTGTGGTAGGGTTTGCATTTGGAGTTTGCTATGCATCATGAACTTCTTGTTAATGAAGGAAAGGGTGGCTCCGGAATCGAAAAGAACGAGGGCGGGATGGGAGTTTATAAGAAGCGTACCCATGAGCACTTCGGCATCGTCCGGAACCTCTTCCGCGGTGGTGTAGTTGAGACGGCCACGCTTAGGAGCTTGCGATGGCTTGGCTCCTTGGCGTGGGGCTTGCGGTGGAGGGTTGTTTGGTCTTGGTGCATTGGAGGTGCCGCCTTGCCTTGGTGAAGGACAATTCTTGGAGATGTGACCCGTGCCACCACAATTGTAGCACGGACCCCTTGGAGCGCCGCTTGGGTTGTTCCAAAAGGCATTGGCCGGCCTTGGGGGTTGTCCTTGAGGTGGTTGAGGATGACGTACCACCCACATCGGGCGCGGTGGTTGCGCACCCGGCGCGCGCGGTGGGGGAGGTGGCCCCACACGTGGGCGAGATGAGCTACCACCCGCCGAGGTAGGAGCGGGACGCTTGTGCTTAGCTTCGAGTCTCTTCATCTTGTGCTCGGCACGGATAGCAATATTCACCAAGTCGTTGAAATCATCAAACTTGGTGGTGGATAGCTTGTCTTGTAGCTCTTCCGAGAGGCCGTCATAGAACCTCTCCCGCTTCTTGGCATCGGAGGACACTTCATCGGGTGCATATTGTGATAGAGTGTTGAAGGCATTGACATAGGCCATTACATCCCGATGGCCTTGGGTGAGGTTGAGGAATTCCTTTTTCTTGATGTCGATGATACCTTTAGGAATATGGAAGGAGCGAAAAGCCGTCCGGAATCCTTCCCACGTGAAACGGTGATTGGCGGGTTGAGAAGCCTTCCAATTCCGCCACCAAGCCCCCGGGGCATCATGGAGTTGGTGAGCGGCGAATAAGACCTTGTCATGCTCATCACATTGGATGAGATTAAGCTTCTCTTCAATGACGTGAAGCCAAAAATCCGCGTCAAGAGGATCCTTGGAGCCACGGAAGATTGGTGGGTTGGTGCGGAAGAAATCCCCAAACTTGTTTACTTGCGGCTCCTCCCTAGGCGCTTGAACTCCAATGTTACCCAAGTTGCCGATGTGATTGACCAATTGCCCAAGTAGTTGAGTTTGTTGGGCAAGCACATCCGCGAAAGTGGGGTGGACGGGAGGTCCGGGAAGGTCGTCGTTGTTGTTGTTGTTGTTGTTGTTGTTGTTGTTGTTGTTGTTGTTGTTATTGTTATTCCCACCCGAACCGTTCCCGCGGTTCGCGCCGGTTCCCGAACGCAAATTCATCCTAGCAAGAATTTAAGATAAGTTAGCGACCGAGGAAGAAATGATAATCTTAAGGAGAATGATGGAATGATAAGGCGTAGGTAATGACTTGACTTAAGATCGAGATTCGAACGGTAGCTTATCAAAGAAAATATAATAATGTGCCGAGTGACAAAGATTTGATCATCACCATTCGAGTCACTAGGGCAGATTTAGGGAGCAAGAAAGATGGAAAACGGTCACCCACATGATTTATAACTGTTATATGAGTATGCGTGCATGCATGCAACATATGAGTGCAACATGTCGTCACCTCACATCGTTTCCACATGATAATATAGGGCTCACATATAACTTCTTAAGGAAGCACGCATGAAACATTCAAATAACTCACATAATTAAAATACTAGTAACACGTCGAGGCATAACCATAATCATGCAATTAACTTGTCCTTAACTCACAAGCATCCAAAGAGTTTAACCATCACAAAATGAGCGCGTCTTAACGTTCTAGCGCTTAGTTCCACCTTACAACCGCATTACCCCAAGTGCCACGTCCCTCCTACTAGCACTTGGACTAATGGGCGTCTTTCCCTCTCTCTAATCGATAAGCCATCATGGGTCAAAAGGCTCCGGAAACCCCAAAAGACTCGCACGGGTGGCGGGCACCATGCGGAACCGACGCACGGGCAACCCCATCGAAATGGGATTATACGGTCCCCGCGCCTCGGCCCAAGTACCCACCACATGCGGAAAGCGGTGCGACGGAGGCGCCTCCTCATGCGGTGTGTTCCGTGCCCAATCATCCATGATCTTCCTTGGCAACTTCATCGAACGAAGGTAAGGCTCCACTTGGTATTGGAGGCGGACGAGACGACTCCTTGTCTCCTCCAGCTCCCATACCAAACTCCGGTGCGCCATCTCGTAGGCGGAAATGGTGTCCGCCATGCATGTCTCCAAAGTGTACGGTCCCATCGGAGGCGAGACAACATGAGCAATGGGATCCTCCGGTCCCCTCACCGGAAGGTAGGTGAACGGAGCCTCCCAAAGCTCACGGTGCTCGTGGCGAAGACGGGCGATGGCTTCACGTGCCACCTCTTGAATCACCATCTGCACGGAGGTACCACAGGCGCGGAAGTTGTACCTCACAGCTCCCACCATCCACCTTGGCTCAAGGTGGAGGCTCGCCATGTAGTCCACCAAACCAACACCACAGCCGCGAGCATAGACCTCATACTCGGGCTGGAAAAAGTAGTGCGAGCTCCTCAACATCTCGTTGAGGATCGCCGGGAACCCGATCGTGTCCGGAGCGCGAGTCGCCATGATCAAAGTGGCCATCTATTCAATAAAACATAAGAAATTAAGCATATTTAATTGACAGGTGAAGCATTAGAGAGAATAATAGCTCTAAGACAAAGGGAGAAAGTTAGCAATCAATCCTTAAGTTCAAATTTTAGAAAAATAAATATTAATGCAAGTATTCAATTTTATTTCGCTCTCAACCCCTTTTTAGCAAACTTTTAAGTTCACTTTGTGGAACCTCGGCTCTGATACCCGTTGTGAGAACCGCCCAATTTAACACCATTTTAGACGAGTCGCCGGTCGTTATAATTAAGAGGAGAGCTAACACGCGCTCGCGCTTCGGCGTGCCACGTGTTAACCCACATCTAAATCGTGACGACCAACACGACATTCACCCAAAATGAGGCTAAATCCGGTAGTCCCGGTATGTGCTCCACCATCTGCCCAAGATCATGCATATACACATACCGTTCACAATCTAGTATTTCGCCATTGTACCACAAAGAGCAATTTTAAGCAGCAAGTTCAAAATGAAATTACGGTTCAACACGAGTTACAAGCCTTGGGCTCACAATCCAAATAAAAGGGACATAGATCATGAAGTTTAGTGTGACGAGATAATTTCCCAAAAGACGAGTACGCAGCGGAAAAATAAAACGCGCAACGAGACGGAGTCTTGCTCAAGGACGCCGTCGACACCACAAGGACCTACTCCTCGCCCGCACCGGGATCGGCGGGGTAGAAGTGGCCAAAAACAATTTCCGGCTCACCTGCAACTTAGTTAAGAAATATAGCAACATGAGTACAAAGGTACTCGCAAGACTTACGCGAATAAATAAACAAGGAGTATGCAAATGAGGGCTCACGAGAAAGCTTTAGGGTTAAGTTGATAGCATAAGCATGAACTTCCTAACCAAAACCTATTCTAGCAATCCTAGCATTTTTATTATCTTGCCCAACCCACCACAAAATTTTAATTAAACATTGACCAACCATAAAAGGTGGCATAAGCATCATAAACCACATGCGAACAAGATCAATACACTACGAAGAATTCGTCGAAACTTGAGCTTGCTCATAACCGAGAGCGCGGCAATTCGAATTGATTCATTAACCTTGCAAGGGTGTACAACTTTACCCACACGACACAAGGACCATGCGACTCACCCAACCGATCACGTGGGGTGAGGGGGTACTCGCGTCAACCTTTCCCGACGAGTTCTAACCGTTGAACATCACGCCTAACTTGCGCGGAGAGTTACCTAGGTCCACCGGGGACACCCCTAAGGCTCTCTACAAAGCCCCACGGCCACGCATCTAGGACCGTGCATCAACGATTAACACTAGAGGGTATTTGGTTTATCCACCCCATGAATGGATATGTGGTAGTACGATAAGTGCTCAATTTCCAAGGTCATCCACGGACGGTCCTTAATCGGTTTAAGCGGACTAAGCCTCCGAGACTCCTTTCTCCAGGCCCTACCTTCCGCTCAAACCCCAACAACCCACTTCCAACTAGACCGATCCAACCAACAACCCGACACCGGATGAAATGATCAAGATAAACAAAGGTGGTGAAACCAGTGATCCTATTCCAACTTTCCCTACAAGATGTATACTAACTCTAAGCACAACTAAGCATTTAGTTAATTAAGTTGCAACTAGCTACGTGTGCCAAGGACATGGATATACAAATCAAGGGAGGACATTGCATGAAAATAGGACCAAGATGCAATAGATAAGTATTTATCATAAGCATAGATACCCAAGTGAAATAACTAAATTTAAGCAAGTTAAATAGGTCAAGGAATCATGCTTAGCTGCTTGCCTTGGTTCTCTTCTTGCTCGACCACACACTCGGCTCCCGGCTCGGTCTCAACGAACTCGGCGGGCTCAACAGGCACGTCCTCCGGCGTCTCGGTCACTAAAATGCATGAATGAAATGCATGCATTAGGATGATGCCAATGATGTGAGAATGAGATGATATGCGATGACATAACAATAGAAGAGAAAAGTCACATCAACGCGAAAGCAATATCATTATGGTAATACAAGCGCGATTACTAATTTAAATACTAAGCCCGAAGGCAAACTCGCTCATGCAACAATTAACAAGAACAAATCATGATTTAATTTCTGCACCCAGAGGATATCAAAATAAACTCACAAGAGTTGAGTTTGTATCAAAAACTTATTTGTAGAACTACTTATGATATTTACGATTTTCAGCAGCTAAACTCAAGATAAATCTTACAAGCCAAGCAAAACATTTTCAAAAATCCTAATAAAATTACCAGAGGTGCAAGACATGATAAAAAGGATAACAGAAGTGGTTTTACCATTTTATCAATTTTCTATCAAAAGATATTCATTTTATAAGATTGCAGGCAGCAAAACTAAAAACACATTAAAAACCTATCAAACAGTGCTGGAACATATACACCACTTGCACTATGAAAAAGAGCATTTGACAGGGAATATAACAAACTTTAGTTTGATATTTTTAGAGCTCCACAAGATAAGATTAAGGATTAAGTTGGTTTAACAAGAATAATTTATAACTTAAAATACAGAACTCTAACATGCATGAACTTAATTTATCTAAGCAGATCTACTATAGAGGATTCAAACAAAACAAACTTCGCAATTTTTGGAGGCCTACAGAAATTTCTATGCAAATTACAAAATCACATGAAATGATAACGGGGAAGCGAGGCGGCCGGCGCTAGATCCACCCGGATCTAGCACCCCTGGGCACCGACAGGTGGGCCCAGGCGGCCAGCGCGCGGCCCAGGCGGAGTCAAGGCCGGCCGCGGCCTTGACCCGCCACGAGGGACGCCAGCACGCGCCCACGGCGCGGCCCGCGCGCGAACGCGCGCGCACGCGGCGCGACGCGGCGCGACGCGGCGACGGCCGGCACGGGACCGCAGCCCACGGGCGCGAACGCGCCCAGGCGGAGCGCGCACGGGCAGCGCAGCGAGGAGGGGGCGCTCACCCGCAGCGCGGACGAGCGAGGCGGGGCGGCGGAGAGCAGGACGGCGGAGAGCGGCGGCGGCGGGCGGAGGCGCTCGCGGGGGAGGGTGTTGCGGGCGAAGGGGAGGCCGGCGGGCGGGCGGAGCGGGGCGAGGAAGGTGAGGGGGTGGTGTGGCCGCGCGGGATTGGGCGGAGACGGAGCGGCGGCGGCGGATTGCGGCGCGGCGGCGGCGGATTGGAGGGAGAGGAAGAGGCAGGGCGCTCGGGTTTGGCCGGGGGAAGGGGAAACGCGCGGTTTAGAGGGGAACGGGGAGAGGAAACGAAGCGGCGGCGCGGGAGACGAGGGGGCGGCGGCCACGCTGGACGGCCCAGCGGCCGCCGGCGTGCCGCGCCGCGCGGACGCCCAACGGGCGGGCGCAGAGGCGCGGGCGGCGCGGAGGGGGTGGCTGACGTGCGGGCCCAGGCGCGCGGGGGAGAGGGGAGAGAGACAGACAGGTGGGGCCGGGAGGAAAGGGAGAGAAAACAAGGCAACGGTTCAACTTACAAATTCAAAAACGTGCACTTCCCGGGCTCCAAAATTCACCAAATTTTTACCGGAGCTAGATTAAAACATCAAGAACACAATGCAACAACAAGAGCTCAAAAATCCGTCATGGATTGCTCACAAAAATTCAAACAACGTTGCAGTTTTCAAACTTTCCAAGAATTTTATGGCTCGGGTTAGGCATTCAAAAATTGCACAAAAACATCCACAAATCACCATTTGAAATCTAGTATTTGAATAAAATATTTGGGGGCACAGTCACATAGCAAAATTTAAACTTACTTCACAACTTATACATAATTCACACAAGAAAAATGGATGGTCACATGTAATTAAGTGCATATGATGCTCCATTATGCTTTGATGATGCTCATGATGATGTTACTTAATTTTTAATCCCGTGCTTTAATTTTTGGGTCGTGACAATGGGCATGCCTTTCGCTTCGTTCTATGTAGATGTGTACCGTAGAACGATGTACCCAGTCAAATGCCTCGGAGAGATTGATTGGTCAATAAATACTATACATTCATTTATAATCAATTAGCTAAAAGGCATATTGTAATGCAATTTAAGTAAGTTAACATTTCTTGTCCTTGGCAACACCTTCTGCACTTTTAGCTGGCCATAGAAGATATTTTCTCTCCATTTATTATCATACACTCTCATAGCAGCCATATACTTTAAACTCATATCTCATGTCTATAATTGAGCGCACAAACTTCTTATATGGCAAGTCTTCGCACCATTTCAGAGTTGCACTCGGGTCAATCGAAGTTAACTTTCCCCCTTATGGTTGAACACAAATACCATAAAATTTGAAGATTGCATCCATGCACTAGTACAGAAAAAAGGGCCTTACAACGAATAAAATATTGAACATCGGTAACATTCGATTGTATTGGCTAAATAATGGAAAACAAATATCACAAATAAAAGAGTCAATAATTTAATCTACAAAGCGAACAAATAATTTGACATTATGAACAAATTAGTTACATGCAGATAAATAATTTTACATGAAGAATAACTGAAAAAATATTCTTATAACTATATATACACGTGCTAACACAAGCTCATTTTTTGCTCCTGCCTATATGAAAAGGAAATAGAATAAAAGGGAAGAATGGAAAGTGAAGAAAAGAAAAAAAATAAAATTCTAACTCTTTTAACTTGTGCACTTGAATGTGTCTATAGTAGTATCTAAATTGCAACTCGCTTCCATCTGTAGCATGATAGAAACACATAAAAAGAAAGAAAAAAATGACAGGTGGATAAATGCTGATGGAGGGAATAGGTGAATGCGATGTTTATGTGGTCTGCCCATAAAATATAAACAAATAGCCTATTATTAGTGCTCTTACCGTATCCATGCAATAAAATAATATCTTATAATATGTACGATCTTTTTATAGTCGGACGCCACGCGAAATTAAATGGATATATTTATTTATTATAAGTAAAGAAGAAAGAAAATTAGACAAAGAATAAAAATAATAGGATCGGTAGAAAAATAATAGAATAAGAAATAAAAGAATAAAATAAAAATAATCAAATTAGGAGTAAAGGGCAAACCAGAAGAGAACATAAGAAAATAAAACATTAAATATCAATCACAGAACTTAATTTGTTGAAAAAAATAGAAAATGATGGAAGAAAACAAGAATAAAAAATAAAAAGAAAGATAAATTATACTTATATACTAGAGAAGAAATATCTGGCATAGCATTGGAAAAAAAGTAAAAAGAGAACAAGAAGGAAATAAATAAAAAATAAAAGAAAAGAAAAAATAAGTACAGCAACTTTGCATGTGCATGCAAGTGTCAATACTCTTAGCCAATGAGGGTGTGTTCGTTTCCTGGGGTCTAAAGTTTAGAGGGGTCACATCAAAGAGAATCTTATCATTTAGAAGTATTAAATAAAGTCTAATTACAAAACTAATTGCAGAACCCTAGGGCTAATTCGCGAGACGAATCTAATGAGGTATATTAGTCCATGATTATCGGATGATTACTGTAGCATCACTGTGGCAAATTATGGATTAATTAGGCTCATTAAATTTGTCTCGCGAATTAGCACCTATCTGTGCAAAAAGTTTTGTAATTAGATTTTATTTAATACTTTTAAATGATAAGATTCTCTTTGATATGATGGGTCTAAAATTTAGAGGGTAGGAAACGAACAGGGCCTAAGATTATCTTAATGTTAGCTTCTAGGCTTCTAGCTGCTGCTATGTGCTGCATGCAGCACCCTCTACGCCTGGAGAGCTGTAGACCACTCCATTTTACCTCGTGACTGTGACAGCACGGCAATAGTATATCTGATCACATGCATGCGCTGCCAGGGTCTGCCTATAGGGCAGCTGAAATATTATTGGACCGAAAAAGCTAACAGAATAGCCCACCAGCAGGCGCCTTCAGCCAGGGATCCAATATTTGTAGCATAAGCGATGTATAGTTTCTAAGGGTTCGACTTGTTTAAAAAATTTTCTGCATAGTTCGACTACTGTTGTGTATATATAAATCGAATATTACTTCACTCTCTGTTCGATTTGGATCAACACTGGAGCTACCCTTATGACAGAATCTTCGTTCTGTGATTCATGCTTGTTTTTTATTTAAAAAAAGATTCACGCTTGTTTCCTTATCTCTTTCACCACCACAACATTACTCTAGAGGATACGAGGGTTAATGGATCCTTAACTTTAGAGGAAGTAAGGGATTGGTGGGGTCCAGATAGTGGTAAATGACAGCTACATGTTAAAAATAAGTTGTCTCCACTAATGAGTGTGGTAGTGGTTGCCCGCAAGTGAGCCTGACAGGGAATGCTAGCATGGTTTAACATTAATAACCTTTTTATGCTTGTGAATGGTAACTTGAGTATACAGAGTGGAAAATGTTAAAACTTAAATTGCGGGCATAGCGCGTGTCCAAGCCCTAACCTGGCCCATGCATCAGGGGAAAGGACAACAAGGATTTGTTAATTCGTGACCTCAAAGGAGCCAAGTTAAAAATTTGCCTACGGCCAAAGTAAAGGGAAAGCTCAATCTTGTCTAAACTATGATGTTTAGATTGCTACCAAGCTAATGATGTTAAATTTATCATGTGTGTGGGTGATATATGGGCCATACATGTCACCAGTGTTTTAAGCTTCAATACTTAATAATCTTGAATTGTTGATATAATTGTAAGTCAGGATGCAAAATTTCTTGGGTCAACCCAATGACCCGAAACCCAATTCCTGACTAGTAGGGTAGAAACCCAAACAGCCGACCAAAAAAAATATTTAGTGCTACATTGTTTCACCTGATGGGTCATCGAGTGAGCCCGGAAACACACCGCAATGGACCACGTGTCTGCTCTTCCTCTCTCTTCACAACGGCCACGCTTGCAACAATCTCAAGCTAGCAAGCTCCCTCCCTGATCTCCAGCGCCGCTCTACCTCGCCAACCTCTTGGGTGGGTTGGGGGGGGGGGGGGGGGGGCGGGCGGCGCTCTGGTGGCCCATCGTCTTCGACCTTGACCTGCTCCAAGGATCTGTGAGGTCATCACCGATGGGGAAATTTCATGCGCAGGTGCAAGCGTGCTGCAGGTCTCGATTTGACTGTTTTCAGATCGGTTTGAGGCTACCTAGTCTGATCCGATGGAGGAGGAGATCAATCCATCACCAATAAATTCGATTTGAGCGTTGGAGGACCTCGATTTGGTGTCCGCCATGGACATCGATCGATATTAATGGTCATGGAGTAGCGCATTTCGGAGCCACCAGCAAAAGAGATCGTGGTGTGCGGCAGGCCAAGGTCCTTGCGCGCTTGGGGGCGGCATGAGGACTGGGGCATCTTCCAGGTGGTGGACTGCACAGCACGGAAGCTGCGCTCGTGGTCAAGATGATGTGTCTCGGAAGCTATTTTTTATAGCTCTCATTTAGACTTTTTAAACCCACTTGCATCGAGAATCGTAAGGAATAAGTTGGCACAAACGAATATGAATTGGATCCATGATTTGGAAGAAATAACCAGTTGCTGATTGTGTTGACACGAAGATGTATTCTACGCTGAACATGCACCGTGTGGCCTAAACGACAAGCGCGATGCGCAAGGCACGCCGTCGAAGAACTTCAATCCGAAGAACGCCACGCCTGGGAGGGACCCCATTAGGGTGTGGTGGCCAATGTAGTGCCCTAGGCTCGGCAGGCCAGCTAGGGCATCGTAGATCGATGTCGAGACGAAGAACGAAAAGCAGAAAGGGTTGGAAAAGTAATGACAAAGAGGAAAAGAGTAATTATATTTGATAGATTCGATTGCGGTTGATTCAATCAGCCTGTACCCCTCAACTATATATGGGGTGGTATGGACTTGTCCAATAGACTAGGGGCGCACCAAAGAGTCCATAACCAACAAAACATAGGCTAACAAAAGTCTAAATCTAAGTAGATCTCGAAACTCATCGAAACCCACAAATTCCGACAATGACTGACTCATTCAGTGATGCCAAAAATCCATGACTGAATCAATCCACGCTCCTCGGCTCAGCTTAGATTCGGCTGTGGAACGACCGATTCATCCTCTGCTAGGACCGACCGTTTTGACCGAATCAATCAGTTCTCATCGGCTCTCACCGGCTCGGCTCATTGTAGGCTCAGTTTCGGCTCTGGAATGACCGATTCATCGTATGCTATACCGATCGTTTTGACCGAATCAATTTGTCAATTGTAACACTTCACCTTGCGTCGGCCATAACTCCATCATCCAAAGTCCGATTTGGGTCATCCACATGTCCATTTTGATCCCCTCGACAAGAGCTATCCAATGGCGGTGTTCATTCTCCAACTTGACCCCTAGAAGTAATAGAAAATTGACCGACTTAATGGGCCAAATCAATCGGTGCTTTCAGCTCATGTCACCTTCTGGTTGCCAAAACTCTCTCATTTGAAATCCGATTCAAGTGATCCATATGCCCAATTCAATCATTTGGATGAGGGCTATCTATTGGCGATCTTATTTCTGCACTATGATTCCATCTTCCATTTGGTTAAGGCTAACCCTTATATCTTCATGCTCAAACTTGCCCGTGCCAAATGTGAGTGCCAACACATGCCCTCCTATTTTTTGGCATAGCTTGCATGCCAAAAATTACCTTCATGAGTTGGTGTTGACTCATAATACACCATCTCTTCATCCTCATTTGGTGTAGACACTGATGGTGTTTCTATAACTGGTGAAGCAAGAATAGTAGGCACCTATGATGATGCGGAAGTTGAAATCAACACTTCCATATAGAAGGTGCAGGAGCTGTTGGAACTTCCATTTATTTAGGAGCTGCTAGAACTTCCGCTTGTTCAGGCTTCCACACTTGCTTCGGAGATTGCATAGGCCGAATTTGATTGAAGAATTCGTCCCTTTATTTTTCAGCTTGCTTCTCCACCTTCTCTTGACTTCTAAGCCGCTGCAACCTCCTCTTCTTGGTCTTTCTTGCTAGTATTAGCCTCATGATCATCGGTCATAGGCTTTTGAACAATAGCACTCATATCATTTTTCTTTGCCAATTCTTCAATAACAATTGGCCTTTTCTCAAGATCCACGACCGGCACCTTAATAGTACCAATCTCAGTCACATCTGAAGAAGTTAGCCTCTCATTGCCTTTGGTAGCCTTTGAATTTTCAGCACCACTGTCCTTCTTGACTTGATAAACTTGCTTCACACCCTAGCTTTAAGAACCACATCGGGCCAGTTTGAACACTCCAAACGGTCATTGTTAGGGTGTGAGATCCTTTCCAAAGCTGATCTCCTGGTGCTATCCATCCCAGATGGAAAGGACGTTGTTGTTGCATTGAAGTTTGCTAAACAGGAGCTTGCGGCATATGGATTGGCTGTTGTTGGCGTTCCTTAAATGCAAAATCTGTCCGCCAACTATATTTGAGAATAAAGGAAAACTACACCTATCGAAAGCCAATATGTTGATCATATTGAAAACCTTCCACATATGCAACCTGTTATCTCATTGAGCTTTCTCAAATTGATATGACCCTTTGTGAGATACATTTCATACTCCCTTGATCAAGATCACGTACACATTCCCACCATACGCTATGCTAGAAGATAGCAAGCACTTCAACCATCCACTCACAAAATAAAACTCCATGTGTTCCATGACTGTCGGTGTTTTACCGCCACGCCCACCGAGGGATACCCCCGAGGTGGTGAGTTTGTAGGTAGGGTGTCGCCAAGATCAGGAACTCGAAGGTGCAAAGGAACGTAAGGTTTTAGATCGATTTGGGCCGCTGAGTGCGTAATACCCTACGTCCTGTGTGGTTTGGATTGCCTTTGATGATGATTGTTCCTGAGAGGGTCCCTATCTGCCCTTATATAGTCTGGGGGGATAGGTTTACATGGAAGCCCTAGTTAGGTACAAGCCCAGGAGTCCTACCCGAGTACTTCTTGGGTAGTTTCCTACCGTGTCCGACTAGTCTAACTACTGTACGAGTAATCCTACTGCATTACGAGTAGTTACAACAGATGTAGGGTGTGGGCCATGTCCCATCCTGTATCCTAGAAGAAGTGTGCCATGTGGGCAGTCCCGTGTGCTCGGGTCTGACAAGCCCCCGAGCTCTTCGTAGCCGAGTACTGCAGGCGTCCGAGTACATCCGAGGGTGCTTTCGAGTTCTCCCAAACTTCATCTTGAAGGTGTGCTCCGAGTACTTTTCTGGCTGCGTCGAGGTTGTGAGGTGCTTATGCCCTGAGTAGTTGTCCAGTCTTCTTTATATGGGGTGCGATTAAACTCGCACTCCATATGGAGTAGCCCCCGAGCCTTAGGTTGACTCATAGAATCAGGCTGAGGGTCAATTTAATCTTGAGACTTCTGTCCTTATCCTCTAGCAAATTTGAAAAATAAGTCGCTGATGACACGTGTCTTGTAGCCCCCGAGCCTTGAATCCAAATCCCCAGGTTTTGGAATAAAGGATCCAAAGAGTCTTGGCAAACAATATATGATGGCAAAGATTTGATGGTGAACATGGGAAAGTTGGATAGTAAATTTGAAAAACCTCTTTTTTCGGGATGAGTTCCTTGAAAAAATGGTGAAATAAATAACATCCTCAACAAACACCCAAAATTACCTCTTAAATCAATCTTTGTGCCCTGAGCCAAAGACTGAATAAGACCTCTGGGTAACAACCTGAGGAAACCCCTTATTTTGGAATAAAATCCGTGAAATAATGATTAACATACATCTACCCAAGATAAATCTTAAAAAGCCTCTTGGATCAAGTATTGTAGAGTAGTTGTATGGCGTCCAGCATGTATGCATGAGAACTATCCCTTGAGGCACGCTAAGTGCCTTGTCGCATCAAGCCCTCGAGCCAGCTGCCAGATGATAGGCATAAGGTAGTCATAGTAGAACGGTGGCGCTAGCCCCCAAGTCCAGGCATTGAGCAAGTAGCCGCTGGTGCTTGAGCAGTCGATGAAGCCATCTAGTCGGAGTCGATCCCAACTAGGGTTGTACTCAAGACAAGCACTCGAAGTAGTCGAACATGTGCAGAGGTAGTCGTAAACTAGTAGACTTCTTTCCATGGGAGCAAGGCCCCTTCAAAAACATAGTGTACAAGTCAAAAACAAGTAATATGTTACTGGAAATAAGGGAGCGAGGCTCCTTCAGCAAACTTGCACGTGATACCAGTCGCAGACCGATAAAACGGAGTTGTACTGGAAGTATTAGTAAGAATGCCCTTCAGAAACCCAAGAGACTAGTCGTACACTAGTAATTAGGTACTGGAAGTATGGGAGCGAGGCCCCTTCAGTAAACTTGCGCGTAGTACCAGTTGTAAACCGGTAAAACAGAGTTGTACTGGTAGTATCAATCTCCAGGCATCAATAGATGATGTCCCCAGTTGATCAAGGATGAAATTGACGTAGATGTTCAATATTCCATGAATCTGGTACCTCCTAGCCATCCAGGTATTATAGTCGATAAGATCCAGGGTCTATAATCTTGTGCACAATGAACGGTCCTTCCCATCGTGAGTTAAGCTTGTGTAGGCTAGTATCATCCTAGATTCATCGAAGAACCATATCTCTAACATTGAAAGAGCATCGTTGAATGTTCCTGTCGTGATAACGACGAACTCCTTTTAGTAGCGGGCCGACTGCAACAATTTATTGCATCGGATTTCCTTAGTTGAATCAAGTTCAAGCTGTCTTGCAGTGTCAGCCTCGCCTTCTTCAAACATTTCCAGTCATGGGGACTTCCACATCACATCAGCTGGTAATATAGCTTCAGACCCGTATACGAGAAAGAAAGGTGACTGGCCTGTGGCTTTGCTTGTTTGTGTGCGAAGCCCCCAGACTACTGATGAGATCTCATTGATCCACTCTCCATCCTTTTTGTTGTTCTTCTCATAAAGTCTTTTCTTTAGTCCATCAAGAATCAAGCCGTTGGTGCGCTCGACCTGGCCATTGGCCCGCGGATGAGCCACCGAAACATATTTGACTTCAATGGAGCTGTGTTCACAGAAATCCCAGAACTGATGCGAGTGGAAATTGGATCCAAAATCTGTGATAATGGTGTTGGGGAAGCCAAAGCGGTGTAAGATGTTACAGATGAAAGTAACCACTCGATCTGCAGTGAGCGTTGCGATTGGTTTGTACTCGATCCACTTTGTAAACTTGTCGATGGCTACCAACACGTGTGTGAAACCTCCTGGCACAGTTGTGAAGGGCCCTATCATGTCCAAGCCCCAGCATGCGAACGGCCATGAAGGTGGTGTAGTGATGAGGTTATGAGCCGAAATACGAGGCTATCTGCCACAGAATTGGCAGTTGGTGCACCGGCGAAAACAAGTGCTTTGGCATCTGCCAAAGCAGTCGGCCAGTAGAAACCAGATCGGAACGCCTTGCCGACTAGTGTGCGAGAAGCTGCGTGGTTCCCGCACACGCCTTCATGAATTTCTTGGAGTATCTCTTTGCCCTCTCCATGCTGACACACTTCATGAGTATGTCTGATGCTGATCCACGCTTGTACAGATTGCCCCCGACTAGAACATATCCTTTGCTGCGCCATAGGATGCGAGTAGCTTTAGTGCTTTTTGGGTCGACGCCGGGGGTAGTTTGTGCTCCTGGATGTAGTCGATGAAGGCCACCTCCAGTCGACCTCGATCATCCAGACCTCTCAATTGGGTTCCATGGGACCCTGAGCGACGGAACCTAAGTCTGGTGCCCTGATGGAAGGGTGATGCAACTCATGAATGAAAACTCCCGATGGGACGTTAGCTCGATCAGAACCCAGTTTGGAGAGCATGTCCGCGCCCACATTGTTGTCGCAAACCACATGGTGAATTTCCAGCCCCGAGAACTTCTTCTTGAGCTTGCGTATTTCCATAACGTAGGCATCCATGGTGTCCTTGTTGATGTCTCACTCCTTGTTGAATGGTTGAACCACCAGTAAGGAGTCGCCATAAACGAGTAGTCGCTTGATGCCCAGGGAGATTGCCAGGCGTAGCCCGTGCAACAATGCCTCATACTCAGCCTAGTTGTTGGAGACCTCGAACAGTATTTGAAACACGTACTTGAGTTGTTCTCCTCTCGGGCTGATGAAAAGTACTCCTGCACCACCACCGAGCTTGAGTAAACCGTCAAAGTACATGACCCAATGCTCCGTCTGGTTGGTTGGAGCTTCCACTTGGTTTTCTCGCCACTCCGCCATGAAATCGACTAGTGCCTACGACTCGCCACTCCTAGCTCCACTGCCCACTTGGAGATGTGCCCGGTAGCTTCCCGATTGTGGAGGATATCCGCCAATGGGAAGTCGGTGATCACCAGGATGTTGTATGCATTGAAGTAATGGCGAAGCTTCCTGAAAGTGATGAGTATACCATAAAATATTTTTTGAATCATTGGGTAACGAACCTCATATTCAGAGAGGACTTCGCTGACGAAGTAGACTGGTCGCTGCACCCTGAAGACGTGGCCTTCTTCCTATCGTTCCACCACGATTGCCGTACTGACGACCTGAGTAGTCGCGGCAATGTAGAGTAGCAGGATCTCGCTTGGTTGGGGAGCCATCAGGATGGGTGGCGACTGCAGATGGTGCTTGAGATCTTGTACCACCTGGTTTGCCTCTTCGGTCCACTTGAACTTGTCGTGGAGCTTGAGCAATTTGAAGAAGGGTAGTCCCCTTTCTCCAAGTCAGAAGATGGATCAATTTGAAGCTACCATGCAGCCTATGAGCTTCTGGACGTCCTTGATCATCTTTGGAGCATCCATGGCTATGATGGTGTTGATCTTCTCTGAATTTGCTTCGATCCTATGGTGATTGACAATGAACCCGAGTAGTTTGCCTTGAGGCACGCCAAATACGCACTTTGTCGGGTTGACCTTCCATCAAAACCGTCGCAAGCTATTGAAAGTCTCCTCAAGATCAGTGATGAACTCATCGTGGGATCTGGTCTTGATGACCACATCATCCACGTAAGCTTCAATGTTGCGGTGTAGTGGTCCGTAAGGCACAATTGGATGGCCCGTAAATAGGTGTCTCCGGCATTCTTCAACCCAAAAGACATTGTAGAATAAGCGTATGCTCCAAAGGGGGTGATGAACGCCGTTTTAATCTGGTCTTCCTCCTTGAGAGCTATTTGATGATAGCCTGAGTAGCAGTCGAGGAAGGAAAGAAAGACGCAGCCAGCTGTGGAGTCGATAACTTGGTCGATGCGTGGGAGCGCGAAGGGGTCCTTCTGGCAGTGTAATCCACATACATCCTCCATTCATTATTGTTCTTTCTCAATACAAGTATAGGGTTAGCTAACCACTCAGAGTGGTATACTTCTTTAATAAAACCAGCCGCAAGTAGTTTTGCTAGCTCTTTCTTGATGGCCTCCCTCTTGTCGGGGGTGAAGCATCGTAGTCGTTACTTTTTTGGAGTGGCTTTAGGGTCAAATTTTAGGCAATGCTCAATCAACTCCTTGGGCACCCCTGGCATATCCGCTGGTTTCCACATGAATATGTTCCGATTAGCCCTAAGAAAGTTGATGAGCGCGCTTTCCTATTTGTCGCCTAAACCGCCCCCAATCAAAGTGGTCTTGGATGAGATGCCTTCTTGCAGCTGGATGGTCTTGACGCTAACATCGCTCGGGTTGGGTTTAACCCTCGACTGGCTTGGCCGCTGGTTGGAGATCTCCATCTCTGTGTTGGTCAGCATCAGTGCAGCCACGAGTACTTCTGACGACAGCTCTAGCACGCGTGAAGTCATGGTGTACTCAATCGCCTCCTGGTCGCAGTCGTACAACTTCTTTAGGTCGCCACGGAGTGTGAGTACGCCTGTCTTGCCTGGCATCTTGAGGAGCAGGTAGACGTAGTGGGGCATGGCCATGAATTTGGCTAGTTCCAGCCTGCCAAGGATGGCATGGT
The DNA here is from genome assembly GCF_002211085.1 of Panicum hallii. Lineage (NCBI taxonomy): Eukaryota > Viridiplantae > Streptophyta > Magnoliopsida > Poales > Poaceae > Panicum > Panicum hallii. The sequence goes on from NC_038043.1 coordinate 32,933,003, forward strand.
ACGACGAGTCAAAATCCGCCACCTCGAATGATGAGGACATCAACTACAACACGAGTACGTCTACGCCAGCAGCACCTTTTCCAGCGACACCAGATGCTCCTCCACCCCAAGCGCCACCTCCTTCTGGGCCAATCACTCGGGCCCGTGCAAGAGAACTGAACTTCGTCATGCTACTGAAGAACGAAGGCCCAGAAGAATAGATGCTGGCCCAACTGAGGCCCTTGCGTGGGCGCCTAGGGCTGACCACCACTAGGGGCTGCGCCCCCTCCCTGGCCGCCCCTTTCCTAGGGTTGCACCCCTCTCTTCCTCTATTTAGATAGAGGCATCATTGCTTTCCAGACTTGAGTTTTGTTTTACATCTAGCTTTAGCTACTCTCGAACACGCGCAAATACGCGTTGTCCTCGTGAGATTCAGAACTCCACCTTCGAGTGATATTGTGATTGCTCGCATCTTTTTCTTTTTCGTTCCTCGATTGCGTGCAGGAAACGATCTTCATGATCAGGCTGATCTTGCATCAACAAGGTCGGTAACCACAGGAAGTTGGTTCAGCGATTGCATTGGCGCTTCGGGCTCGCTCGTCGTAGTCGGATCGTGAGGGTCATCTTCCACCAGATCGAAATTATCTCCACTCACCGAAAGATCGGGCACTCCGACTCTATCAAGTGGTATCAGCTTTCCAGGTTGATCGGTGAGTTTCTCGAGTGTTTTTTCCCCGTCCTACAGTCCACAAAAACCAAAAAAAAAAATTATTTTCAGGTTAGATCTTGTCCCAGCAACCTTTTTAGCCTCACGCATTCTTTCAATACTTTGCGTTGTTGAATTTGTGTGCTGTACACTTCAATTGTTGCTGGTTACTTGTGTTTTTGTTTTCTCATCGCCTTGTTCCTGCCTCTTCACACCTTGTGCGCCGCCCTTCCATCTTGCTGCTCGCCTTCCTTTTTGCCCCCCGCACGCCGCAACCCTACCACACACGCCGCACCTTTTTCCCCTGATCGCGCTCTGGTCACACATGCCGTAGTTCCGCCGGCCCAGTTCATCCTCCCGCACGCCTGTGTGAAAGGCAAGTCAAAAAAAAGGGAAAGAAAGCAATCGAAAAAAAGGAAAGTAAAAAAAAAGGAACGGGAAAGGAATCCGGGCAGAGGACGGCCGCAAATCCGCCGTACACACGTCGGGACCGATTCAGACTCGATCGCCCCTTCCCTCCACCCCACCTCCACAACGCACCGTGACCGTCTCGGTCACCTGCCCAGGTCACATTCCCCCCCCTTTCTCCACGCCGTGCCAGTTTTTCATATCCAAATCTCTTTTTCTTTTTACCGGAATACCCCTGTATTTTCGGAAAAAGTGTGTGTCGTAACTTGCTGTTTTAGATCCTCTGTGTTCATATTATCAGTTTTGAGGACTCCTGGCAAAAAAAAAAAAACAGAAACAAAAAAAGGGGGAAACCGAAAGGAGGTTACTTTCATTTGGGCGTACTCCGCAGGACGCCTAGGTTCCTTGTTTTCTCTCTTGTGTTTTTCCTTTGCCCCCCATACCCTTGCTCAACTTTTGCACTTTGTTTCCAGCAGCTTTGATTACATGTTTGGCACTATAATTCAACCTTGCATTATTGTTTGATTGTGCTAACCCTTGAATTGAGTGCAGCCTACCCAGAACTCCACATAGTTCTACGACGAGCAGACTTTGTTTCTCCAGGCAATCGCTCCTCCAATCTTTCACCGGTTCTACCTGTTGGTTGCAGATCACCCCTGTGTGCTTGGTAAGAACGGATAAGAATTTGATAACAGCACTACTGTGAGCGCCTTGTGAGCCGTTACACCCTTGTTGTCGTAGGCTTTGTTTTTGTGTTTGTGCTAACTATGGCAGGAGACGAAGGCACAGCGGATGAACAGCTGCAGGACATGTGGACACGAGTTGACGGACTTGCTGCGGACATCAAGACGATGGATGAACGGCTTGACTCGACGATGATGTCATCGACCGAGAGGTTCGATCAGCTCGACCTCGCTCAGACGGCCGCTAGGACCATGCTCGACACCATCGTGGCATGGCTAGACGCATTGAACACAATGATCACGGAGTTGCAGCAGGATTATGGCGGTGACACGGAGCCGGAAGAGGGAGCTCGCCGCGGTCATGCCCGCCGTGTGGTACGTCACCAACATAATGACCCATTTGCTAAGATTAAATTTAAAATCCCATCTTTTAATGGCAAATATGATCCTGCTGCATATCTTGACTGGGAACTAGAGGTCGACCAGAAATTTTCATGCCATGATATTCCTGCTAGTTCTCAAGTTAAAGCTGCTATTAGTGAATTTACTGATTTTGCTTTAATTTGGTGGCGTGAATATAAGCAAAAACATCCCCCTCCCACCACTTGGACTCAATTAAAAGCTGCCATGCGACACAGATTTGTCCCTTCATATTATGCACGAGATTTGCTTGAAAAAATGCAGTGCTTTCGACAAGGTCAACAATCTGTTGAGGACTACTATCAGGAGCTACAAAAAGGTATGATTCGTTGTGGTTTGTTTGAGACAGACGACGCTGCTATGGCACGTTTTCGCGGTGGTTTGAACTGCGAAATTCAGGACATACTTGATTATAAGGAATATAATGATATGACCACATTGTTTGCATATGCTTGCAAAGCTGAACGTGAAGTGCAGGGTCGCCGCTCGAAGACATTTTCTAACTCTTTTGCAGGAAGAAGCCCGGCAACCAGCTCAGCGCCTGCCCTGCATGCGCCATCCACGACCAGCACTACACCGCGCGAGAGGCCGGCCAAACCTGCAGCACCCCCGTCCACAGGCGCTGCTCCTTCCACAGGACGTACATGGGATATTCAGTGGCATCGTTGCAAAGGATTTGGGCACATGATTCGGGACTGCCCAAACAAGCGCACCTTGCTCATACGTGACAATGGTGAGTACTCGTCCGCTAGTGATTCCGAGGACACTCATCATACTATGCTTGCCACTGACCATGCAGCTAAGGCGGAGGTACATGTCAACCCGGGCGACGCCGATAGGTATGAAAGTCTTGTTGCGCAGCGTGTTCTTAGTACACAGGTCGTCCCGCCCGAGAAGAATCAGCGACACACTCTGTTCCATACAAAGGGCGTTGTGCAGGAGCGGTCGATTCGCATCATCATCGACAGCGGCAGCTGCAACAACTTGGCGAGTACCGTGCTGGTCGAGAAGTTGTCATTACCCACTCGTAAGCATTCGAATCCATATCACATTCAGTGGCTTAATGATGGTGGAAAAATTAGAGTAACACGGTCAGTGCGTGTCCCTTTCTCCATGGGTGCTTATTCTGATTTTGTCGATTGTGATGTTATTCCCATGGAAGCATGCTCTTTGTTACTTGGTAGACCTTGGCAATATGATACTGATAGCTTGCATCATGGTCGTTCGAATCATTATTCTTTCATGTTTAAGGGTCATAAAATAATTATACATCCAATGACACCTGAACAAATTATTAAAGATGATCTTGCTCGAGCTGCTAGGAATGCTAAACAACTTGAACCATCACCATCGACTTCTAATTCTGAAATCAAGTTGAATGCTCCTGTTTTACTTGCTCAACGTGCTGATTTTGATGATCTCCGCGATGCTCACTTGCCCTGCTATGCACTTGTATGCTCTAGTGTGCTCGTTTCACTTGATGCTGCACCGTCTTTGGATATTCCTCCTGCGGTTGCTAACCTTTTGCAGGAGTACGCTGATGTCTTTCCCAAAGACTTGCCACCGGGTCTTCCCCCGCTCCATGGAATTGAGCATCAGATCGATCTCATTCCCGGCGCACAGCTTCCGAACCGCGCACCATACCGTACAAATCCGGATGAGACGAAGGAGATCCAGCGCCAGGTGCAGGCGTTGCTTGACAAGGGTTACATTCATGAGTCTCTTAGCCCTTGCTCAGTTCTTGTGTTACTTGTTCCAAAGAAAGATGGCTCATGGCGTATGTGTGTAGACTGTCGCGCTATTAATAACATCACCATTCGTTATCGATACCCTATACCACGCCTTGATGATATGTTAGATGAGCTTAGTGGCGCCATTCTTTTCACTAAAATTGATTTGCGTAGTGGTTACCATCAGATTCGAATGAAACTGGGTGATGAATGGAAAATGGCTTTTAAAATGAAATTTGGGTTATATGAATGGTTGGTTATGCTGTTTGGTTTGACTAATGCTCCCAGCACCTTTATGCGTTTGATGAACGAAGTTCTAAGGCCCTTCATAGGATTGTTTGTTGTTGTCTATTTTGATGATATCCTTATTTACAGCAAGACTATGGAAGCGCATTTAGAACATTTGAGTGCTGCTTTTGATGCGTTGCGTGCAGCTCGCTTATTTGGTAATATGGAAAAATGCATCTTTTGCACGCAACGTGTTTCGTTTCTTGGTTATGTTGTGACTCCGCAGGGCATTGAGGTGGACAGCAGCAAGATTGATGCCATTCGGGAATGGCCTACACCGACGACGGTTACACAGATTCGGAGCTTTCTTGGACTTGCAGGATTCTACCGTCGGTTCGTCCGTGATTTCAGCTCCATTGCAGCCCCTTTGCACGAGCTTACAAAGAAAGGTGCGCCATTTGCTTGGGGCGACTCGCAGGAGGTAGCGTTCAACACTTTGAAAGATAAGTTAACACATGCTCCCCTCTTGCAATTGCCTGATTTTAATAAAGTGTTTGAGCTTGAATGTGATGCTAGCGGTATTGGGCTAGGTGCTGTTTTGTTACAAGAAGGAAAACCGGTTGCTTATTTTAGTGAGAAATTAAGCGGTGCTAGCCTGAGATATTCTACTTATGATAAGGAGCTTTATGCTTTAGTTTGCACTTTGCAAACATGGCTGCACTATCTTTGGCATCGCGAGTTTATTATCCATTCTGATCATGAGGCTTTGAAACATATTTGTACCCAAACAAATCTGAACCGTCGTCATGCTAATTGGGTAGAATTCATTGAGTCTTTCCCTTACATTATTAAACACAAGAATGGGAAGGAAAATGTCATTCCTGATGCTTTGTCTCGTCGATATACCATGCTGTCCCAGTTAGATTTTAAAATCTTTGGCTTGCATACTGTGAAAGATCAATATGTCGATGATGCTGATTTTAAAGATATCTTAGCTCATTTATGGATGGCAAACCATGGGGCAAATTTCACATGCAGGATGGGTTCCTGTTTCGCGCTAACAAGCTGTGTGTTCCAGCAAGCTCGGTTCGTCTTTTGTTGTTACAGGAAGCACACGGAGGCAGTCTCATGGGACACATTGGCGTCTACAAGATGCATGAGGTGCTGGCCGCCCACTTCTTTTGGCCCCGGATGCGCCGTGATGTCGAGCGCCTTGTTGCCCGCTGCACTACTTGTCAGAATGCTAAGTCACAACTGAACAACCATGGTTTGTATATGCCTTTGCCTGTCCCTACTTCCCCTTGGCTTGATATTTCTATGGACTTTATTTTGGGATTGCCTAGAACTAAGAAGGGGAGGGATAGCATTTTTGTGGTTGTTGATAGATTCTCCAAAATGGCTCATTTTATACCATGTCATAAGACTGATGATGCTAGCAGTGTTGCTGAATTGTTCTTTCGAGAGATTATTCGTTTGCATGGTATTCCGAATACAATAGTCTTTGATCGTGATGCTAAGTTTCTCAGTCATTTTTGGAGATCACTTTGGAATAAAATGGGAACTAAATTGCTGTTTAGCACAACTTGTCACCCTCAGACTGATGGACAAACTGAGGTGGTTAATAGAACTTTGTCAACCATGCTTAGGGCTGTTTTAGACAAAAATTTGAAACGTTGGGAAGATTGCCTGCCTCATGTTGAGTTTGCTTATAATCATGCAACACATTCTTCTACAAAGATGTGCCCTTTTCAGATTGTTTATGGTTATATTCCTCGGGCGCCTATTGATTTGTTTTCGCTTGATGCTGCAGACGCCCCACACATAGATGCTGTTGCCCATGTTGAACACATGATTAATTTGCATGAACAGACTCAACAAAATATTGCTGCTGCTAATGCTAAATATCAGGTTGCTGGTAGTAAAGGTCGAAAACTTGTTACTTTTCAACCTGGTGATATGGTTTGGTTGCATTTGAGAAAGGATCGGTTTCCTACTTTACGCCATTCTAAATTGATGCTTCGTGCTGCTGGTCCTTTTAAGGTGCTAACCAAGATTAATGATAATGCTTATGTCCTTGACGTGCCTGCGGAGCTTGGTGTTTCCACTAGTTTTAATGTTGCAGATTTGAAGCCATATGTGGGCGAGGATGAGGAGTTGCCGTCGAGGACGACTTCAGTTCTAGAAGGGGAGGATGATGAGGACATCAACTACAACACGAGTACGTCTACGCCAGCAGCACCTTTTCCAGCGACACCAGATGCTCCTCCACCCCAGGCGCCACCTCCTTCTGGGCCAATCACTCGGGTCCGTGCAAGAGAACTGAACTTCGTCATGCTACTGAAGAACGAAGGCCCAGAAGAATAGATGCTGGCCCAACTGAGGCCCTTGCGTGGGCGCCTAGGGCTGACCACCACTAGGGGCTGCGCCCCCTCCCTGGCCGCCCCTTTCCTAGGGTTGCACCCCTCTCTTCCTCTATTTAGATAGAGGCATCATTGCTTTCCAGACTTGAGTTTTGTTTTACATCTAGCTTTAGCTACTCTCGAACACGCGCAAATACGCGCTGTCCTCGTGAGATTCAGAACTCCACCTTCGAGTGATATTGTGATTGCTCGCATATTTTTCTTGTTCGTTCCTCGATTGCGTGCAGGAAACGATCTTCGTGATCAGGCTGATCTTGCATCAACAAGGTCGGTAACCACAGGAAGTTGGTTCAGCGATTGCATTGGCGCTTCGGGCTCGCTCGTCGTAGTCGGATCGTGAGGGTCATCTTCCACCAGATTGAAATTATCTCCACTCACCGAAAGATCGGGCACTCCGACTCTATCATCGAACTTGATGTACTCTGTGCGGTAGTTGTCTTTCGTGCTGAAGGTGGCCGGCAGGACCACTAACCTGAGTGGTGTAGCCGCGTTACCCGGGATAATGCCATAGAAAGGAGTTTTGCTGGGAGTGAGCATCTTGGAGATGTCCAATCCCATCTTCTTTAGAGTACTCATGAAAAGTAGGTTGAGTCCGCTCACACCATCGATGAGTACTCGGGTGAGCTGTGAGCCCGCCACGACATGGTCTAGAACGAGCGGGAATTTTCCCGGCTTGAAGAAGCTGGTCAATTGATCATCCCTGGAAAAGGAGACCGGGACCTCGTTGTATCTCAGAGACCTTGTCGTGGCCGGCTCCACAGAGAGTATTTCACGCAGGCTTAGCTTCTGCGCGTGCTTGGAGGGGAATCCGCCGTCTCTGTTGAAGGTGACGCTGACGATGTTCTTCAGATCCTAGAAGTCTTGAGCTCCCAACTTGTCACCTCCCTCGTCATCCACCTTGTTCTTTCGCTTTCCTACTTGGGGGAGGGGTGGTGCATTGAGAGATTTTCGGATGGTGACGCACTCGAAGAGCGTATGCCACGACTTCGGGTGTATTGGGCATTGTTTATGCATGACTTGCTCGTAGTCCGAGTGGTTGTTACCCGACTTCTTGCCACACGGATTGCGCTCGACAGCTGCGACTTCATGGTTTGGCTTGCGCTTTTGGGTGTTCCCCGTGTGGTTTCGCTGGCTTTTGTCGAAGTGGCCGGTGCCATTACCTTGCTTGTTGTGGTTGCGCTTGGGAAAGCGGTCGTTTTCCTCATCCTCCTTGTCAGCCCACCGTGCCATCATGTCACGCAGCTCCACGACAATAGTCGGGTGGTTGCGCCCGAAGTCATGGTACGTGTTCTTCGAGAAGAGGCTGTTTCGGAAGCAACGGATGACATCCTCATCGGTGATGTTGGTGACGGTGGCGCACGTCTCTTGCTTCACCTAGGACAGGTTGTGGCGAGTGCCCGCCCTGATCATGGATCCCTGGAAGTTGTTGATGAAGGCCCGCTTGAGGTCCTCCCATGAGTCAAAGGAGTTTGGCTTGAGACTTTCAAGCCACGTGAGGGGTGCGGACTCCAGAGCCACCGGGAAGTAGAGAGCTTTTGTAGAGTTGGATCCCCCTGAAACTTCAATGGCCACGGAGTAGCAACGAATCCACTAGTGCGGGTCCTGCTTACCGTCATACTTGGGGATTCTGAATGGTTTGAAGTGCTTTGGGTAGGAATTGTCGTGATGCTTGTGGTGAAGGTGGGGAAGCGATTGTTATCGTCGTCGTGGTGCCTGCTGGTACGGTCCCTTCTCCTCGCTTCAATGACAAGCCGCGCATCACGGTCTTCATTGATCTTCTGCCTAAGGTCGATCGTGGGAGCGTCGTGGAGGTTAGCCTCGACTAGATCTTGGCCGTGATGCGTTGCCCCACGCTGGTTGCGAGGGGGTTGTTGTACTTCTTGTTCGTTGTTGCTGCGCGCGGACGGGTGGCCCTCGTTGCGTTGGCGGTTGTCATTCCTCCGACTCCCGTGGCCTCCTCCGGGGGTGCGACTGACCAGCGCGGTATCACCATGGCGTTCAGACCTCGACGGCTGATTCTGAGTAGGAGACACTGGATGTTGCCCATCGAGTTGCACGAGCGCGCGCTGGGTCAAGTATTGCAACCTTTGAATCCGAGGATTGGATGGAGTTGTTGAGCTAGGAGTGCGGCTTCTGCGATGTCACCAATCGGCATACGGTACTCGCGATCCGCGGCTGCTGCAAAAGCATTGTTAAGATCCCTTGGTATGCGGGTGCGATTCTGCGCATTTCGTCTGCGTCGAGTGCGCTTGGCATTCTTTGCCCACCAGATCCTACGATGCTCCTCATCTTCATCTTGGGGAGCATTAGTTGTGGGCTCATTGGCTGAGACGTCCACGAGTTGTTCGTTGTCGTACTGGGGGTCTAGCTCGTCTTCCTCCGTGTTGCGAAGGGAGGCCATGCAGACTTAATGATCCGGCGAGCGGTTAGCCCTAAGGCTGTACTCGAGTAGCTCTATGCTACTTTCTCCTTCTTCCGTGATAGGAGGGAGAGGGCTACCCTCTTGGAAGGTTAGTTCCTTTGTGAAGGCCACAAGGCGGGATTCGTAATCGAGTAGTTCGGAGGGCTCAAAGCCCTTCCAGTACACAAAACGTCCTTGCAGCGTTGATGTAATGGTTAAACCCAGAAGGCTGCCCGAAAAAGATTCGGTGTGGCCGTCAGGTTGCGAGTGGTTTTCAAGGGCGGAGGCTGCCCGACAAGCGGTGACTCCCTCATCTCCGAGTCCTTTTCGGAGCTAGCTTGAAGGTGTAGTAATGCGCGGGCAGTACTCTTCGTTGGAGTCCGAGTAGGTCTCAAGAATGGGGCCCCCCGCAAGCGGTGGCACCCACGTCCTTGATCTTGAGTAGCAGATCCAAATCCTCCTCCAAGTCAGAGAGGGATTTAGATTGTGAGGTCTTTTCAGATCGGTTTGAATCTGACCTGAATAGATCTGGTGCATCACGAGTGGAAGTCACGTTGAAAATGGACATCTTTTCGATCTGCTGGGCCAGATCGGGAAGCAGCATCTCATCAAGGTTGTCGATGAAGTCATCCAGATCGCTGCTTCGAGTTGATGGAGAGGCCTCCGGCTCCTTGGAGTTGGCTAGGTGTCTGTTGAAGCCACCTAAACTATTGGTGACACAGATCTAGGAGCCGAAGATGAAGGTTGTGCTCTCGTCGAGCACAGCGCTGGTGAAGTTGAAGGATGCCATCAAATTCTCCAGTGGATGCTCGATGAACACCCGTACCTGGCGTGCCAGCTATCAGTGTTTTACCGCCACGCCCACCGAGGGATACCTCCGAGATGGTGAGTTTGTATGTAAGGTGTCGCCGAGATCAGGAACTCGAAGGTGCAAAGGAATGCAAGGTTTTAGACAGGTTTGGGCCGCTGAGTCCGTAATACCCTACGTCTTGTGTGGTTTGGATTGCCTTTGATGATGATTGTCCCCGAGGGGGGTCCCTGTCCACCCTTATATAGTCTGGGGGGATAGGTTTACATGGAAATCCTAGTAGGGTACAAGCCCAGGAGTCCTACCCGAGTACTTTTCGGGTAGTTTCTTATCATGTACGACTAGTCTAACTATTGTATGAGTAATCCTACTGCATTACGAGTAGTTACAATAGATATAGGGCGTGGTCCATGTCCCATCCCATATCCTAGGAGAAGTGTGCCACGTGGGCAGTGCCGTGTGCCCGGGTCTGACAATGACCACTCCCTCCAAAGTTATCATTATGAGAAGAAGGATATGGGCTATGCAAAAAGAAATAAAAGACATGCTCAAGAAAGCATGATCCAAAAAAAAGAGAAAAAAAGAAAGATAGCCCATATCCTGGAGAGAGAGAGAGATATGGTTCATGAAAAGAAGTTCATACACCATCCACCAAAAATATCCACACACATGCACATCTTGATCAAGGTTTATGACTTGTTTCTCCTTTGGATCCAACCTTTGACTCAGCAAAAATATGAGAAATAAGTATGCCTTCAAGTTCTCTCTACCTATAGTTCCACAAAAACAAGCCTTTAGGAGTAGGATGAAAAAGAAAAGCACAATAAAAGCATTGGTGAGGAATTAAACACATTGAGCAATCCGAGAGATCATCTGAGGAACTTTAAAATCTCTTTCAAAAAACTTTATAAAACTTCCGGATTAATGGTTGAGCAAAGGATTTAGAAAATATTGGCACTCCACTAAACCGTTCTGACTCTCCACCGCCAAAGATGAGGTGAAGCTATACGCCCCACAGGAGTAAGGTGAAGGGTAAGATTAATGCCAACTTATTAAAAATCATGGTAAGAACACCTAGTTGTGCCTATGGCATAAGTTGGAAATGCAACATTGTAGCAACTCCTTATCAACAACCTAAGTCTAAACTTTGCTCGGGATGAGCAAAGGGCTACCTTGGGGGAGTTGTTGGCGGTCCTTAAATGCAATATTGGACCACCAACTATATTCGAGAATAAAGGAAAACTATACATGTGACAGTTCGTGTACTTGTAATGCTAGGCAAATATTTTGTTAGTGTGAAATATGTGTTTGTTTGTGTAAAGCTTGTGTGTGTTTGTGTGAAACTTTTGAAAATTTAAAAGTGCAAGTAAAAAGGGTATTTTTGTAATTACAGAAAAACCTAGGGTTGTTTTTGCAAAATGTTTTTGGATTAGGGTAATTTCAAAATAGGTGAAATATGTTTTTCTTACTTTATGTCTTGTAAAAATATATATTTATTCAAAATTTTAATTTGAAATGTGTGTATTGAAGTGTGTAAAAATTTTGGGTAAAGTGGTGAAAATAAGGGTGTTTATGTAATTTTATAAAAGTACAAGTCCTTTTATGCAAGCATTTGATTTACAAAAGTAACTTTCAAAATTTACTCAGGACTAAAATGTAAAAAGTGCAAGTCATCATGACATGTCTATCCAACCATTATGACGAGTCTATCCCGTCATTATGACATGTCATAAATGCTTGTATTTAGGTCCTGAATTTTATAAAGTTTCATTCTTTAGGACAAAAGCAATTCAAATCCAACTTTTCTTCAAAAATTCACGTGTAAAAATATAAATTTTGAGTTTTTGAACTTGAGCCCTAAAGCAATGTTGTAGAGTTTGAAAAACTCTCCAACTTTCATTTTGGGCATTTCGTCATTAGGGTTTTAAATCAACGGGAAATTTTACTTTACAAACAAGTCCCTGCAGTTCTCTGATTTTACGTATAAGCCCTTGAAGAAATCCAACTGTCCTTCTTCTCTCTTCTACCTTATCCTGGCAGCTACCTTCTTTTTCCCCAACCGGCAGCACAGTCCCATTTCTCATCCACTCCCTCTCTCTCTCCTCCTCCACTCGGTTCGGCAGCAGGCGGCCCGGGCTCTAGGCGGGCGCTCGGGGCTGGGCGGGCCCAAGGCGGGGCGCGCAGCTGCGGCTCAGGGCAGGGGGCAGCGCGGGCGGGGCGGCGCTGCGCGAGGAGGCGCGGTGCGAGGCGCGCGGCTGGCTGGGCCCAGGCGCAGGCGAGCGCGGGCAAGCGGCGGCTCGCGACAGCAGGCGGTACGGGGCGCAGGCGCGCGCTGGTGGGGCGCGCGGGGCTGGGCGCGTGCGGCAGCGCACGGTCTGGGCCGAGCAGCGTGCGGCCCGGCAAGGGCAAGCGGAGGCGCGGGCCGCGGCAGAGCGGGAGCGAGCGGCGCGGCGCTACGCGTGGACGCGGAGCGAGCGGGAGGCGGCACTGGTGCGGACGCTCCGCAGATGGGCCGAGCAGGCATGCGCAGGCGTGCTGGAGGAAGGGGCCAGAGACGGAGGCTGACGGCTGCGGCGTGGCGGCGCTCTGGCGCTGGAACAGAAGCAGACGCAGGGCGAGCAGGAGCAACTGGCGACGATGTGCAGGGAAGTTGCGTGCGCGCGGGTGGCGCGCGTGAGCTGAGCGCAGGAGCGAAGCCGACGGCTTCAGGCGAGCAGACGGCGCTGGCTCGCGGGTGTTGAGCGAACAGGAGCTGGAGCGCAGCACAGTGGAAGCAGCGCGTCGGTTCGGGAGTGGCGCGGACAGGAGTGAAGGCTGATGATGCGGGCGCACAGATCAAGTAGCACGTGCGCGGCGGAGCAGAGTAGGCGCTGTTGCGTGGATGCGCGGGAATAACACGACAAGGCTGGAGTAAGCACGGCGCAGATATAGGCGGCGTGGGCGTGTGAGTACAGGAGCAGGACTCGCGCGGAAGTGAACGGCCCGGAGCTAGCAGTGAAGTGCAGGGCAGTTTCAGACGCGAGAGCAGCAGCGCGATACGGGCCAAGGACGCGCGCGGTTCGGACGTGCGCGGGCAGAGGTGAGGCGCGACGGCTCGGGACCGACTCGCACGAAGGGCAACGAGGTCGCGCACGACAGTACCTTGGCAAGGACGGTCGCGGAGGGACCTGCGACGCGGCAAGGCCGAGGCGAGTGCGGACCCGACAACAGGAGGAAGAAGAATAACCATGCAGGGCGACGACGTGCAGAGCAATGATGTGTGGAGGTGGCGACCGGATGCGGTGAGCTCCCTCGATCCTTGCGGAAGCAAAGAGGCGCTTATGGCGCAGCAAGTCGGAAGGAGAAGTTGTGGAGCGAAGGCGGCAGTCAGGCGTGAAGAGCTCGGAGGAGCCTCGATGCAACCAAACACGGCAGTCCTGCAGAATACTACGCGGGTGTGCCGGTCGTGTTTTAGTGGCACACGTGCGTGAGCAAAAGAAGGCTTAGCTCGTAAGCAAATGGACCCTGGAGGTTCGCGGCGGAGTTGCCCCAGCGAACCAATTCGGCTTTGTCATTTCGTCCCATGATCCACGACATCCAGCAACTTCTACTCTTCGTCACCGTCGAGCTCTTCTCATCACCAATCCTGTTCACCGCGGAAATTCACTTTCCGCCTATTCTTCTCCACAACCAAGGCTACCCCAAGGTTTGCCCTGACCTACTGAATCTTCTTAATGCCGGCGATTCCTTTGCCGGAATATCATCGTTATTTCCGTTCTTTGTTTTCCCCGACCAGGGACTTAATTGCTTTGATTTAGAAAGCTCTAGGGTGTTCTTTGTAAAGTTCCAAAGCTTTCTTTATTTCAAATCAGTAAACGTTTACAAGTTTTATGTTGTGCTCTTGAATTTGAAGTCTTGATTTTTGGTCTAGGTTAAATATTAGGGAATGAATGATGTACTTGTACCTTGTGTTGTGTGCATGTATTATAGCTAAAAAGTAATTATAGGATGTATATTTTAAGTGGAAAAGTGTGACAGTTAGTTAATCCTATCACCCTAATGCTCATATCCCTGCCATTAAGATGTTGTTCTCGTCTTGATTGCAGTCTCCTTAAGGCCCTTTTCGTATAAGGATCCCTGTTAGTTTGTGTGTATCTGCTGCTTAGCTATTACATCTCTGCAGCTATGCTTCAACGTCGGCTATCAGTTCAGCCGCTAAGCATCTGTTTCTTTTAAGTCTAAGATGTTTCTGTGTAACAACTGTCAACCGATGCATTTCTTTTGATATGTTCCTACCATCGGTTGGTTAACTAATATGGTTGTTACCTTTCTAGTATTGGCTACCGCCGATACCATTCTTTTGTTCTGTCCTACATCGGCTGCACATAAGTCGATGTATCGGAGTTGCACGCACGACCTCAGGAATCTTGCTATCGGCTGATCCAAGCTGATTCTAGTTGTTCTTCCATATCAATCTAATATGGCCGATCAATCCTTAGTTTCCCCATCCTTATCCACACACTTCTATCAGTCGATTTATCGACTGAGAGGTCGGCTTTATTCTTATCGGTCACATACCCTTAACCACACTCCAATCGTCTGTACGTCACTTAATAGTTGTGCTGACGTAATCGAGTCGATACAACCATACCTAGTTACTTAGGATAACATGTAAGCACACCTCAGTTAAGACATAACTGCTTTAGGAATCACCCCTCTGCTGAAGTAATTGTGACAGTTCGTGGATTTGTAATGCTAGGCATATATTTTGTTAGTGTGAAATATATGTTTGTTAAGTGTAAAGCTTGTGTATGTTTATGTGAAACTTTTGAAAATTTAAAAGTACAAGTAAAAAGGGTATTTATGTAATTTTATAAAAGAACAAGTCCTTTTATGCAAAATAGGTGATTTACAAAAGTGACTTTCCAAAAATTACTAGAGGCCAAAGGGTAATAACGTAAGTAATCATGACTTACGTAGCAACCTACAAATAGGCCCAAGTTATGTGTAATTTACACAAACAATGACAAAGATTTTATAAAATTTAAATTTAGTCCAAGTCTTAAAATAAAACTTCATATTTTGAGTTTCAGAGTTCAAACTCTAAAACAAAGTTGTAGAGTTTGAAAAGTTGTACAACTTTCATTTTGGTCACATTTTTGTTTGAGCCCTAGAACAGTGGTTAATTTTATTTCTACCAAGAGGTCCCTGTAATTTTCTAAAATTACAAACAAGTCCTTAGGAAATCCCCTTTCTCTTCCTCCTCTGGCGCTCCTCTATTCTCTGCTCTGCAGCCACCGCTGTGCCGACCGCCCTTGCCACCTCCTGCTGCAAAAACTCCACACGCCACTACCCCCTCAGCTCCTTCTCCTCTGGCGCACTTATCTCCCTCCCCACCGGCAGCAGCTCTAGCAAACTTCTTTTTCCCCTTCCTCTCTCTTCCATCCACTGATGCAGGGCGTTTGGGCTGGCACGGGGCAGGCGGCAGCCCAAGCGCTGGCGGCAGCAGGCGCCAGGACGGCGGCGACCCGACGCGGGCGCTCGAGAGGCGAGCGGCAGGCGGCGCCAGAGCTGGGCGCTGGGCGGAGCCACGGCGCCGGGCGCGTGCGGCTCGGCCAAGTCCAGGCGGCGCGCGCGCAGGCGCGCGGCTGGCGGGCCCAGGCGGGGCGGCGCTGCGCGAGCTGGCGCGGTGCGAGGCGCGGGCGTCGCGGGAGGCGGGCAACTGCGGCTTGGCTCGGCGCGCGGACGGCAACGGCCCAAGCGGAGGCGGCTCCAGGCGAGCGGCGGGCGGCTCGGCTCTGGGCGAGCGCGGCCCCAGGCGGCGCGGCGGACGCGGAACGCGTGCGCTGGAGCGCTGGCGCGGTGTTGGCGCTAGGCGGCTGGCGGCGCTGGCTCGGCCGGAGCAGCCCGCGCCCCTGACATCCGCCCCCAACGGCGATGTCCTTCTTCTGGCCCTCTTCCTCGCCTGTTGACTCCCAAAAAGGGCTCCCGGTGATGGACCTCGTGCAGCAATTAAGATAAGTTCAGGGGGTTTTGTGCAAAGTCTAGACCCATAGGAACAGTGTTGTTTGAGGACCTCTGTGTAAGAGTGCTTGTTATTTCATGTGATATGATGCTGTTGACTTGTAAAATCAATAGAAAATAGTAGGAAATTCCGAAAATTACAAAACCCGTTTTGTTAGAAACTAGATTTTGAGCTCTACAACTTTTATTAAGTGAGTTTGATATGAAACCAAATATTTTTGAATCTATCTTAAATCTAAGATAAGAGAGTGTAATATCTATAGCTCCTACATGTTAACTTTGTTAATCCTGATTTTTGGTATGCAATCCCTATAGATGAAGTATGAATTGATATAGAATTTTCAAACCTAAGTTTGTTTTGTAATTTAAATTCTTTTAAGTGGATCAATTCAATTTGTTTTATAGTAGAATTAGCTAAGTCTATTCAGTAAAGCTTATCTAATTAGATCTCCTGGTCAGAATCTTTTAAGTATGCAATTGATCTGTGTTTAAATTTTCAAAACTTTATAACTTAATTATTCAAGGTTCACATTCAATTTTGAATTTAATTTAAACTTGAAATATTTTAATTCCTGTTTTCAATTAAATCAATGCTATAATTATGAATTGAATGTAAATGATTCAGAGCTTAGGTTCCCTTTTTGTACCATGAGTTCTTGAGTGTTAACCTTTTGGATTGCAGCTAATTTTTGAAATATAGCTTGTGTACCTCTTGTTTAGCCTTGTATAAAAATTTTCAAGTCTTTTCCTGTTCTTTAACTATGGAATTTAAGTGCCTTTGTGTTGTTTGGCTCAATTAAACTTTGAATCATTGCTTAGTAACAACTACTGAGTTGTATTACGTTTCTTAAGCCTTCTAAAATGTAAGAGAACACCTCTTTTAATGATTTGTAGCTCTAGATATAGCTGTTTAAAGTGTAGGTCAGAATCTGTCCAATTCTGGATAAAATATTTCTTGACGTGGTTCACTCTGGTTAACTTTTGAATCACCTAAAATGATAATAAAATTATATAAGAAAGTTATAGATCATTTACTAAGCTTTCTAAAAAGTTAAAAACCATGTTTGTTGAATTAATATCAGTTTTCGGTCCATGTTTGTACAAATCCGCTTGTCTATTGTGCTAGTGTAGTGTATCATGTGTTGCATTGTTGATAAGTTTGGTAGTGTTAGCTCATATTTTTATAATAGAGATGTGTGATGATTGGTTAACCTTTATTCATATGGATGCTCATACCTTTGCTCTGGTCTTGATTACAATCTTGTTAGAGCCCCTTCCTATGTAAAGATCCTAGTATACCTTGTGTATCGACTACTTAGTTGATACACCTTTATAACTATGCTTAGCAATCGGCTACTAGTTCAGCCGATTTTCGATAGGCGTGACCTCATCGGCCATGAGCCTTTTAACTTCTTCCCTACCGTCAAAAGCCCATCGGCCCGGTGTTAACCACCCTATCGGTCCGATCCGATATTAGTACCCTGACCGACCTGGTCCGATCTAGAACACCGCATCGGCTATGCGTCAATCGGTTGTTTGCTGATATCATCGAACCACTTAAACACTAATTACTCCGATTAATACTCCCGTCAAGAGTCGGATAGGCACATCCAATGGAGAATGTAATTATCGGCTAAGCACAGCCAGTACAGCATAAGGAATCGGCTACTTGTGCCGATTCACAAATCTAACGCATGCGCACATATTAGCTCGGCCGATGTTCACACTCTTGACTAGTTTACCAATGCACAATCAAATAGTTACATACCCTGATCGGCTAGCATGCTGATGTTCACAGATCGACTAGTTTGCTAAAAACACGCATCGGCTATGCCGATGCGCACAGTGATCAATTAGCCATCCGATTTAGATAACGTATCGGCTGCATATAGTTGACGTATCGGAGATGCACACACGATCTTAGAGTTCTGTTATCCACTGATCTAAGCCGATTCCAGTTGTTTTCCCATAGTAGTCAAATATGGCCGGTCAATCCTTAGTTTTCCCATCCTTATCCACACACTGTTATCAGCCGATTTATCGGCTGAGAGATCGGCTATATGCTTACCGGTTACATACCCTCAACCACATCCTCTTTAGTCTAACTCCGCACTTATGGTCTCACCAACCTAGTTTAATATTAGTGTTCTGTTACACCTAATTCTTGAAATAGGTCTAACTTAGATAACCCCATCGGCTGTACGGCACTCAATTGTTGTGTTGACGTAATCAAGCCGATGCAACCACACCTAGTACCTAGGATAACACTTAAGTACATCTCAGTTAAGACATAACTGCTTTAGGAAACACCCCTTTGCTAAAGTAATCGATGCTTCCATCGATCAATTAGGAACCCAATGCACCTATCCATCGACTACACAGGCCAAAGTACACAACCCTAGATCAGTAAGATAGCACAGTAGACACACCTCTGTTAGACATGACCAAAGCACATCAATCGGCTAAACCTGATGCAGCCTCATCGGTTAAGGCCAAGACCTATACACCAACCAATTAGATAACCAAACATGCTACCTAATGAAGTTAGTATAGATGTTTAGGGTAACCCACCCTGTTGCTTAACATAATTAGTTAGTTTGGTTGATACCCGATAAATGACTGCCCAGTACAGGATAGTTAGGTTGATTGTCGAAATGTAATGTTCCTTTATTTGGATTGCAACTTTATCGTGAATTGAAATGAAAGTGTATGCATTCATTAAACTCCATCTCGCATATCATATAGATTCGACCACTCTCGCCGATGGAGATTACCAGCTAATCCCGGAACCAGAAGGAGGTTGTTTTGAAGACCCCAGGAAACTTTGTCGCGGAATTCTCTGAAGCACCGAACCAAAGTTCGGAAGATCTTAACCTTACTGACTTCAGTCCCACCAGTAAAGGCAAGCCCCGGACATAACCCCTATTTTGTTTACACTACTACTATCATCTATTTATATATATCTTTATGCATTAAGTTCTTAGGAATTGTGTGGAAACCTTAGTTGCATAATTCCAGGAACCTATGTATTGAACATTAGAACTTGAGTCCGAATAGCTGCTCTGCTTATAGGACCGGTAGAAGTCGAGTGATTTCCTGCCACTCGCGCGATATAGGAATTGTGATGTTTACATTTCTGTTATCATTATAAGGATGACGGACGGGAGTTTTATGAGGTATCATGGTTGAGATGATACCCCGTCTGTATTGTTGAATTGGATAAGGCTGCAGTGTGTGGTAGCGGTGGTTAAGCGTTTGAAAGTACTAGCCACATGCCGTGAAATATGGTAAGCGGTAAGCCTAGTAACCGATCGGCCCGAGGAGTGGACATACCTCCCACCACATGTATTTGCTTCTTTTGGTTACTTTGTTCGACGTGTAGGAATACGTGTTGCTGGGCAACCAGGAGTACGGGTTTTGTAGTCGCGCTACAGACGTACGTCCTGCACTTTGGAAGTGCGTATGGTCCTGCAGTCGCTTGTGGTGGATCTGATCCACGAGTCGGAATGAAAGGCAAACGGTTGCTTCGGAATGACCCTTTGGTGTTCCAAGCGTGTGTGTTAGGTTTATCCTTGCAAGGTTTGAATTTCGATTCAGGAATCGTCCGCCTCTCACGATGATTGAGACTGCTTACCCCCTTTACCACATAGAGTAACAAGAGCAACTTTGTGATTATCAAAGATGATGCTTGATTAAAGATTTTACCATGCTTGATTAGTTATAGGTGCTTACCTAGAATGGTTAATCCACTAGAACCTGAAAGCTAAAAGTTGAAAGTAAGGATCTACTCTTTGTTGCTTTTCAGCTGAAAACTCTACCCAGAGCTAAAAACCTTCATAAGTCTAGTTACATGGCTAAGTATACCATGAGACGGGTAAGCCTTGCTGAGTATTAGTATACTCAGCCTTGCTAGTTGTATGTTTTTCAGGTGATATCTGTGAAGACCCTACTCTTCCCTTGCCTTGGCCCTGTGCTCTTCCAGATGATTGGTCCGTGGAATGGGATTCATCCCCGGCCAGCACTGGTGATATCGAGTGATGTCGTGCCCGGGCTTAGCATGGCATCCGTCTGGACGACGTGTTAGGAATCGTCGCGTATGTTTTCTGCTGTTAAGAACCTTAACTTTAACAATTTGTAATCTTTTCTCTAAAATTGAAACTTCGTACTTCTTTTGGAAACTCTTGTAATGTAATCCTCTGTGATGTAAAATGTGATGGTGATTGTATCTCTGGACTCACCTTCGTGTGAGGTAACCTTATTTGATCCTGTGTTCGGTGGTTTATCGGGACGTTACCCGACAGGCCAAGAGATTATACCGTTTGAAGCACATTGGAGCCCTCAGGAATGGACTCACGTACTTGAGCCGGTATAATTCAGGTTGGTTCTGCCACAGTAATCGATGCTTTCATCGATCAATTAGGAAACCGATGTACCTTTCTATCTGCTAAATCCCTTTTGTTTCCAATCGACTCTGCTGAAGTCTTCAACAAATAGCCGATCTTAATTAGTTGTCCTCCTAAAGCTCTGTCTAAGTTTAGTTTTAGATCTTTTTGGTTGTTAGGTGAGTAGTATGTTAAATGAGTGTTGGATTGCAACTTTATTGTGAAGTAAGATAGTTTTATGTGCACACTTTGAATGTAATGTTGCATTGCATGTAGATATGACTACTTCTGCAAACGGTACCTACAAGATCTTCCCAGAGTCGGCAGAGGATGTGTCTGAAGACCAAGTGAACGTTACCACTAGATTATTTGAAGCCCCGAACCGAAGTTCAGAAGATCTTAACTTTACTGACTTCAGCCCCACCAGTAAAGGCAAGCCCCGGTGCATATCCTAGTATTTCAATCTATTACAATTCCATTATTATATTATATATCTTGCATTACGTCTAGGAGTTGAAATGAAACCCTAGTTGCATAAGATCATAGGAATCCAATGTATTGTACCTGAGTCCTTATCGCTTAGATGCTCTGCTAAATAGGGCCGATAAAAGTCGGGTGATTTCCTGTCACTCGCGCGATATAGGAGTTGCTTGTTTACAATTCTGCAACCACTATAAGGATGACGGACAGGGTCATGTGCTGTGTCATGACCTGGAAGTTTACCCTGTCTGTTTTGATAAAAGTTTTAAGGTCGAAATGTGTGGTAGTGGTGGCTAAGCATTTGAAAGTACTAGCCACATGCCGCGAAATATGGTAAGCGGTAAGCCTAGTACCCAAATGGCCCGGCAAATGGACGCGCTTCCACCACTCGACTTTTATTTCATGTTTACACGCACCAACGTGTGGGAGTACATTCTGCATGGCAGACAGGAATACGGATTTTGTAGTCGCGCTACAGACGTATGTCCTGCATGAGTGATGTGCGTACGGTCCTGCAGTCGCTTGTGGTGGCCCTGATCCATAACCTGGAATATGAGGGAAACGGTTGCTTCGGAATACCCTGTTGGTATTCCAAGCGTGTGTGTTAGGTTTACCTTGCAAGGTTAAATTCGATTCGGATCGTCCGCCTCTCACGAGGATTGAGACTGCTTATTCCTTCTGCCACATCGAGTAAAAAGTGTAATTGTTGATGGAATAATCTTGATGGATGATAATCTCTATCTTGCTTGTTTAGTATAGGTGTTTACCTAGAATGGCTAATCAAGCTAGAATCTGAAAGCTAAAACTTGAAAGTAGGTTATACTCTCTGTAGCTTTTCAGCTGAAAATAAACCCAGAACCTTTACAATGCCTTCATGAGTCTAGTTACGGGCTAAAGTATACCCAATCCCGGGTAAGCCTTGCTGAATATTAGTATACTCAGCCTTGCTAGTTTTATGTTTTTCAGGTAAAGCCTTTGAAGATCCTACTCTTCCCCTGTCTTGGCCCTGTGCTCTTCTAGAAGATTGGTCCGTGGAATGGGATCCGTCCCCGGCCAACACTGATGATACCGAGTGATGTCGTGCCTGGGCTTAGCATGACATCCACCTTGACGGCGTGTTGTGAATCGTCGCGTATGTTTTCCGCTGCTAAAAACCATAACTTTAACAGTTTGTAATGTTTTCTCTAAATTTGAAACTTGCACTAATGTTGGAAACTCTTGTAACGTAATTCTCTGTGATGTAAAATATGATGGTGACTGTATCTCTGGACTCACCTTCGTGTGAGGTAACCTTATTTGATCCTGTGTATCGGTGGTTTATCGGGACGTTACCCGACAGGCCAAGGGATTATACCGTTTGAAGCATGTTGGAGCCCTCAGGAATGGACTCACGTACTTGAGCCGGTATAATTCAGGTTGGTTCTGCCACAGCTGGTATCAGAGCTATAAGGTTACCCTAGAGATACATTTTACCTTAAAAATGCTTTCAGTATAAAAGTTTGACTAACAAAATGTTTGGCAAAGCCGCGTTGGATTCGTTAAGGATTGAGCTTAGTACGTAAAGCCCTAGGGTAATGTTTATGAGGGAAATAGAGGTGGCTATAATATATATATATATATCCCTAATTACCAGCATTACTTTTCTGTCGAAACTTTAATTTATGCACAACTCAACTCTACATTCTGTAACGACATCTTCGATGGTAAGGTAAGAAGGTAAGGATCCTCAGCTAACTGGGGAGTTAGCCTTCCCGTCGGTGATGCGAACCGAACGCTGTTTCTCAAGCAGTGGCCTACTTGAGATGCTGCCAATGTACCAACTTCGGTTGACTACATTGGGAGTATATGGTTCGGCGCAGGGTATGGCGATCACAGTTCATATCCCCGCATTTTGCGGTACCCCCCGTGAATACGTTGTTTCGACGACGTATGTTAACATTGTCTGTACGGCGGTAATTGTACAGATGCTGTTTCTATAGTGAACAGTAATGTTTGAGGATGCTTTCATGACATGCTGGCATGAAAGGTTCGGTATATATATCTTGTGGTTTCTGCAGGGATGCTAACCACGATTCGATAGGTTCTGAACGGTTAGGATTATCGACTAGTTATTATAGGGAGAGACGTATTTATATGATGCCACCGTAACTAACCACGTAAGTCCAAGGTTACTTGGCAGTTATTTTTTGTTTGTGAGGACGTGTAGAACGTGCATACATCATGTTATCTTGGATTGACCTGATTGCCTTGTTTGTTACGTTGATGTACTGAAATATGTGCTTGTATCTGAATGCTTGCCTAGACTTTGTGTTGTAGGAACCAATGTAATCTGTTAGGCTAACTTAGAGTTAAGAGAGTCTTTTGTAAATCAAGTGGGTTGGGTCATGTTTGGACCTTACCGCCGACCTTAGTTTGACAACCAAAGTAAACCTTTGATCTCGCTTTGGATCTGTTTCAGCAGAAACACTGAGCTTCTCCTTTGATGGTTAAACTCTGATAATCATCAGCAAACCCTTCAATCCATCATTCAGTGATTCATCTATCCTTTCTTGATGTTGTACCTTATATTGTTGGCTATTCTAGTTACAACATCTGAAAGTTGCACCTTCAATTTTTGCTCAGATGATTTTGATTAAATTAAAAATATGTATGACAATAATTACTTTTTGAATACAATTCTACCGGCAAAAGTCATGCATCATAACATATACCATCTTTGGTCAGTGCATGGTGTTGCATTATCATCGGAAATCCGTAGACTGACTAACGGGTATGCTTTTAGTACAGCTTTGGGTTGTCTTGGGTTTCCTAAGCTCTATCTTGTTGCTGTTGGCACTACAAGGTTGTGATTCCTCTTTTGTGGTGGTGTTTAATCACATGACCATGATGCCGTGTCAGAACCTAAGGCCTCATGTGCGCTGCAGCCATATGATTGAGCCATTAGGGGCGCACTGGTGACTAGGTATATGTGACGTAACCCCACTGCAATCTCTTTTTATGCAACCGTATTAGTGTCCTAACTTTTGATCCTCGTTTAAGGATATAGAGCTACCCAGGTGTTAGTTACGAGCGAATGGTTGCAGGGTGCGAATCATGTACGTCACTAACTCATGAGGGTATGCATCATACTCTATGCATTTCTTACGTGCATACATTGCAAGCATCGTCATTTTTGCATCATGGTGTATGCATCATTGGGCCAGCATCATGGTAATTGCATTATGTCATATGCACCATTTCAGTCGTGCATGGAATCCTCCATTCTCATGTTGTACCATCTTTGCAATCATACATCTCAACAGTGCATCATGATCATGGTTATATATTGAGCATTGCACTCTGAATTGGAGCATTTTGTCATGATTCCTTGATTGCATCGGTATAAATAGGCATGATTTGCAATCAATATCATCTAAATCATTCAGATAATAACCTCTGAGCAGGAATGTTTCGAACATCACTTATCAATCTCTTGTACTATCCTTACTTGCTATCCATGAGTTTTGTGATGAATGTCACCGACATTTATCATCCTCATGTTGTGATCTTAACTCTAGGAGAACTTGAACATCTTTATTTCTCTTCTCTCGTCATACTCATCTCGTTATACTCCAATAGTTTTTACCATCAACATCAATCAACTCTGATGTGATTACTTCCTGTCACTTTTGCTTTGTGATTTGCTTCTGTTCCCTTAAGAGTCTTTCGTCCGAATCTCGGGACAAGATTTTTTTTAGGGGGGAAGGCTGTGACAGTTTGTGTACTTGTAATGCTAGGCAAATATTTTGTTAGTGTGAAATATATGTTTGTTTGTGTAAAGCTTGTGTGTGTTTGTGTGAAACTTTTGAAAATTTAAAAGTGCAAGTAAAAAGGGTATTTTTGTAATTACAGAAAAACCTAGGGTTGTTTTTGCAAAATGTATTTCGATAGGGTAATTTCAAAATAGGTGAAATATGTTTTTCTTACTTTATGTCTTGTAAAAATATATATTTATTCAAAATTTTAATTTGAAATGTGTGTATTGAAGTGTGTAAAAATTTTGGGTAAAGTGGTGAAAATAAGGGTGTTTATGTAATTTTATAAAAGTACAAGTCCTTTTATGCAAGCATTTGATTTACAAAAGTAACTTTCAAAATTTACTCAGGACTAAAATGTAAAAAGTGCAAGTCATCATGACATGTCTATCCAACCATTATGACGAGTCTATCCCGTCATCATGACATGTCATAAATGCTTGTATTTAGGTCCTGAATTTTATAAAGTTTCATTCTTTAGGACAAAAGCAATTCAAATCCAACTTTTCTTCAAAAATTCACGTGTAAAAATATAAATTTTGAGTTTTTGAACTTGAGCCCTAAAGCAATGTTGTAGAGTTTGAAAAACTCTCCAACTTTCATTTTGGGCATTTCTTCATTAGGGTTTTAAATCAACGGGAAATTTTACTTTACAAACAAGTCCCTGCAGTTCTCTGATTTTACGTATAAGCCCTTGAAGAAATCCAACTGTCCTTCTTCTCTCTTCTACCTTATCCTGGCGCCTACCTTCTTCTTTTTCCCCAACCGGCAGCACAGTCCCATTTCTCATCCACTCCCTCTCTCTCTCCTCCTCCACTCGGTTCGGTAGCAGCCGGCCCGGGCTCTAGGCGGGCGCTCGGGGCTGGGCGGGCCCAAGGCGGGGCGCACAGCTGCGGCTCAGGGCAGGCGGCAGCGCTTGCGGGGCGGCGCTGTGCGAGGAGGCGCGGTGCGAGGCGCGCGGCTGGCTGGGCCCAGGCGCAGGCGAGTGCGGGCAAGCGGCGGCTCGCGACAGTAGGCGGTACGGGGCACAGGCGCGCGCTGGTGGGGCGCGCGGGGCTGGGCGCGTGCGGCAGCGCACGGTCTGGGCCGAGCAGCGTGCGGCCTGGCAAGGGCGAGCGGAGGCGCGGGCCGCGGCAGAGCGGGAGCGAGCGACGCGGCGCTGCGCGCGGACGCGGAGCAAGTGGGAGGCGGCACTGGTGCGGACGCTCCGCAGGTGGGCTGAGCAGGCATGTGCAGGCGTGCTGGAGGAAGGGGCCAGAGACGGAGGCTGACGGCTGCGGCGTGGCGGCGCTCTGGCGCTGGAACAGAAGCAGACGCAGGGTGAGCAGGAGCAACTGGCGACGATGTGCAGGGAAGTTGCGTGTGCGCGGGTGGCGCGCATGAGCCGAGCGCAGGAGCGAAGCCGATGGCTTCAGGCGAGCAGACGGCGCTGGCTCGCGGGCGTTGAGCGAACAGGAGTTGGAGTGCAGCACAGTGGAAGCAGCGCGTCGGTTCGGGAGTGGCGCGGACAGGACCGAAGGCTGATGATGCGGGCGCACGGATCGAGTAGCACGTGCGCGGCGGAGCAGAGTAGGCGCTGATGCATGGATGCGCGGGAATAACACGGCAAGGCTGGAGTAAGCACGGCGCAGATATAGGCGGCGTGGGCGTGTGAGCACAGGAGCAGGACTCGAGCGGAAGTGAACAGCCCGGAGCGAGCAGTGAAGTGCAGGGCATTTTTGAGATGCGAGAGCAGCAGCTCGATAAGGGCCAAGGATGCGCGCGGTTCGGACGTGCGCGGGCAGAGGTGAGGCGCGACGGCTCGGGACCGACTCGCACGAAGGGCAACGAGGTCGCGCACGACAGTACCTTGGCAAGGATGGTCGCGGAGGGACCTGCGACGTGGCAAGGCCGAGGCGAGTGCGGACCCGACAACAGGAGGAAGAAGAATAACCATGCAGGGCGACGACGTGCAGAGCAATGATGTGTGGAGGTGGCGACCGGATGCGGTGAGCTCCCTCGATCCTCGCGGAAGCAAAGAGGCGCTTATGGCGCAGCAAGTCGGAAGGAGAAGTTGTGGAGCGAAGGCGGGAGTCAGGCGTGAAGAGCTCGGAGGAGCCTCGATGCAACCAAACACGGCAGTCCTGCAGAATGCTACGCGGGTGTGCCGGTCGTGTTTCAGTGGCACACGTGCGTGAGCAAAAGAAGGCTTAGCTCGTAAGCAAATGGACCCTGGAGGTTCGCGGCGGAGTTGCCCCAGCGAACCAATTCGGCTTTGTCATTTCGTCCCATGATCCATGACATCCAGCAACTTCTACTCTTCGTCACCGTCGAGCTCTTCTCATCACCAATCCTGTTCACCGCGGAAATTCACTTTCCGCCTATTCTTCTCCACAACCAAGGCTACCCCAAGGTTTGCCCTGACCTACTGAATCTTCTTAATGCCGGCGATTCCTTTGCCGGAATATCATCGATCATCGTTATTTCCGTTCTTTGTTTTCCCCGACCAGGGACTTAATTGCTTTGATTTAGAAAGCTCTAGGGTGTTCTTTGTAAAGTTCCAAAGCTTTCTTTATTTCAAATCAGTAAACGTTTACAAGTTTTATGTTGTGCTCTTGAATTGAAAGTCTTGATTTTTGGTCTAGGTTAAATATTAGGGAATGAATGATGTACTTGTACCTTGTGTTGTGTGCATGTATTATAGCTAAAAAGTAATTATAGGATGTATATTTTAAGTGGAAAAGTGTGACAGTTAGTTAATCCTATCACCCTAATGCTCATATCCCTGCCATTAAGATGTTGTTCTCGTCTTGATTGCAGTCTCCTTAAGGCCCTTTTCGTATAAGGATCCCTGTTAGTTCGTGTGTATCTGCTGCTTAGCTATTACATCTCTGCAGCTATGCTTCAACATCGGCTATCAGTTCAGCCGCTAAGCATCTGTTTCTTTTACGTCTAAGATGTTTCTGTGTAACAACTGTCAACCGATGCATTTCTTTTGATATGTTCCTACCATCGGTTGGTTAACTAATATGGTTGTTACCTTTCTAGTATCGGCTACCGCCGATACCATTCTTTTGTTCTGTCCTACATCGGCTGCACATAAGTCGATGTATCGGAGTTGCACGCACGACCTCAGGAATCTTGCTATCGGCTGATCCAAGCTGATTCTAGTTGTTCTTCCATATCAATCTAATATGGCCGATCAATCCTTAGTTTCCCCATCCTTATCCACACACTTCTATCAGTCGATTTATCGACTGAGAGGTCGGCTTTATACTTATCGGTCACATACCCTTAACCACACTCCAATCGGCTGTACGTCATGTGGCAGAACCGTCTGAATTATTCCGGTTCAAGTGCACTAATCATCATTTACAAAGATAAGATGATCTCAAATGCACTTCAAACGGAACAACCCATGGGTCTGTCGGGTCACCGCCCGATACGACCACGGTTACACAGGATTGGAGTAGGTTATACTCATACAAGAAGAATTCCAGGTACATAACAACGCAAGCCTTTATCACAGAGTAAGCAGTATTATTACAAACCAGTTTTCTCCAGCCCTGACTGGAGCAAAATAAACAAAGGGTTATTTAAAAACAACGGGTAAACACCCGTTGACCAAAGTTATAGCGAAAAGACAACGCGACTAACAACGTCGCTATCAGCAGCACCATGCGTAGCCCGGTCGATGGTGTCACTCCGAGGGGTCAATGCTGGCCGGGGACGGATCCCATTCCACGGACCAACCAGGTGGAACAGCAAAGGGGCAGGACGCACTATCAGCCTGGTTCTCAACCGGCATACCTGAAAGCAGTTCTAGCAAGGCTGAGTATAATGATACTCAGCAAGACTTACCCGGGTTTGGGTATACTTTAGCCCATAACTAGACTCATGAAGGTATGGTAAGGTTCTGGGTTTATTTTCAGCTGAAAAGCAACAGAGAGTATAATCTATTTCAAGTTTTAGCTTTCCGATTCTAGTTTGATTAACCATTCTAGGTAAGCACCTATACTAAACAAGCAAGATAGAGATTATCAATCATCAAGATTCCTCCATTATCAATTATACTTTTTACTCTATGTGGTAAAAGGGATAAGCAATCTCAATTCTCGTGAGAGGCGGATGATCCGGACCGAATTTCAACCTTGCAAGGTAAACCTAACACACACGCTTGGAACATCCAACGATGATTCCGAAGCAACCGTTTGCCTTTCATTCCGGGTCGTGGATCAGGGCCACCACAAGCGACTGCAGGACTGTGATAGTTCGTGTATTTGTAATGCTAGACTTATATTTGATAGTATGAAGTGTATGCTTGTTGGTGTAAAACTTTTGTGTGTTTGTGTGAAGTTCTTGAAAATCTTAAGTAAAAAGGGTATTTTCGTAATTATGGAAAAACTAGGGTTGTTTTTGCAAAATGTAATTTGATAAGAGGTAACCTCAAATTAAGTAAAGGGTAGTTTGGTAAATATATTTTACTCTATGTCTTGTAAAAAAAAATATATTTACCCAACAGTTGCATTAGAAATGTAGGAGTTAAATTGTGTAAAAATTTGCGGAAATAAGGGTATTTATGAAACTTTATAAAAGAACAAGCCCTTTTATGCAAAATAGGTAATTTACAAAAGTAACTTTCCAAAATTACTAGAAGTAAAAAGGTAATAATGTAAGTAATCATGACTTACTTAGCAATTTGCGAATAGACCCAAGGTTATATATAATTTATACTAACAATGACAAAGATGTTAGAAAATTCAAATTTAGTCCAAGTCTTAAAATAAAACCTCATATTTTGAGTTTTGGAGATTAAACCCTAAAATAAAGTTGTAGATCTTAAAAAGTTGTACAACTTTCATTTTGATCACATTTATGTTTGAGCCCTAGAACAGTGGTTAAATTTGTTTTTACCAAGAGGTCCCTACAATTTTCTTAAATTACAAACAAGTCCTCGGGAAATTCCCTTTGCCTTCCTCCTCTGGCGCTGCTCTGCTCTTCTGAACTGCGGTTCACCGCTGTTTTCCCGTCCTTGCCACCTCCTGCTGCCAATTTACCACGCGTCGCCCAACTCTAGCACTGATTTAATTCCCTGCCGCCCCTCCTGGCCTTATCCTCTCCCTCCCTGCTCCTTTCCCTCTCCCCTTCTGCTCCATTCCAGCAGCAGACCAGGAGGCGCTACGGCAGGCGCCAGGCAGCAAGCGGCGGCTGGCGCAGGCGGGCCGCGGGCAGGTGGCGGCTCAGCGCGCGGGCCGGCGCTGGGACGCGCGGCTAGCGGCGGGAGCTGGAGGCGCGCGAGCTGGCGGCGGCCGCAGAAACGCGCGCGGGGCAGGCGGACGCGCGGGAGCGCGCGGCCCAAGCGCGGGCGGCAGCGGCCGAGCCAGGGCGGCGCGCGTGCGGCAGTGCGCGGGGCCCAGGCGGGCGCGGCTCAGGCGGAGGCCGGCCCAGGCAGCTGCGGGCGCCAGCGCAGGCGGCCCCACGCGGAGCGAGCGCGGCGCGGCTGCGCGGCGGCTCGGCGAGCGTGGGACGCGGCAGGTGCTGGCGGACGCGAGCGGTGCGTGTGCAGGCGCGCGCAGGCGGGGCTCGGCTTGGACGGTCCCCAGGCGCAAGGGCAACGGAGCAGGACGGCCTAGGCAGCACGCGTGCGGGCCAGCAACGGTCAGGCAGAGCGTAGGAGGGCGGACGGCAAGAAGGGAGCAGGCGTGCGCAAGCGGTTGGGCCGGGTATCTCGGCTTGACGTGGAGTGCGCAGGGTGGCCGCGCGCATGGGAGCGGGCTCGGGTGAGCGGTTCCGAGCGGCTGGTGGCGCTACGGGTACAGACGCCAGACGAGCACAGAAGCTAGGCTGAGCGGTGTAGTGCAGGTGGCCGTATTCCACGTCGGGGAGCTGCAACCCGAGGGGGAAATTGGAGGACAGGTGATACGCGGATGTTCGGGCGACGCGCGCGTGGCGCGGACGGCGGGTTGAGCAGAGGCTGGGCAGAGCACGCGGACGAGCGTGCGGAGTGCGCGACGCGGCCACGGTTAGGCACTGGGTGGCTCGGTTTGGGTGCGCACAGGCGCGACGCAGGAGCGGAGCTTAGGGTTCGCGATGTCGCGGCGCGACGACTCGGCGCGGACCCGCACGGGGAGAACAATGGAACCGCGCGTGAAGGACGTCGGAGATCGTTGTGGAGCGAAGGCGGCGGTCAGACGTGACGAGCTCGAAGGAGCCTCTATGCAACCAAACGCAACTGTAACGAGCTACAGCAGATGGAACTCGCCATTACCGCCGGTGAGAAACTGAGGGCCCTTCTACGAAGCTCTTTTATTATTTCATGTGTGCAAAGCAACTAACTTATAAAATTCGTAAGAAATGATATAAAAATCGTAAAATGTCAAATGAAGATGTTATGGAATCCTTGTGAGTAGATTTATGCAGTATGTGTATAATTTTGTATGTGTTAATAGAAAAATCTCACTTTAGACTTTTGCTCATGTGCTGTGTAGTTCTTAATATTTGTGATGTTTGGTTAACCTTCATTTATATAGATGCTTATGCCTTTACCCTGGTTTTGATTGCAATCTTGATAGAGCCCTTTCTATATAAAGATCCTGGTCATACCTTGTGTATCGACTACTTAATTGATATACCTTTGTAACCAGGCTTAGCAATCGGCTATTAGTTCAGCTAATTTTTGATAGGCACGACCCTATCGGCCATAGACCTTTTTGGCTACAGGTCTGTAGGACCATCGGCCATAAGCCTTTTGATTTCTTCTCTACCGGCAAAAGCCCGTCGGCTGATGTTAACCATCCTGTCGGTCCAATCCGATGCTAGTGCCCTGACCGACCTGGTCCGATCTAGACAACCATGCCGGTTATGCGTTAATCGGTTATTTGCTGATAACATTGAACCACTCAAACACTGATTACTCTGATTAACACTCCCGTCAATAGTTGGATAGGTATATCCAATAGAGAATGTAGTTGTCAGCTAAGCACAGCCAGTACAGCATAGGGAATCGGCTACTTGTACCGATTCACAAATCTAACGCATGCGCATATATTAGCTCGGTCGATGTTCACACTATCGACTAGTTTACCAATGCACCATCAAATAGTTACATACCCTGATCGGCTAACATGCTGATGTTCACAGATCAACTAGCCATCCGATTTTGATAACGTATCGGCTGCACATAGTCGACGTATCAGAGATACACACACAATCTTAGAGTTCTGTTATCCACTGATCTAAGCTAATTCCAGTTGTTTCCCATAGCGGTCAAATATGACCGGTCAATCCTTAGTTTTCCTATCCTTATCCACACACTGTTATCAGCCGATTTATCGGCTGAGAGATCGGCCATATGCTTACCGGTTACATACCCTCAACCACATCCTTTTTAGTCTAAGTCTACACTTATGGTCTCACCAACCTAGTTTAATATTAGTGTTCTGTTACACCTAATTCTTGAAATAGGTCTAACTTAGATAATCCCATCGGCTGTATGACAATTGATTGTTGTACAGACGTGATCAAGTCGATGCAACCACACCTATTTATCTAGATTAACACTTAAGCGCATCTCAATAAGGCACAGTTAGTGCATAATAGGGCAATCAGCTACATGGCTGATATGCCCCAGTAGATATAAGAGAACGTTAAGGATGAAAACCGGCTACACAGCTAATTCACCAATCGGCTGAATACGCTGAGACACAGACCGTACGGTTACATAGTTCGACTAGTCTATCAATACACCATCGGCTAGTTACTTGCTTTAGTCAACTAGCTATGCCGATACATCACTCGACTAATTCTACCCGATGTATAAATCGGCGAATGTGCCGATACACTAAATCGGCTAGAAGGTCAAATCACTGATCGACTAGTTTTGCTAAAGCATGGATCCGCTATACTGATACACACGCGATCAGTTAAGTACGCCGATGCTCACACAGATTAGCTAGGACACAGCCGCTTTAGGAAACATCCCTCTACTAAAGTGATCGATGTTTTCATCGATCAATTAGAAAACCAGTGCACCTGTCAATCGGCTACCCAGACCAAAGTACACAACCCTAGATCAATAAGATTGTACAGTAGACACGCCTCTATTAGACACGACCAAAGCACATCAGTCAGCTAAACCTGATTCATCCTCATCGGGTAAGGCCAAGACCTATACACCAACCAATTAGATAACCAAACATACTACCTAATGAAGTTAGTATAAATGTTTAGGGTAACCCACCCCGTTGCTTAACGTAACTAGTTAGTTTGGTTGATACCCGATAAATGACTGCCCAGTACAGGGTAGTTAGGTTATTTGTCGAAATGTAATGTTCTTTTATTTGGATTGCAACTTTATTGTGAATTGAAATGAAAGTGTATGCATTCATTGAACTCCATCTTGCATATCATATAGACTCAACCACTCTCGCCGACGGAGATTACCAGCTAATCCCGGAACCAGAAGGAAGTTATTCTGAAGACCCTGGGAACTTCGTCGCGGAATTATCTGAAGCCCTGAACTAAAGTTCAGAAGATCTTAACTTTACTGACTTCAGCCCCACCAGTAAAGGCAAGCCCCGGACATAACCCCTACTTTACTACACTGCAACCTATATTATTTATATATATCTCTTTATGCATTACGTTCTTAGGAGTTGTTTGAAAACTTAGTTGCATTATTCCAAGAACCAATATATTGAACACTAGAACTGGAGTCCGACTAGCTGCTCTGCTTATAGGACCGGTAGAAGTCGAGTGATTTCCTGTCACTCGCGCGATTTAGGAATTGTAATGTTTACATTCCTGTTATCACTATAAGGATGCCGGACGGGAGTTTTATGAGATATCATGGTCAAGATGATACCCCGTCTGTGTTGATGAATTTGTTAAGGTCGCAGTGTGTGGTAGCGGTGGTTAAGCGTTTGAAAGTACTAGCCACATGCCGTGAAATATGGTAAGCGGTAAGCCTAGTAACCGATCGGCCCGAGGAGTGGACATACCACCCACCACATGTATTTGCTTCTTTTGGTTACTTAGTTCGACGTGTAGGCATATGTGTTGCTGGGCAACCAGGAGTACGGGTTTTGTAGTCGCGCTACAGACGTACGTCCTGCACTTTTGTAGTGCATATGACCTGCAGTCGCTTGTGGTGGCCCTGATCCACGAGTCGGAATGAAAGGCAAACGGTTGCTTCGGAACGGCCCTATGGTGTTCCAAGCGTGTGTGTTAGGTTTACCTTGCAAGGGTTGAATCTCGATTCAGAATCGTCCGCCTCTCACGATGAAATGAGACTGCTTATCCCCTTTACCACATAGAGTAACAAGAGCAACTATGTGATTATTCAAGATGATGTTTGATTAAAGATTCTACCCTGTTTGAATAGTTATAGGTGCTTACCTAGAATGGATAATCACCTAGAACCTGAAAGCTAAAAGTTGAAATTAAGGACCTACTCGTTATTGCTTTTCAGCTGAAAATAAACCCAGCAGCCTTGAAAAGCTTTCATAAGTCTAGTTATGGGCTAAGGTATACCCAATTCCGGGTAAGTCTTGCTGAGTATTAGTATACTCAGTCTTGCTAGTTATGTGTTTTGCAGATAATGTCTGGAAGACCCTACTCTTCTCTTGCCTCGGCCCTGTGCTCTCCCAGAAGGTTGGTCCGAGGAATGGGATCCGTCCTCGGCCAACATGGATGATGCTAAGTGACGTCATGCTTAGGCTTAGCATGACATCCATCTTATCGACGTGCTGTAGATCATCGCGTATGTTTTTCCGCTGCTAAAAATCATAGCTTAAACAGTTGTATTGTTTTCTCTAAGTTTGAAACTTTATACTACTTCTATAAACTCTTGTAATGTAATTCCCTGTTATGTAAAATGTGATGGTGATTGTATCTCTGGACTCACCTTCGTGTGAGGTAACCTTATTTGATCCTGTGTATCGGTGGTTTATCGGGACGTTACCCGACAGGCCAAGGGATTATACCGTTTGAAGTACGTCGGAGCCCTTTGGAGTGGACTCGCGTACTTGAGCCGGTATAATTCAGGTTGGTTCTGCCACAGCTGGTATCAGAGCTATAAGGTTACTCTGGAGATACATTTTACCTTAAAAATGCTTTCAGTATAAAAGAGTGACCAACAAAGTATTTGATAAAACTACGTTGAATCCGTTAAGGATTATGCTTAGTACGTAAAGCCCTAGGGTAATGCTTATAAGGGAAATAGAGGTGGCTATAGTATATGTATATATAACCCTAACTACCAGCATTACTTTTCTGTCAAAACTTAAATTTATGCACAACCCAACCTTACATTCTGTAACGACACCTACGAACGGAGGTAAGAAGGTAAGGATCCTCAGCCAACTGAGGGAGCTTGGCCTTCCCGTCGGTGATGCGAACCGAACGCTGTTTCTCAAGCAGTGGCCTACTTGAGATGCTGCCAATGTACCAACCTCGGTTGACTACATTGGGAGTATATGGTTCGGCGCAGGGTATGGCGATCGCAGTTCATACCCCCGCATTTTGCGGTATTCCCCGTGAATACGTTATCTCGATAACGTATGTTAACGTTGTCTGTACGGCGGTAATTGTACAGATGCTGTTTCTATAGTGAACAGTGATGAATGGGGACGCTTTCATGACATGCTGGCATGAAAGGTTCATTGGATATATATATGTGCATTGTGGTTTTCTGCAGGTACACTAACCACGATTCCGAAACTAGGACGGATAGGGTTTATCGACTAGTTAATAGTGAGAGACGTATATATTGTGCCACCGTAACTAACCACGTAAGACCAAGATTACTTGGCAGTTATTTTTATTTGTGAGGACGTGTAGAACGTGCATGCATCATGATATTTTGGATTGACCTGATTGCCTTGATTGTTACGTTGATGTACTGAAATATGTGCTTGTACTGAATGTCTCTTTTGACTCTGTGTGATAGAAGCCAACGTAATCTGATAGGCTAACTTAGAGTTGAAAACGCCTTTTGTGAATTAAGCGAACTGGGTTATGTTTGAACCCTATCATTAATCTTAGCTTGACAGCTAAATCAAATCCTTGATTTTGCTTTAAATCTGTTTCGGCAGAACCATTGAACTTCTCCTTTGATAGTTAAATCTTGATAACTATCATCGAACCCTTCAATCCATTATCTAGTGATTTATCTGTCCTCTTCTGATGTTGTACCGTATCTTGTTGGCTATTTTGGTTACAACATCTGAAAGTTGTACCTTCAATTTTTGCTCAGATAATTTTAGGTAAAATAAGAAGATTCATGGCAAAAGTCATGCATCATAATAAATGCCATCTCTAGACAGTGCATGGTGTTGCATCATCATCGAAAGATCCGTAGACTAACTAACGGGTGTGCCTCCGGTGCAACTTTGGGTTGTCTCCGATTTCCTAAGTCTACCTTGTTGTTGTTGGCACTACAAGGTTGCTATTCTTCTTTTGTGGTGGTGTTTAATCACATAACCATGATGCCGTGTCGGAACCTAAGGCCTCATGTGCGCTGCAGCCACATGATTGAGTCATTAGGAGCGCACTGGTGACTAGGTCTATGTGACGTAACCTCACTGCAATCTCTTCTTATGCAACCTTACTAGTGTCCTAACTTCTAATCTTTGTCTAAGGATATAGGACTAACCAAGTGTTAGTTACGAGCGAACGGTTGTAGGATGTGAGTCATATGCATCATCAACTCATGAGGGTATGCATCATATTTCATGCATTTCATACATGCATACATTGCAAGTATCATCATCCTTGCATCATGGCGTATGCATCATTCGGTCAGCATCATGGTAATTGCATTGTGTCTTACGCACCATCTTGATCGTGCATGGATCCTCCATCCTCGTATTGCATCATCATTGCAAACATGCATCACAACAATGCATCCCGTTCATGGTTATATACCGAGCATTGCACTTTGAATTGTTTCAAACATCATCTATCCCTTGATTGCATTAGTATAAATAGGCATGTT
Source organism: Panicum hallii (assembly GCF_002211085.1). Taxonomy (NCBI): domain Eukaryota; kingdom Viridiplantae; phylum Streptophyta; class Magnoliopsida; order Poales; family Poaceae; genus Panicum; species Panicum hallii. The sequence continues at coordinate 32,969,419 of NC_038043.1, forward strand.
TTGCAATCAACATCATCTAAATCATTCAGATAATAAACTCTGAGCAGAAATGTTTCAAACATCACTTATCAGTCTCTTGTGCTATCTTTACTTGCTATCCACAAAGTTTTGTGATGAATGTCGCTGACATTTATCGTCCTTATGTTGTGATCTTAGCTCTATGAGAACTTGATCGCCTTTTTCTCTCTTCTCTTGTCAAACTCATCCGTATACGATCTATCCATGCTCTCATTACACTTATCTCATCATACTCCAACGACTTTTACTTCTCTGGTGTGTTTGTTTTCCTGTCGCATTTAATGGGTGATTTGCTTCTCTTCCCTTAAGAGTCTTTCGTCCGAATCTCGGGACGAGATTCTTTTTAGGGGGGAAGGCTGTGATAGTTCGTGTATTTGTAATGCTAGACTTATATTTGATAGTATGAAGTGTATGCTTGTTGGTGTAAAACTTTTGTGTGTTTGTGTGAAGTTCTTGAAAATCTTAAGTAAAAAGGGTATTTTCGTAATTATGGAAAAACTAGGGTTGTTTTTGCAAAATGTAATTTGATAAGAGGTAACCTCAAATTAAGTAAAGGGTAGTTTGGTAAATATATTTTACTCTATGTCTTGTAAAAAAATATATTTACCCAACAGTTGCATTAGAAATGTAGGAGTTAAATTGTGTAAAAATTTGCGGAAATAAGGGTATTTATGAAACTTTATAAAAGAACAAGCCCTTTTATGCAAAATAGGTAATTTACAAAAGTAACTTTCCAAAATTACTAGAAGTAAAAAGGTAATAATGTAAGTAATCATGACTTACTTAGCAATTTGCGAATAGACCCAAGGTTATATATAATTTATACTAACAATGACAAAGATGTTAGAAAATTCAAATTTAGTCCAAGTCTTAAAATAAAACCTCATATTTTGAGTTTTGGAGATTAAACCCTAAAATAAAGTTGTAGATCTTAAAAAGTTGTACAACTTTCATTTTGATCACATTTATGTTTGAGCCCTAGAACAGTGGTTAAATTTGTTTTTACCAAGAGGTCCCTACAATTTTCTTAAATTACAAACAAGTCCTCGGGAAATTCCCTTTGCCTTCCTCCTCTGGCGCTGCTCTGCTCTTCTGAACTGCGGTTCACCGCTGTTTTCCCGTCCTTGCCACCTCCTGCTGCCAATTACCACGCGTCGCCCAACTCTAGCACTGATTTAATTCCCTGCCGCCCCTCCTGGCCTTATCCTCTCCCTCCCTGCTCCTTTCCCTCTCCCCTTCTGCTCCATTCCAGCAGCAGACCAGGAGGCGCTACGGCAGGCGCCAGGCAGCAAGCGGCGGCCGGCGCAGGCGGGCCGCGGGCAGGTGGCGGCTCAGCGCGCGGGCCGGCGCTGGGACGCGCGGCTAGCGGCGGGAGCTGGAGGCGCGCGAGCTGGCGGCGGCCGCAGAAACGCGCGCGGGGCAGGCGGACGCGCGGGAGCGCGCGGCCCAAGCGCGGACGGCAGCGGCCGAGCCAGGGCGGCGCGCGTGCGGCAGTGCGCGGGGCCCAGGCGGGCGCGGCTCAGGCGGAGGCCGGCCCAGGCAGCTGCGGGCGCCAGCGCAGGCGGCCCCACGCGGAGCGAGCGCGGCGCGGCTGCGCGGCGGCTCGGCGAGCGTGGGACGAGGCAGGTGCTGGCGGACGTGAGCGGTGCGTGTGCAGGCGCGCGCAGGCGGGGCTCGGCTTGGACGGTCCCCAGGCGCAAGGGCAACGGAGCAGGACGGCCTAGGCAGCACGCGTGCGGGCCAGCAACGGTCAGGCAGAGCGTAGGAGGGCGGACGGCAAGAAGGGAGCAGGCGTGCGCAAGCGGTTGGGCCGGGTATCTCGGCTTGACGTGGAGTGCGCAGGGTGGCCGCGCGCATGGGAGCGGGCTCGGGTGAGCGGTTCCGAGCGGCTGGTGGCGCTACGGGTACAGACGCCAGACGAGCACAGAAGCTAGGCTGAGCGGTGTAGTGCAGGTGGCTGTATTCCACGTCGGGGAGCTGCAACCCGAGGGGGAAATTGGAGGACAGGTGATACGCGGATGTTCGGGCGACGCGCGCGTGGCGCGGACGGCGGGTTGAGCAGAGGCTGGGCAGAGCACGCGGACGAGCGTGCGGAGTGCGCGACGCGGCCACGGTTAGGCACTGGGTGGCTCGGTTTGGGTGCGCACAGGCGCGACGCAGGAGCGGAGCTTAGGGTTCGCGATGTCGCGGCGCGACGACTCGGCGCGGACCCGCACGGGGAGAACAATGGAACCGCGCGTGAAGGACGTCGGAGATCGTTGTGGAGCGAAGGCGGCGGTCAGACGTGACGAGCTCGAAGGAGCCTCTATGCAACCAAACGCAACTGTAACGAGCTACAGCAGATGGAACTCGCCATTACCGCCGGTGAGAAACTGAGGGCCCTTCTACGAAGCTCTTTTATTATTTCATGTGTGCAAAGCAACTAACTTATAAAATTCGTAAGAAATGATATAAAAATCGTAAAATGTCAAATGAAGATGTTATGGAATCCTTGTGAGTAGATTTATGCAGTATGTGTATAATTTGTATGTGTTAATAGAAAAATCTCACTTTAGACTTTTGCTCATGTGCTGTGTAGTTCTTAATATTTGTGATGTTTGGTTAACCTTCATTTATATAGATGCTTATGCCTTTACCCTGGTTTTGATTGCAATCTTGATAGAGCCCTTTCTATATAAAGATCCTGGTCATACCTTGTGTATCGACTACTTAATTGATATACCTTTGTAACCAGGCTTAGCAATCGGCTATTAGTTCAGCTAATTTTTGATAGGCACGACCCTATCGGCCATAGACCTTTTTGGCTACAGGTCTGTAGGACCATCGGCCATAAGCCTTTTGATTTCTTCTCTACCGGCAAAAGCCCGTCGGCTGATGTTAACCATCCTGTCGGTCCAATCCGATGCTAGTGCCCTGACCGACCTGGTCCGATCTAGACAACCATGCCGGTTATGCGTTAATCGGTTATTTGCTGATAACATTGAACCACTCAAACACTGATTACTCTGATTAACACTCCCGTCAATAGTTGGATAGGTATATCCAATAGAGAATGTAGTTGTCAGCTAAGCACAGCCAGTACAGCATAGGGAATCGGCTACTTGTACCGATTCACAAATCTAACGCATGCGCATATATTAGCTCGGTCGATGTTCACACTATCGACTAGTTTACCAATGCACCATCAAATAGTTACATACCCTGATCGGCTAACATGCTGATGTTCACAGATCAACTAGCCATCCGATTTTGATAACGTATCGGCTGCACATAGTCGACGTATCAGAGATACACACACAATCTTAGAGTTCTGTTATCCACTGATCTAAGCTAATTCCAGTTGTTTCCCATAGCGGTCAAATATGACCGGTCAATCCTTAGTTTTCCTATCCTTATCCACACACTGTTATCAGCCGATTTATCGGCTGAGAGATCGGCCATATGCTTACCGGTTACATACCCTCAACCACATCCTTTTTAGTCTAAGTCTACACTTGTGGTCTCACCAACCTAGTTTAATATTAGTGTTCTGTTACACCTAATTCTTGAAATAGGTCTAACTTAGATAATCCCATCGGCTGTATGACAATTGATTGTTGTACAGACGTGATCAAGTCGATGCAACCACACCTATTTATCTAGATTAACACTTAAGCGCATCTCAATAAGGCACAGTTAGTGCATAATAGGGCAATCAGCTACATGGCTGATATGCCCCAGTAGATATAAGAGAACGTTAAGGATGAAAACCGGCTACACAGCTAATTCACCAATCGGCTGAATACGCTGAGACACAGACCGTACGGTTACATAGTTCGACTAGTCTATCAATACACCATCGGCTAGTTACTTGCTTTAGTCAACTAGCTATGCCGATACATCACTCGACTAATTCTACCCGATGTATAAATCGGCGAATGTGCCGATACACTAAATCGGCTAGAAGGTCAAATCACTGATCGACTAGTTTTGCTAAAGCATGGATCCGCTATACTGATACACACGCGATCAGTTAAGTACGCCGATGCTCACACAGATTAGCTAGGACACAGCCGCTTTAGGAAACATCCCTCTACTAAAGTGATCGATGTTTTCATCGATCAATTAGAAAACCAGTGCACCTGTCAATCGGCTACCCAGACCAAAGTACACAACCCTAGATCAATAAGATTGTACAGTAGACACGCCTCTATTAGACACGACCAAAGCACATCAGTCAGCTAAACCTGATTCATCCTCATCGGGTAAGGCCAAGACCTATACACCAACCAATTAGATAACCAAACATACTACCTAATGAAGTTAGTATAAATGTTTAGGGTAACCCACCCCGTTGCTTAACGTAACTAGTTAGTTTGGTTGATACCCGATAAATGACTGCCCAGTACAGGGTAGTTAGGTTATTTGTCGAAATGTAATGTTCTTTTATTTGGATTGCAACTTTATTGTGAATTGAAATGAAAGTGTATGCATTCATTGAACTCCATCTTGCATATCATATAGACTCAACCACTCTCGCCGACGGAGATTACCAACTAATCCCGGAACCAGAAGGAAGTTATTCTGAAGACCCTGGGAACTTCGTCGCGGAATTATCTGAAGCCCTGAACTAAAGTTCAGAAGATCTTAACTTTACTGACTTCAGCCCCACCAGTAAAGGCAAGCCCCGGACATAACCCCTACTTTACTACACTGCAACCTATATTATTTATATATATCTCTTTATGCATTACGTTCTTAGGAGTTGTTTGAAAACTTAGTTGCATTATTCCAAGAACCAATATATTGAACACTAGAACTGGAGTCCGACTAGCTGCTCTGCTTATAGGACCGGTAGAAGTCGAGTGATTTCCTGTCACTCGCGCGATTTAGGAATTGTAATGTTTACATTCCTGTTATCACTATAAGGATGCCGGACGGGAGTTTTATGAGGTATCATGGTCAAGATGATACCCCGTCTGTGTTGATGAATTTGTTAAGGTCGCAGTGTGTGGTAGCGGTGGTTAAGCGTTTGAAAGTACTAGCCACATGCCGTGAAATATGGTAAGCGGTAAGCCTAGTAACCGATCGGCCCGAGGAGTGGACATACCACCCACCACATGTATTTGCTTCTTTTGGTTACTTAGTTCGACGTGTAGGCATATGTGTTGCTGGGCAACCAGGAGTACGGGTTTTGTAGTCGCGCTACAGACGTACGTCCTGCACTTTTGTAGTGCATATGACCTGCAGTCGCTTGTGGTGGCCCTGATCCACGAGTCGGAATGAAAGGCAAACGGTTGCTTCGGAACGGCCCTATGGTGTTCCAAGCGTGTGTGTTAGGTTTACCTTGCAAGGGTTGAATCTCGATTCAGAATCGTCCGCCTCTCACGATGAAATGAGACTGCTTATCCCCTTTACCACATAGAGTAACAAGAGCAACTATGTGATTATTCAAGATGATGTTTGATTAAAGATTCTACCCTGTTTGAATAGTTATAGGTGCTTACCTAGAATGGATAATCACCTAGAACCTGAAAGCTAAAAGTTGAAATTAAGGACCTACTCGTTATTGCTTTTCAGCTGAAAATAAACCCAGCAGCCTTGAAAAGCTTTCATAAGTCTAGTTATGGGCTAAGGTATACCCAATTCCGGGTAAGTCTTGCTGAGTATTAGTATACTCAGTCTTGCTAGTTATGTGTTTTGCAGATAATGTCTGGAAGACCCTACTCTTCTCTTGCCTCGGCCCTGTGCTCTCCCAGAAGGTTGGTCCGAGGAATGGGATCCGTCCTCGGCCAACATGGATGATGCTAAGTGACGTCATGCTTAGGCTTAGCATGACATCCATCTTATCGACGTGCTGTAGATCATCGCGTATGTTTTTCCGCTGCTAAAAATCATAGCTTAAACAGTTGTATTGTTTTCTCTAAGTTTGAAACTTTATACTACTTCTATAAACTCTTGTAATGTAATTCCCTGTTATGTAAAATGTGATGGTGATTGTATCTCTGGACTCACCTTCGTGTGAGGTAACCTTATTTGATCCTGTGTATCGGTGGTTTATCGGGACGTTACCCGACAGGCCAAGGGATTATACCGTTTGAAGTACGTCGGAGCCCTTTGGAGTGGACTCGCGTACTTGAGCCGGTATAATTCAGGTTGGTTCTGCCACAAGGACCATACGCACACCCAATGTGTGCAGGACGTACGGCTGTAGCGCGACTACAAACCCGTACTCCTGGTTGCCCTTGCAACACGTATTCCCACACGTCGAATCGAGTAACAAGAAAAAGCAAAATACGAGTGGTGGGAGGTATGTCCACTTGCCGGGCCGATCGGTTACTAGGCTTACCGCTTACCATATTTCACGGCATGTGGCTAGTACTTTCAAAACAGATAGGGTAAACTTCCAGGTCATGATACAACACATGACCCTGTCCGTCATCCTTATAGTGGTTGCAGAATTGTAAACAAGCAACTCCTATATCGCGCGAGTGACAGGAAATCACTTGACTTTTACCGGTCCTATTTAGCAGAGCACCTAAGCGATAAGGACTCGGTACAATCCATTGGTTTCCTAAGATATCATGCAACTAGGGTTTCATCTCAACTCCTAGACGTAATGCAAAATATATAATATATTAATGAATTTGTAATAACTTGAAATATTGGGATGTGCACCGGGGCTTGCCTTCGGAAGTGAAGTTAGGGTCAGACGAGTTAAAAACTTCCGAACGTCGGTTCGATGCTTCAGTCACTTCTTCAGTAACTTGGACGGAGTCTTCAGATAGCCCGGGTTCGGGTTCCAAGATCAACTCGTAGTCTCCGTCTTCAAGCGTCGACGAGTCTACATGATATGCAAGGATTGATTTTTAGTAACAAACATGTTAAGTCTTTCCTTCAGGATAAAGTTGTAATTTAACAGATCAATACACACTCAACATCAACAATACAATGACAAAATCATCAAACACTAATATCACAAAGCTAAAGCAAATTATTCCTAATCATAGGTTCAAACACATTTAGTAGTAATTATACTTAAATCTTAGTTGTTTGAACTTATTTTGACCAATTTTGAAAATTACTCAATTTACAAAATTGTACTGATCTTGGATAATTCACACAAAACTAAACACTACTTGAACTAACTAGTAACCAAGAGTTGCAGGAAATAAACTTAAATCACACAAGTTATACACAAAAGATCCCTTTTTGAAAACATTTAAATAACCTCAAAACTAGTTGATTTCAAACTACACCTTAGTAACAAAAGTTGTAGAGCTCATTTTTATGAACATAACAGAACTAGTTTTACCATTTTTGGATTTTTCTACCATTTCCTATGAATTTTCAAAGCTGGCTGAAAAAGAAATGGAAAAGGTTACTGATTCTTTGCAAACAGACCCCTGGAAGTTTTTAAAACAGAGCAATCCGGTCCCTGGCCGGCTTTCTTCTCGGGGACAGATCGACGACGAGCAATTCCAGCAAGATAGCTCGCCGGCGGTGAGGGAAAAAAGGAGGGGAATTGCTCAGGGGCTTATGGCGGACTCAAGGATGACCGGAGTTGGGCCGGAGAGGAGCTGTAGCGGCGGCGCGACGGTGGACAGAGGCGGCGGCGGCGGCTGGAAGCTTGGCGGCGGCGTTCCGGTGACTGGAGGGTCGGGGGGTGGACGACAAGTGCCTGGAGAGCTTCGTGAGGTTGATGTGGTGCTGTTGCTCCACTTGGCAGGGGCTGGGGGACGGCGGAGCAGTGGGACGGCGACGAGGCCGAGCTGCGGCGGCGGAGGAGCGGCGGCGTGCTCGTAGGCGTCTCCGGTGGGGGAAATGGAAAACGGCCGGTGCGATGAGCTTCAGGAGGGTGAGGTGGTGCTGGTGGAACAAGAAATCGGGGAGGAGAGGCTCGGGATAGAGCTGTCGACGGCGAGGCCGAACGGCGGCGCAATGGCGGACGGCAGCGATGCGAGGGAGAAGGGGGCCGGGGCGAAATTGAGCTCGGGGAGAAGGCAAAAGAGATGGCTCATGAGGTACTGAAGGGTTTTAAGCACTCGGAGGAGCACTGAGGCGCGGCAAGGAGGAGCTGGACACCGGCGATGTCGTGGCGGCCGTGGAGCATTCGGGGATGGCGTGGCGGCTCGGGAAAACAGCCACCAAGGCCTGGCAAGCGGCGGGGCAGGTGCGCTGGAGGTGGAGGTGGCACTGGCTAGCGCCACGGGGGCAGGTGGCGGCCGGGGCAGCTCACCGGAGTTAAGCGGCGGCGGCAGCAGCTCTCGGGCAGAGCAGAGCAGAGCAGCTGGAGGTGGACGACGAGGACCCGGTTGCAATTGTTCAAAAGTCCAGGGGGCTCACTGTAAAGCTTGAGTAACTTTTAAACTAGAGCTCAAATGAAAATGCTCCAAAAACCAAAAGTGTAGAGAATAAAAAGTTCTACACTTTTGCTTTAGGGTTCACCTTCAGAAGAGTTGAGGTTTCCAAGTTATTTTGAAAACCATACAACTAGTTAAATTTCTTTTAAAACCTATTTAAATTTTACATTTCAAACAACTCCCTGATTTGTTTTCACTCTTTACAGTGGTTTAAAAGTAAAAGCATCATTTGCAAAACAGCCCTTCCTATATTTCAAAATTATCCACTCCCACACACATTTTGCACTTTAAACCCTATATTTTTCTAGAATTACAGAAAACACCCTAAAATCTTGTCCTTAAACAACACACAAGAGTACATCCTACACGCAATGCACTAAGTCTGGCTCCCATATACCTGAGGTGCCACACGTCACTCAATAGTTGTGCTGACGTAATCGAGTCGATACAACCATACCTAGTTACTTAGGATAACATGTAAGCACACCTCAGTTAAGACATAACTGCTTTAGGAATCACCCCTCTGCTGAAGTAATCGATGCTTTCATCGATCAATTAGGAAACCGATGTACCTTTCTATCGGCTAAACCCCTTTTGTTTCCAATCGACTCTGCTGAAGTCTTCAACAAATAGCCGATCTTAATTAGTTGTCCTCCTAAAGCTCTGTCTAAGTTTAGTTTTAGATCTTTTTGGTTGTTAGGTGAGTAGTATGTTAAATGAGTGTTGGATTGCAACTTTATTGTGAAGTAAGATAGTTTTATGTGCACACTTTGAATGTAATGTTGCATTGCATGTAGATACGACTACTTCTACAAACGGTACCTACAAGATCTTCCCGGAGTCGGCAGAGGATGTGTCTGAAGACCAAGTGAACGTTACCACGGGATTATCTGAAGCCCCGAACCGAAGTTCAGAAGATCTTAACTTTACTGACTTCAGCCCCACCAGTAAAGGCAAGCCCCGGTGCATATCCCAGTATTTCAATCTATTACAATTCCATTATTATATTATATATCTTGCATTACGTCTAGGAGTTGAAATGAAACCCTAGTTGCATAAGATCATAGGAATCCAATGTATTGTACCTGAGTCCTTATCGCTTAGATGCTCTGCTAAATAGGGCCGGTAAAAGTCGGGTGATTTCCTGTCACTCGCGCGATATAGGAGTTGCTTGTTTACAATTCTGCAACCACTATAAGGATGACAGACAGGGTCATATGCTGTGTCATGACCTGGAAGTTTACCCTGTCTGTTTTGATAAAAGTTTTAAGGTCGAAATGTGTGGTAGTGGTGGCTAAGCGTTTGAAAGTACTAGCCACATGCCGCGAAATATGGTAAACGGTAAGCCTAGTATCCAAATGGCCCGGCAAATGGACGCGCTTCCACCACTCGACTTTTATTTCATGTTTACACGCACCGACGTGTGGGAGTACATTCTGCATGGCAGATAGGAATACGGGTTTTGTAGTCGCGCTACAGACGTATGTCCTGCACGAGTGATGTGCTACGGTCCTACAGTCGCTTGTGGTGGCCCTGATCCATAACCCGGAATATGAGGGAAACGGTTGCTTCGGAATACCCTGTTGGTATTCCAAGCGTGTGTGTTAGGTTTACCTTGCAAGGTTAAATTCGATTCGGATCGTCCGCCTCTCACCAGGATTGAGACTGCTTATTCCTTCTGCCACATCGAGTAAAAAGTGTAATTGTTGATGGAATAATCTTGATGGATGATAATCTCTATCTTGCTTGTTTAGTATAGGTGTTTACCTAGAATGGCTAATCAAGCTAGAATCTGAAAGCTAAAACTTGAAAGTAGGTTATACTCTCTGTAGCTTTTCAGCTGAAAATAAACCCAGAACCTTTACAATGCCTTCATGAGTCTAGTTACGGGCTAAAGTATACCCAATCCCGGGTAAGCCTTGCTGAGTATTAGTATACTCAGCCTTGCTAGTTTTATGTTTTTCAGGTAAAGCCTTTGAAGATCCTACTCTTCCCCTGTCTTGGCCCTGTGCTCTTCTAGAAGATTGGTCCGTGGAATGGGATCCGTCCCCGGCCAACACTGATGATACCGAGTGATGTCGTGCCTGGGCTTAGCATGACATCCATCTTGACGGCGTGTTGTGAATCGTCGCGTATGTTTTCCGCTGCTAAAAACCATAACTTTAACAGTTTGTAATGTTTTCTCTAAATTTGAAACTTGCACTAATGTTGGAAACTCTTGTAACGTAATTCTCTGTGATGTAAAATATGATGGTGACTGTATCTCTGGACTCACCTTCGTGTGAGGTAACCTTATTTGATCCTGTGTATCGATGGTTTATCGGGACATTACCCGATAGGCCAAGGGATTATACCGTTTGAAGCACGTTGGAGCCCTCAGGAATGGACTCACGTACTTGAGCCGGTATAATTCAGGTTGGTTCTGCCACAATACACCTTACTCGCATATTTGTATCGCTAACCTAGCTCCACAGATGTATTGTCTATCATGCCATATTAGGGGTACAAGTCCAAAATAAGAAGAAAACATGCAAAGGACGTAGAATAAATACATAGAAGATCCCGTCATGCATCACACAAATAAGGAAAGGCCCACATGGCAGGGCGAACCAACATTCAAAGGCGGTAAACATATGAAATCAAGAAGAGGACCCACCTGTTAGCCAGTCACCCAAAGGCGGTGGCCAGGAGGGCCACCAGAGGGTCGCCCGAACCTGGCCTGGCTCTCGTCCAGGTGCAGCTTGGCGGGAAGGTTGATCTGATACTCTAGAGGTTGGTTTGCCAAGTTTCAATCCTTAGCTCAGCCGAAAACCGCCCTTGGAGAGTATAAACGGAGGAGAAGGAGCCCTCTCACAACACACCACACTTGAAGTCTCTCTCCCTTTCTCTAGTTGTGACTTGTAATCTTTAGGCTAGTGGAGCTAGGCTAGAATCTTCCTTAGCAAATCCAAGTTGTTTTCGGGGTCATTGAGCAACCTTCGGCCCTTGGTATGGCTTTGTATCAAACTTGTCGGTATCCTACTCATAATACAGAGTTTATTCGTGGTTGCCTTACTATCTTTATAGTATTTCATACCATGCCTTATGCTTTACCAACTTATATAACCATGTTTAGCTTAGCTTTAAACTTCAACATCGGTTTGGTGTGCTTTCGGGCTTGCTCTAGTTCTATGCCTGTCGATCATCATGGTTGGGGTTCCAGAGGGGATAGAGTAGTGATAATGTGCATGGGTGTGGTACCCTGGGTACGTAGGATCCATCGAATATGACTGCATCCCACGGTCTGTCAGGGTGCGGCAGGTGGTGACAGCCATGTCTGTCCCTTGTAGTCCCCCACGTTCGGATGTGGTGTAGGAGTCTAAAGTACCACTTCAGGTTGTTGGCAGACCAGTATTGGTAGTCTTCCCATAATGTTGAGTGCTTATTGCTAATTCCTAAGCATGTGTTGTATAACCCTTGCTAACTTGAGTAGATATCACTAGGACACTCTTCCATGCCTATGCTCCCACAAAACTTCGGTTTATTTGTTATTCTTTATTCTTGAGATTGGCTTGTGTATGTGTCACATTACCCTATACCTTATATATCATGACTTAAACCTGTTTGAAATGTAGTCTATAGTTTAAGCATATTGTCATGATTATGTACCTAGTAAACTCTTTTACACCATACCATCCTTTGGGAAAATATAAATAACGATACCCGAATACTCTCCAGGTGAAATGCTACAACGGTATATCCGTGCGCTTGCGGATTTATCTGTGAATGTTAAGGAATACCCACAGCTGCTGCAGCGAAGGCTGCACCATAGGAGATTGTGGCTTAAAAACTTGCTGTTGTGCTGAAGATTGCATCGTAGGAACCTGTGGTACGGGAGCTTGCTACATATAAAGATATTGCACCCAAGTCCCATTATTGTAATCCCACATATGACATGGCACATAAGGATATTGCGCCCATGGCACAGGTGCACATGGGCCTTGCAGTGGATGCAAAGTTGTCACACTCCCTCCACTTGATTGTTGTTGCTGCAACTCTTGCTTTTGAGGCACCTTTGGAGGAGAATGTGGATGCATTCTTGGAGGTGATCTCTAACATTTCAAGCCTCTTGACCAATCCTTACACTTTTGATTGGCCATTTCATTGATGTATTTGGACAAAAGATGATCCAATGTAGGCCTAAGCTTGAATGTTGGACACGGTCCACTTGACTCATTTACCTTCCACTTGCTAAATTCAGGATTCTTGGGCTTGAATGTCTTCAATTTAGTCTCTCCACTTGATTTCACTTGCCCCCCGGGCATAAGAGTCTTCAAAGTAATCAACAACCTTTCTTTGGCATCAGAAGCCTTTTCTATTGCCACTTCTCTACCCAAGACCTTGTTGTCTTCATTCACAACCCGTGGTTCACCAATGACCATCTCTTTGCCTTTGGCATATTTAGCTTGATCAGGCCGAAGCAACACTTTCTTGCCTTTAAGACCAATGGTATTGACATTGACAGGGAACAGTTGTGTATCAACTTGCATTTCACTAAATGCCAATCGTCCTTCATTGATGACCAATTGTACCTGTTGTCAGAAGACATTACAATCTTTAGTTGCATGATAAAAGGAATTATGCCATTTGAAATAAGCTCTCCGCTTCAACTCATCAAGCAATGGTATGATATGTGAACACTTAATCATATTATCACGCAACAAAGCATCAAATATTTTATCACATTTAGATACATCAAATATAAACTTCATATCTTCCTCCCGATTCATATGAACCTGCTTGAGAGGTGGACAAGCATGTGATTTAGCTTTAGATGGCCATACAAATTCAGCAGCACATATATCTCTAGATTCATCATTTGTGCTACCCGAATCATAAGACACATTGTGAATATGAAGATGATCAGCTTTGCTTTTGTAATGTTCTCTGCTTTCTTTGGCATGACTCTCTTGCGCCAAAGCTTTCTGCAATACTTGAGTAACATTAAAAAAATTCATGACCTTCTAATTTATCTTTAAGATGAGAATGCAAACCATTATGATCCAAATCATCAAGGTCTTTTTCAGATACAATAACACCATAACATCGGTTTTTAGTATCTCTAAACCTTCTAATATAATCAGCAATAGGTTCATCATGTTTTTGCCTAACCGATGTCAAGTTTGAGAGCCTTAATTCATTATCTCTAGCATAAAAATGCTCATGAAATTTATGCTCCAATTGGGACCATGTAAAAATAGAATTAGGAGCTAAAGCAGAAAACCATGAAAAAAGAAGTTCCGGACAATGATAAAGGAAACATCCTAATCTTAAAAGCATCAAGAGAACCAGCTTCCCCCTATTGAGCAAGAAATTGGACGACATGCTCCCATGTCGTCCTACTATCACCCCCTGTAAATTTAGAAAATTCAGGAACCTTATACCCACGAGGGTAGGAAATGCTATCATAGTTTTAAGGATAGGGCTTCTTGTAAGTTTTCACAGTAGAGCCGATATCTAGCCCCATCTCCCTCATTTTGTTAACCAATTGCCTACGTATCTCATCCTTCGTTAATACACCACTAGATGCTCGGACAGAGAATACAATTGGTTGCCGTGCAATTTGTGGCGTTAGTATAGGATTAGGAAAATAAGCATCAGGAATCGGCCCATGAGGGACTCTCGATCCTTTATGAGGCACATAATCACCATAAGCAATAGTTTCATAATATGGCTGTCAAAATTTTTTAGCATTACTATTCCGGCCATCGAGTATCAAGGAATTGGTTGTAGGAGCTGTTGAGCTCGTTCCAATATTTGTAGAAATCGGCATATTATTAATGTTGTTGGCCGAATCAGTTCGGCCTTCATCTTCCTTTTCACCATAACTACCTTTACCCAAATCTATTTCAGTATTGGAAGCGCTACGATCTTTAGGTATTTTATTTTGCAATTCAAATTCACCTCTAACAAAATTTATATTATTTTGCATACGAAGATCTACCAAAGATTCTACACTAGCATCAACAATCCTTTTAATCATACCTCAATATTAGAATTTTCAGAAATTGCGTTTGTACTCACATTGCTTTGTACCTTAGATGGGAGTGTCGGCATTATGAATTTTTCCTTCTAGACGACACCTTGCCGAGCCTTCCCAAAGCATGAGGCCATCCTTCTCTTACAATCCACTTCATATTCCTTGATGTAGGCCTCAAGAGCTTGGCGTTTATCTTCTAGCACATCATCGTACTCAGTGCCGATCATGTTCTTGGGATCGACCTTCGCCTTGTCGTGATCCTCACCGGCCATAGCCGATGATGATGTTTGCTTCTTCCCCAGTGGAGTCGCAAAAAAGTGTGTTGACATGAAGATGTGTCCTACATTGAGCATGCACTGTGTGCCCTCAACAACGAGTGCGATACGCAAGGCACGCCATCGAAGGACTTGAATCCGAAGAACGCTGCACTCGGGAGGGACCCGTTAGGGCATGGCAACCAATGGAGTGCCCTAGGCTTGGTGTTGGCGCTCGTTACGGACCAATTTCGACTGTCAATTTGATCAGAAAATTGGGATAACTAACATTTCTTGCACGCATTTTTATCTAGAATAATGTCATTTCCACATGTCCCTGGGAAATAAGTGCTATACCACAATTTGAGCTGAAATGGAGGAAAAAAACACCCTTGAATCCAAGGCAGCTTGGCCAGCCACTCAGAGAAGGCTGAGGTCAGTCGGCAACTTGGCCAGGTTGGCCGAACCACTAGTTCGGCCGAACCAGCCCAAGCTCCACCACCTTACCTCTTGCACGTGGCAGCTCCTCCTTCCTCCTCAAGGTCGGTTCCAGGTGAAAAAAGCTATTTCACTGGCTGAGGCACCCCAAGACAAAGCTATAAAAATGAGGGGGGCTCCAAATAGAGACACACTTCAAATTGCTCATTCTTAAGTTTCTCTCTTGCTTAGTCCATAGGCTAGTGGAGTTTAGGCTGAAGTAGCTCTCCTTCGGGTCCCGAGGTTGCATAGGAGTGTGCAGTATGGGTCTAGCTCTTCCTCTCCTTTGTAATTCTCGGATATTCTTAATAGAGTTATCTTCTAGATTTATATATTTGCATAATTTATCTTCTGCGGTGTCAGACATATACTCTATCATTAATTTGTATTCATACCTTATCCCTTGCATGATTAGAAGAGTAAATCTAGTGCCACGGCGATAGTTCCGGTATTCTTATGTTTGCTCCAGTATGATGTTTATCCATATGGAGGATGGGGGCTCCGTGCGGGGTATAGAGTATCGCTAATTAATGTAGACATGGTGTATGGGTTAATCAGTGTTGCCAAATGCGGTCCTATCCCATGGTTAGTTGAGGTAGATGGCAGGTGGTAACAGCTCTGTCTATCTAGCATAACCCTCTCCGAAGAGCATTGGTTTTGCCCATCAGGAAGAACTTAGTGAGGAATGCCTTGGTAGACTTCTCCCATGTGTCCATTGTACTTTTGTTGGAATAAAACCACTGCTTCGCCTTCCCCTGAAGAGAGAACAGAAATGTCGGAGCCGGATTGCATCTTGAGTGACTCCCTTGATGCCAAAAGTACTGCAGAGCTCCAGGAATTATTGAAGATGTGACTCTGATAGCTCGTGACCATGTCGACGCTGCTGCAGGTGGTGCCTTCTTCTCACTAACCATTGATAGAGCCAAAACTTTGATCGAGAAGATGGTGTCCAACAAAGGTTGGAATGATGAACGCCTCCAACCATGCCAATGAGGCATGCACATGATCAAGAAGACGGACATGCTAGCTCCTAAACCCGACCTCCTCCTCAAGAAGATTGACGAACGTCCCCAAGACAAGGCTCCAATGCAAGTACTTCAAGCCTTCGATGCTCGCATGACGTGCGAGGTCTGCGAAAACACCGTGCATTCGGGGAACGATTGCCCCGAAACCCAAGATGATGTCATGTGCATGAACAACAACAATAATAAAAATAACAACAACAACGTGTTCCGTCCACAAGGAGGTCAGGGGTGGAACCAGCCGCGCCCCTACTATCAAGGAGGTAATGATAATTCAAATTCGTTTAATCTTAACCAGCCTACCTTGAGAGATCTTGTCCTAAGCCAAGCAAAGGTAAATGAATACTTACAAAAGAAGATGGCAGCCAACGACAAATCTCTTGAGACCATTCAAGCGAAGATGGATGGTATCTCCTCCGCTATCAAGAACTAGTTGAGCTTCAATAAGATGCTTGAAACTCAACTAGCTCAGCTGACCGCTGCTGTTCCCTCTGCTAAGATAGGGAAGATTCCGGGGCAACCCGAACCTGCTCTAGAAAATGTTAATGCTGTAATCGCCAGATGGGGTAAGCCGTCACGGGGGTCATTTTTCACTAACTATGCAGAGAAGCTCACACGCCCAAGAAGAGGATGATGGGGTGAACTAGCAGACCAAAGAAGGAAGATCCAGGATGCCCAATGATCAGCTGCTCAATATACGATTGCTACTTCGAGCAAGCCCTTTGCAACCATGGAGCAAGTGTCAACATCATGTCCAAGGTAACATTTGAAAGATTAAGCTATCCGGCTCTTTTCTCAACATGTATGTGCGTATAGCTAGTGGACTTGACAGTACGATACCCTGAGCAAATCGTTAATAATCTCCTGGTGCGAGTCAAGGATTCATTCATCCTCGCGGACTTCGTAGTCCTTGACATGGAGGGTGTCTTGGGATATCACTCATTCTTGGGGGACCATTCATAAGGGATGCCAAAGCCAGGATTGGTGTTGGGGCTAGAAAGATCAACCTTCACATCATGGGCAGAAATTTGATGTTCAGGTTCCAAACCAAGGAAGAATAGATCTACCTGATTCATCAAGATGACAAATGGTAAGGATTATGGGTAGAGCCATGGCCCTTATCTGAGGAAACACTATCCACACCACCGAGGCCAAAGAAACAAGAAGGTGTGGCGAAAGAAGAAGACGTCGTCATCCTCAACCTCCTCTCTAGGTATGGATGACTCGACCTCAATTTGAACAGATAAGGAGAGGGCCCTGCTCATCGGACCTTAAATCAAGAGCTAGCTTGGGGATAATTTCGCTTCCATATGTGCGGTAAGAATGCTCTAGCTTCTCAAAGTTGAAATGATGAATAAATGCTATGTCTTGCTTGCGTGTTATGCCTATCTTGAAGCTTAGTGTCCCCTTGAGTTTCGAGTTTGTTGGCTAATAACCTTTGCCAGGAACTTGAAAGTCTTGTGGGTTGCAAGTGCTTACTCCAAGTCTAAGTTGCTGTGAGCATAGATATGGTAAGTAGAGCTTTACAATCTCTTTCTAAGTGAGACATGAAATCTGAGTTTTGGTTTTCAAAATAAAAAGGAAAGACAAGTTCATCAATGATGATAAATTCCTACCGACGCCATATGTTACACTTATTGAAAACACATATACATATGCTACATGTTATTTCATTGAACTTTGTCAATTTGTCGTGACCCTAGAGAGATTCCTTTCATGCTTTCTGGATCAAGATCACGTAGACTTCACCATCACTTGCGAAATTCCTACATCAGGAACTAGCATTATCCATCCATCCACAAAAATAAATGCTCCATGTGTTATGTAATCTCTCTCCAAAGTATCCCTGAAAAAAGGAGAAGAATGGAGACATGGTTAAGGAAGGCACGCCAAGAAGCATGACCTAAAAAAAAAGGGGTAATCATGCCCAAAATATAATATAGGAGAGAGGGTTCATACAAAAAGGAGTACCCATATCACCATCCATCCATGCATGCATGTGCACATCTTGATCTTGATTGTATGATTTGATTCTCTATGGATCCACTCGTTGACTTTGCAAAATATGAGAAACAGGTATGCTACCTCACTTTTTTCTACCTAGAGCTCCACAAAAGCTTTTAGCAATAGGAGGAAGAAGAGAGGCAAGAAATGCTCGGGTAAGGAATCTTATACATGGAGTGACCCAAGAGTCTCATTCGAGGAACTTAGTCTTGATTTCGAAATTTAAAAGAAAACCTCCGGACGAATTGTTGAATAAAGAAGGGGTAAGTCTTGCTATATGAACTGTTCTAACTCTCAATAGCTCAAGACAAGGAGAAGCCAAAAGCCCAATAGATGACTAAGGAATAAAGGCAAGGTATGTATGCCAACCTATTCAAGCTTCTGGAGAATATCTTTGCTGTAGGATATGGCACACAGCGGGTAAGTACTTCATAGCAATTTTCTAATCAACAACCTAAATGTCCTGCTTTGCTTGGGATGAGCAAAGGACAGCTTGGGGATCTTGTTGACGCTCGTTACGGACCAACTTTGACATCAATTTGATAAAAAAATTGGGATAGTTAACATTTCTTGCATGCATTTTTATCTAGAATAATGTCATTTCCACATGTCCATAGGCACACTTCAAGTTGCTCATTCTCAAATTTCTCTCTTGCTTAATCCATAGGCTAGTGAAGTTTAGGCTAAAGTAGCTCTTCCTCGGGTTCCTAAGGTTGCTTAGGAGTGTTCGGTACAGGTCTAGCTCTCCCTCTCCTTTGTAATTCTCGGATATTCTTAATAGGGTTATCTTCTAGTTATATATTTGCAAAGTTTATCTTCTGTGGTGTTAGACATGTACTCTATGATTAGTTTGTATTCATACTTTGTCCCTTGCATGATTAGAAGAGTAAATCTAGTGTCACGGCAACAGTTTCGATATTTTTATGTTTGCTCTAGTATGATGTCTGGCCATCCAGAGGGTGGGGGCTCTGTGTAGGATATTAGAGTATCGCTAATCAAATATAGACATGTTATCTGGGTTAATCAGTATTGCCGGATGCGGTCCTATTCCATAGTTAGTTGAGGTAGGCGGTAGGTGGTGACTACCCTGTCCGTCCAGCGTAACCCTCCCCGTTCGGCTAGTGGCTGTAGGAGGTCCATAAAGTAGCCGAGTTGGCTGGTGGCTCCTCGATCAGTCATATGCAGTTCTCTCGGTAGTGGCTGGGAGCCTAGAGCTAAGGATAATCATGTGTATGTGGATAAGTATATAATATGAGCTGCATATCTAGATAATATATCTAGATAGAAGTACATAGGTCCCGAGTAGCTTTCTTCTTCCTTTCTTCCTGCCTAAGCCTTTTTATGAGTTTCAGATTGAGTAACTTGTGTATCATACTAACTCATTATCCATATATTATCTTGCCCCTATTTATACAATTGAATATTCAACCAAGAATTGATCATCAACATACTTATTCTATAACCGTCGTCTTCCCTACAGAAATATAAATACGACACCCGAATTATAGCATTCTGTGCACTTGTGGATTTATCTGTGACGTAAGAAATACCAACACTCGGTAAGCCAGCTAGGGCGTCGTAGATCGCCATCAAGATGAAGAACGAACAACAGCAAGGGTTGGAAAAGTAATGACAAGAGGAAAACGAGTAATTGTGTTTGATAGATTTGATTGTGGTTGATTCAATCGGCCTACACCCTTCAACTATATATGGAGCGGCATGGACTTGTCTAACAGGTAAGGGGTGCACCAAAGAGTCCCAAACCAACAAAACACGGGCTAATGAAAGCCTAAATCCGAGTAGATCTTGAAAACTCATCGAAACCTGCAAATTCGGACAATGAACGACTCATTCGGTGATGCCAAGAAACCATGACCAAATCAATCCGTGCTCCTCGACTCGACTCATATTCGGCACTGGAATGACCGATTCATCCTCTGCTACGATCGACCCTTTTGACCGAATCAATCGGTCTTCATCGGTTTGGTTTGTTCTAGGCTCAGTTCAGCTCTGGAACGACCGATTCATCCTATGCTATACCGACCCTTTTGACCGAATCAATTTATCAATTGTAGCACTTCACCTTGCATCGGCTATAATTCCATCATCCGAAGCCCGATTTAGGTCATCCACATGCCCATTTTGATCAGCTCGACGAGGGCTATCCAATGGCGGTGTCCATTCTCTAATTTGATCCCTAGAAGTAACAGAAAATTGACCGACTTAATGGACCGAATCAATTGGTGCTTTCAGCTCATGTCACCTTCCGGTTGCCAAAACTCTCTCATTTAAAATCCGATTTAAGTGATCCATATGCCTAATTCGATCGTTTCGACAAGAGCTATTGTGGCAGAACTGCCTGAATTATTCCGGCTCAAGTGCGCTAGTCATCGCTATACAGGCGATACTAACTCAATGCACTTCAAACAGAACAACCCATTTGTCTGTCGGGTCACCGCCTGATACAACCACGGTTCAACAGGATCGAAGTAGGTTTACCTCGCACGAAGTCGAGTTTACAATCACACCACAGCTCACCAACTTTTAATTTATAGAGATAATAAATATTATTACAAACTGTTTCAAGCTTAAAGTAAACTTATACAAACATTGTTTAACACAACAAGCTCAACAGCTTGTTCAGAGTCACAGCGGAACAAATTCACACGCGACTACACACATCGCAAAAGTTGACACCACGTTCAGCCCGAAACATGGCGTCATTCCGGAGAGTCATTGCCGGCCGGGGACGGATCCCACTCCACGGACCAGCCAAACGGAACAGAGAATGGCCAGGCTGGACTATCCGTTGGGTTTTCACAGGCCATACCTGAAAAACAGACTAGCAAGACTGAGTATGCTAATACTCAGCAAGACTTACCCGTTTCATGGTATACTTTGCCATGTAACTAGATTTATGAAGGCTTGTAATGGTTCTGGATTTAATTTCAGCTGAAAAGCAACAAAGAGTATGATCTAACTTTCATTTTTAGCTTTCAGTTTCTAGTTGCATTAACCATTCTATGTGAGCACCTATACTAGACAAGCAAGGTAGATATTAACATCCATCAAGATTATTCCAACAATAGTTACTGTTCTTACTCTATGTGGCAGAAGGAGCAAGCAGTCTCAATCTCCGCGAGAAACGGACGATTCTGAATCGAGTTTCATAACCTTGCAAGGGTAAACCTAACTAACACGCTTGGAATATCCAATGATCGTTCCAAAGCAACCGTTTGCCTTTCATTCCGACTCGTGGATCAGGGCCACCACAAGCGACTGTAGGACCATACGCACATCCAATGTGCAGGACGTACGTCTGTAGCGCAACTAAATGACCGTAATCCTATCCGCTGTGCGGAACGTACTCCCGCACGTTGGTGCATGTGAAAAAAAACCAAATTATGACTGGTGGGAGGTATGTCCACTTCTCAGGCCGATTGGTTACTAGGCTTACCGCTTTCCATATTTCGCGGCATGTGGCTAGTACTTTCAAACGCTTAACCACAACTACCACACACTGCGACCTTATCAACTTTTATCAACACAGACGGGTAACCTTCCAAGTTATGATACTACACATGACCCCGTCCATCATCCTTATAGTGATTGCAGAGTAGTAAACATTCAATTCCTATATCGCGCGAGTGACAGGAATTCAGGCACAATATATAGGTTCCTAAGATTCATGAATCTAGGGTGCCATTTCAACTCCTAGACTTAATGCATAATATAGATATATAAGTAGAAACTGTATAAGTGTAATAATTTAAAATACTGGGTTATGCATCGGGGCTTGCCTTCTGGAGCGAGGCTAGGGTCAGGGATGTCAAAGATTTCCGAACTTTGGTTCGGGGCTTCAGTTATAACCTCGGCGACGTTCGCAGGATCTTCAGAAAACCCTTGCTCGGGCTCCGGGACTAGTTCGTAGTCTCCGTCGTCGAGTGTCCTTGACGCTACATGATATGCAATGATTTGAATTAGGTGGTTCTTGAGTTAAGAATTTTACTTCACGATAAAGTTGCAATCTAACAAGGGATAAATACAACTTCATAACACAAGCAATTTGAATTTAACCCTACTATGCGTATCTTAATTCAATTATCATATTTAGTTGAATTAATTGAATTATGTTAACAAGTTTGATTTTTATTTTGAAATCCACAACGGTTATGGCCTTGAATTTTTATGGGTAAGCTTACTTCTAGTGGATGAGCTTACTATGAATTTTTCATAATTTTCTAAAAATAGAAACTAAAGCATTTGATTTAAGTTCAAATTTTAAATTTAAATTCAAACCTTAGGCAAAACAGAAATTCTTGAAAGATTTTCTATGAGCTACTTACTTATAGTATATCATATGGTAAAAAGATCTAAGCATGAAAACCTTAGTAACAGGCTTGAATAAATTTTAACCAATTCAAGCTTGATTTGCATAAGTTTAATCAATTTCAAGCTAGGGTTTAGTAATATAAGGGGGATTTGCACACAAGCTTACTCATACCCTAAACAGGCTACACACCAAAAATTACAAGCAATAGAGCTAGCATGCAAAAGTTACACATAAGATACCCTTTTGCTAATCTTTTAAATAACATTAAAAACATTTTGTTTCAAACTGAACTCCAGTAACAAAAGTTGTAGAGTTAGACTTCTGGAGTACAACAAAACAAGTTTGACCATTTTTGGATTTTTCTACAATTTCCTATGAATTTTCAAAGTTAGCTGATTTGAGAGGGGGTTCTGATTTTCCACGGAAAGATCCCTGGAAAGTTTTGAATCTTTGCAATTGGGTCCTTGGCTGGGCTACACAGGGATGCCGATCGGTGGCGATCAAATTCCAACGAGGGGGCTCATCGGCAGCGAGGGGAAAGTGGGAGAAAAGGTTCAGGGGCTCACGGCGGTCACGGGGGTGGCTGGTGTTGGGGAAGAGAGGGACTGTGGCGGCGTGTCGACGGCGAACAGGGGCGGGCGGCGGTGCTCCGAGGGGCAGCGACGGTGTTCCGGTGGCCGGAGGGTAGGAGGGCGGCGGGGAAGTAGCTAGGAGGCTTCCTCGGTGTGATGTGGTGCTAGTGGTGTGCTTGGCCGGGGCTAAGAGGTAGTGGATCGTCGGGACGACGGCGATACCGAGCGGCGGCGGAAGCTCGAGCTTACCGGCGCGGTGATCCGGTCGATCTAGTGCGGGAGAGCGAAATTGGGCAGTCCTGTGAGCATCAGTGGGAGGAGGGGGTGCTGCTGGAGCACTGGATCGAGGGTGGGACGCTGTCGACGGTGAGTCGAGGCAGCGGCGGAGCTCCGGCGAGAGTACTCGAGTGGAGGAAGAAAGGAGAGGCAATTCGATGCCGTGGGGTGTGTAAAAGAAGTCGAGAGGGACTCCTGGGCGAGCTTTAAGGCCAAGAAGAGCACAACACAGGTGCAGCAGCTGCAGGCAAGCTCGGCGGTGCGCGTGGCGGCTCGGGCGACGGCGGCGCGACGTGGAGGAGCAGGGAGAGGGCTAGCGCGGGGTAGGGAGCGGCGGGCGCGGTGCGGGAGCGGCACGTGGCGCGAAGAGAGGCGGCGCGGGGTAGCTGGGGCTCGGGCACATGGCCGGCGAAGGCGGCGGGGGCGGCGCAGAGAGAAACAGAGAGAGGAGGACTGGAGGTAGACGAAGGAGGACCAAGTTGCAACTCTCCAAAATTGTAGGGACTCCACTGCAAAGCTGAGTTAACTTTCAAACCATGGCTCAAATGAAAATGTGCCCAAAAGCAACAGTGTAGAGCTCAGCAAGATCTACAATTTTGCTTCAAGGTTTAGTTTCAAAAGAGTTAAGGATTTGAATCTAATTTAAAACTTGGCAAAGCTTTAAACTTCGGAGAAATCCTATTTAAAATCTACACTCCAATTGAATCCTTAGGATAGTTTCACTTCTATTTGTGGTTTAAAAGTAAGTACTTGCTTCTAGCAAAACAACCTTTTACATAATTTGATTTTACCTCCCATTCTCACCAATTTTGCACCAAAGGACCTAAATTTTCCAGAATTACAAAAATACCCTTTTGCTTTTGCATTAAAGTTTTAGCACACATACAAAAGATCAAACATACACACTTTATACTAGAATCTAGTGTGTTTTAATCCTAAGTACCTGAATGTCACAGCCTTCCCCCCTAAAAAGAATCTCGTCCCGAGATTCCGGAACAGGATGGAATTGGACGATCAGATTTGGGAGTTGGCTTGAAGTAAGTCTGGAAAGTTTCGCTGAAGATATGACTCGGTTTTCCAAGTCACTTCTTCTTCAGTGTGATGATTCCACTGAATTTTGAACATCCTGATGGTTTCTCTTCTAGTACTTCTCTCTTTGGTGTCTAGTACTTTGATCGGATGCTCGGTATAAGTTAGATCAGATTCGATTTCAATGGCTTGGGGATTGATGATCTCGGTAGGAATTTTGACGCACTTCCTAAGTTGAGATACATGGAAGATATCATGAATGGCTGCTATTGAGGAGGAAGTTGAAGACGATATGCTATGGGTCCACAGATTTCTATAATCTCAAAGGGTCCGACATATCTAGGGGCAAGTTTTCCTTTTACGCCGAACCGTTGAATACCTCGAGTAGGAGATACTCGAAGATATATGAAGTCTCCAGTTTGGAACTGTAATGGTCTCCTTCGTATGTTAGCGTAGCTTTTCTGTCGAGTTTGGGCTGCTTTTAGATTGTTCTGAATAGTCTTCACCTTTTCCTCTTCTTCAGTGACAAGGTCGGGTCCAAAGATTTTACGCTCGCCGGTTTGTGACCAACTCAAAGGAGTTTGGCATCGGCGACCATATAATGCTTCGAACGAAGCCATCTTAAGACTTGTTTGATAACTGTTGTTATAGGAAAATTCTACCAGTGATAAGCATTTGACCCAATTCTTGTCATACTGAAGTACGCAGGCTCTAAGCATATCTTCTAGAATCTGATTTATCCTTTCCATTTGTCCTTCTATCTGAGGATGATATGCGGAGCTTTGGATTAACTTAGTTCCAAGAGCATATTGAAGTTGCTCCCAGAATCGAGCGATGAATTGTGATCCACGATCAGAAATGATCGTCTTAGGTACTCCATGAAGACGAACGATTTGATCTAGATAGATCTCAGCATACTTTTTGGCATTGTAAGTAGTATGCACTGGAAGGAAATGGGCAGTCTTGGTTAACCGATCAACGATTACCCAAATAGAGTCATGTCTTTGGGAAGTGTTGGGTAAGCCAACGGTAAAATCCATGCTGATATCCTCCCACTTCCAGGAGGGAATGGGTAAAGGTTGAAGAATACCAGCAGTTTTGAGATGACTGGCCTTAACTCTTCGCACTCCGAGACATATTTTGCAATTTCTCGCTTCATACGAGTCCACCAAAAGTTCTGTTTCAAATCCTGGTACGGTACTACCGGGGTGCATAGAGAATTTGGACAGATGGGCCTCGTCCAATATCTGCTTACGAAGTTTATGCTCCTTGGGTACAACGATACGCTCGTTGAACCATAGAACCCCTTCGTGATCTACTCGAAAGCACTTATACTTTTATTCTCCTTGTGCTAACTTCTGTTTGATGATTCTGATCCCTTTGTCATGCCGTTGCGCCAGAATGATGTTATCCCTAAGCGTAGTTTCAACTGAGAGATAGTTCAAGCTACCTTGAGAAATAATCTCTAGGTTGAGCTTCCTCATCTCCCAACAAAGTGTCTCATTGAAAGCCTCTACTGATAAGAAAGAGTAATGTGCCTTGCGGCTAAGTGCATCCGCAACGACGTTGGCCTTGCCTGGATGATAGTGTACTTCTAGATCATAATCCTTAATAAGCTCTAGCCAGTGTCGTTGCCTCATGTTTAGATCTGCTTGCGTGAAGATGTACTTGAGGCTTTCATGGTTAGTATAGATATGGCACTTTGTACCCATTAAATGATGTCTCTGAATTTTAAGTGCATGGATGACAGCTGTAAGTTCAAGATCATGAGTAGGATAGTTCTGTTCATGAGTCCTGAGTGCTCGCGATGCATAAGCAATCACTCAGTTGTCTTGCATAAGCACACAACCAAGTCCGATTCCTGAAGCATCACAATAGATGTCAAAAGGTTTTAAAACATCTGGTTGAGCCAGAACTGGGGCAGTAGTGAGATATGCTCTGAGGGTGTGGAATGCATCTTCACATTTTTGATCCTAGGAGAATTTAACTCCTTTCTTTAGTAATTCTGTCATAGGCTTGGCTATTCTTGAGAAATCAGGAATGAAACGACGATAATAGCCAGCTAGACCAAGAAAACTGCGGATCTGATGGACTGACGTAGCAGGTTTCCAATCTAGCACTTCTTGGACTTTACTTGGATCAATGGATATACTGTCACTGGATATAGTGTGACCCAGAAATTTAATGGTATCTAGCCAAAACTCGCATTTGGAGAATTTGGCGTACAAATGGTGGTCTCTTAATCTCTGAAGAACAACATGGAGATGTTTCGCATGATCTTCCGAATTTTTGGAATAAATCAGAATGTCATCAATGAAGACCACTACGAATTTGTCGAGTTCTCGCATGAAGACAGAGTTCATGAGATACATGAAGTATGCTGGTGCATTGGTAAGACCAAAGGATATGACCAGATATTCATAGAGTCCATATCTGGTGGAAAAGGCTGTTTTTGGAATGTCACTCGGCCTGATCTTAATTTGATGATATCCGGAGCGGAGGTCAATCTTAGAAAATACTCGGGCTCCAGCTAACTGATCGAACAGAATGTCAATGCGGGTAGAGGATATTTGTTTTTGATGGTTACCGCATTGACAGGACGATAATCTACACATAGTCTCAAGCTATTGTCCTTCTTTTTCACGAACAGGACTGGACAACCCCATGGTGAAGCACTCGGACGAATGTAACCCTTATCAAGGAGGTCTTGGAGTTGGATTTTTAACTCTGCCAGCTCATTGGGTGGCATACAATAGGGCCTTTTAGAAATGGGGGCTGTGCCGGGTTGTAGTTCTATGATAAACTCAATATCCCTATCCGGGGGCATTTCAGGTCAATCATCTGGAAAAATATCTAGGTATTCACAAACAATAGGGATATCCTTTAACTTGATCCCTTCTATCGCATAGGCACAAGAGTTATTGCACTCCCGTTGTGGAAGATAGAGAATAGTAGTGTCATGGTCGGGTGAATCTATCTCCACGGCTCGGGAAGAGATATCCAATGACATTCGGTGCCTAGTCATCCAATCCATGCCTAGGAGGACATCCATTCCTTCTAGGTCCAATAATAATAAATCTGTTTTTATCATATTGCTACCCAACTGAATTGGCACCTTTCTATAAATTTGATTTGATGCAATTTTACCGCTAGGAGTCACTATCATATAGGCTCCCTTAGTAGGATAGAAATGCAGGCCTACTTTTGTTCGACACTTGGAACTGATAAAACTATGGGTTGCACCAGAATCAAAAAGTATAATCACGGGTTGATGGTTTATATAGAAAGTACCCAGCATTATTGGCGCACCCTCGGGGAGTTCGGAGAGAGTTGTGAAGTTCACCCTCCCCTGGCGGACTTGTACCATCTACTTCTTGCCCTTGCCCTTGTTGTTCGGGTTGGATGTTTGCCCTTGGAAAGATTTTCTAGGTTGGGGACAATCTCGGATGAAATGAGACGAGCTGCCGCAGCTGAAACAACGATTATTGTTGTTTCCTTAATTAGACGGTGTAAAGCTCGGCCTTGGGCCTTGCTGCTGGGGTTGTGGTGTCGGCGGTCGATTAAATCGAACTTGCTGAGAAGGCCTGGCTACCCATCCGCCTGGTAGATTGTTTCGGAACGGGGCTTGGGTAGCGGTGTTCTGGACCAACCGATACCTTGGCGTTTGCGCATTTGAGGGCCCCGTGGGTGTCTTCCGTTTCTTTTCTGCCCGGTGGGCTGAGATGCAATCCTCTTGAGTAATGGCCATATTGACCATTTCGTTGAAGTTGTCATCCCTTACCAGGTTCAGCCGTTCCTTAAGCTTTGTATTTAGGCCACGGCGAAAACGATCCCATTTACGGGCATTAGTGTCCGCATGATAACCCGCGTACTGACACACGTGATTGAAAACCTGTGCATACTGCATGACAGTCCGAGTTCCCTGGGTCAAAGTTAAAATTTCATTAAGCTTTCGCTCAATGAGTCCTTCTGGAATGTGGTGTGCTCTGAAAGCGGTCCGGAATTCGTCCCATGTGACAACATGACCAGCTGGTTGCATGGCGTAATAATGGTCCCACCATATGCGAGCAGTGCCGCAGAGTTGTTGAGCTGTGAAAAGTGCCTTGTTCGCATCGGAATATGGTGCAGACAACAATGCGAACTTAGACTCTATAGTGCGAAGCCATGCAGCAGCATCGATGGGCTCGTCTGTTTTATGGAACAATGAGGGCTGGGTGCTGAGAAAGTCTTGGTAGCCAGCCGATGGATGTTCATCACGGCCTCGGGATGTGTGATGACACTGGTTCATCTGGGCCTGTACTAGCTGGTTAAGGAGTTCTGTCTGTCGTGCCATGACTTCCACTAGATTTGGCGGTGCTGGTGGCGGTTGTTGGGAACCGCTAGCTTGGTCTGGCCGGAAACCTTCCGGGTTCCACATGTAGCTCCAACCATCTGAAACAAAAGAGATGTCCATAATTAACAGCATATTCTTGCTCCCATTTTCAGAAGATATACTGCCGTTGAACAGATATGTAATTCATATATTCTGTTTAACCAACTCATTCAAGGTGCAAAGATATTGAAACAAGACAACAAAACACAAGTCTTGGATTACAAAGCAGACACTGGTGGTCCTATACTATAACAAGTGGCCCTAGATCCAGGTAGACTACTCACTACCTATGTCACAACATTCTACGCTAGTTACATCTGAAAGATCGACGATTTGGATGAGCTAGAAATCGTCGAGGTTGCCTGTAGAGGACTGGCTGCCAGAAGAGGAGTGATCTGGCTGAGGGTTAGGCTCTGGGTTTCCGTGCTCGGAGTCGAGATCAGAAACTCCTTCAATTTCCTCCGGTTCTTCTTCTTCGCCTTCAGATGCTTCAGGTATAGCAGGAGGTGCTGGCTGCTGCTAGAGTTCGTCGATGTGAGCGAGGGCGTCATCAACCTCAAGGATAAGGTCATGGACTTGCTCCTGGAGGAACTCGATAATCATGTTACATTGAGTGATTATTGCATCACTCTCATTGATCTGATCCTCCCGGTGGACAATGGTCTCATCTCGCTCTGCAATAATTTCCTCCATTTTCGTAACCAATGCTTGAAGCTCTTCTATCTGAGTGATCTGTCAATCAGCATTTCTGTAATGACCTTGAGCTATACCGGTCATCAAACTCATACCGTGGCATAGCACAATCTGATAGTGGTGTTGGGCATTCATAAAGCTGATGGTACCACGGAGTGTCTCTTCGGCTAAATCTCCCAGCATGTGGCCATAATGAGCTATCCGGAAATTCCACTCGGAATCACTAGAATCTATTGCAGGAAAGAGGCCGATAGGATGCCCGGCAACTTCCATGGGATGCTGGTTACAGAAAGTGTGGATGGCCTCAAGAGTTGCGGTCTCAATGGTGTCGACGAGATGATAGCCAACCACATCGACTTTGATGGGCTGCCAGTGAGAACGGAAAGGGTGCTGAGGAATGGTCATCTTAACTCTGCACCGAGGAACACCTTCCTCTCTATATTCCACTCCATCATACTGTGGGGGCTCAGTGTAGAAGAATAGCCTAAGTGATTCCCATAAGAGACGGGTAAAAGCCTCCCAGTGCAAGGCATTGGTATGGAGATGCCCTGCATAATCCCAAAAGATGTTTGAAGGAGCCGCCATCTGAAGCAAGAATTCAAATGGTGAGATTTTGAAGGATGCCAAAAACTTAACTAAGGCTACCACAAGAATCCTATTGAAACCACACTAGAGATAGACAACACTCTATACGTCCTTAAGGAACAACACATTTAATGCACTTATTTTGCTGAATGATGGATTATGCATGCACGTACTATTCGACCTCACAACCAAAATAATTGCCAAATATCTTTGGACTTACGTGGTTAATTTCGGTGGCACAATATTTAAGTCTCTCCCTAATAACTAGTCGATAAGTCCTATCCGTCTTAACCTCTTAATCGTGGTTAGTGTACCTGCAGAACACCATAGGTATATAACATGAACCTTTCATGGCAGCACGACATGAAAGCGTTCCCAAACAGTACTGTTCACTATAGAAATAGTATCCGTATAATTTCCGCCGTACGGACGACGTTAGCATACATTACATCTGCAACGTATTCACGGGGTACCGTTTAGAACAGAGGTATGAATAGCGATCATCATACCCTGTGCCGAACCATATACTGCCAATATGATTAACTAATCGTTGATATATTGGCAGCATCTCAAGTAAGCCACTGCTTGAGAAACAGCGTTCGGTTTGCATCACCGACGGCCCATCTCCCTCAGTTGGCTGAGGATCCTTACCTTCTCACTTTCTTGTCTCAACGTTGAGGAACAGACAATACAAATAGATATCTAGGGTGGGTTGTGCTCGAAAGTAAGTTTTGACAGAAAGTAGTGCTGCAAATTAGAGCTGAACTATATACATATACATACTAGTAGCCACCTGATGTGACACCCTAGGTGTTAAATATAGCAAGCAAATAGGAAGAATGTTTTGTATGCTTTGAATTGTGTGAAATTTGAGTAAAGTTATGAAAATAAGGGTATTTATGTAATTTTACAAAAGTACAAGTCCTTTTATGTAAAATATTTGAAGTACAAAAGTAACTTTCAAAGTTTACTAGGGGTCAAAGTGTAAGAATGCAAGTCATCATGACATTACATGAAAACATGCAATTATGTCCAAAACTACATAAAATTTACCTTAATAAGGACAAAACTTTATTAAGTTTGATTTTAGTTCAAAGTTTTAAAATAAAGCTTTGTACTTTCGGTTTTTGAACTTGAACCCTAAAGCAACGTTGTAGGGTTTGAAAAATTCTACAACTTCTATTTTGATCATTTTCTCATTAGGGTTTTGGATCAGTGGGAAATCTTACTTTATAGTAAGGTCCCTAAGATTTTTGAAAATTCCAAAAAGATCCCCCTGGACCCCCCCCCCCCCCTCTCTTCTTCCTCTGGCGCCCCTGCTGCTCCTCGGTTTCCCCTCTGCTCTGCCGCTCACCGCCATTCTAGGCCATCCCCGGCGCCACCTCCAGCTCCTGGCCACTCCACGCGTCGCCCCCTACCTCTCCTGGCCCTACTCCCCTCCCCTCTGGCCTTCCCCACGCACGACACGCCGCCTGCGGCTCCGCCCGAACGCCACTGCGCCGCCGCCGTGGCAAATGCCAGCGCCTCTTCCCTCCCCTCGCTCCTTCTTAGCTTGCCCGTGAGCTTCTTCAGCTCATGCCCCTCCCATTTCCCTCCCTTTCCCTTGCCGCGCACACCCCGAGCCCCGAACACCACCGCCGCCCCTTCCTCCACTCCGGCGACCCCTAGTTCACCATGGACCGCCGCCGTCAGCCCTCCCCGCACCACTACAACCCCCTGGGGAGCTTTCCCTCACCCCACTGACACTCCCAGGCCACTCCTCGCGGCCGGACCCCCACCGGAACCACCTCACCGTCGCTACCTCCTCGCCGGTGAGCTTCTGTTCCCGTCGAACCCATCTCTCCACCCCTTCTCCGTCCAATCCAACCACCCCAGTAGATTTCTCTCCTTCTGCTGTAGCTACTGGACCAGAACTTGGCCACCTTCCTCGCCGGGAAACCCCTCGCCGACGAGCCCCTCCTCGCCGCCGCCTTGGCCGCCGTGGGCATTCCACCTCCGGTCACCCCCTCTTCCTCCCAAGCCCACCCCTGGACGCGCCTTGAGCTCCTGATGCTCGTGGGCCAGTTCTTCTCCACCCCCGACACCACCCCTCGCCGGAATTTGGCTGGTGATGTCCCTTCCCTTCTTCCCCGATGAGCCAGGGACCTATTAGCTTTGATTTGAAAACTTGTAGGGTCTTAGCTGCAAGATTTCAGAGCCCCCCCCCCAATTCAAAGCTGTGAACTTCAAAAATGTGTAGAAAATTGTAGAAAATTCCGAAAAATGCCAAACCAGATTTGTTTGAATCCTTGAGTTAAATTAGACTACTTTTATATAGGGGTTTTGAGCTGAATATGTCTGGTTTTTGATCTAGGTTAAATAATAGGAAATAGGTGCTTTAATTAGATCTTTTGATCCATAGTTGTGCTATAGCTGAATTTTGAAACTTAGGTTGTATGTCCCATGTGTAGCTCTGTGTAAAAGTTTTGAGTTCTTTACTACTCAATTGCTTAGAAATTCGAGTACCTTTGTTGTATGTTGATGGAATGTTTAGATTTTATTTAAGGATGCTTCTGATAGTGTTTGCATCTTAAATTTATATGCTAGCTTCCTTTTTGCATGTGTAATCCATAGTAAAAGTATTAGGATTAGTAGTAGGCTATACACCAAGTTATGGATTTATGCTTGTTTTCAAAGATAATTCATTTATGCTAGTTCTTGCTTATGAAAAATTATGAAAATATTTTGAGGTGTTGCTCTTGAGTAGTGTAACTTGTTCACAAAATTTCAAAATAAGATCTTGTGTATATCTACAGTTGTAAATAACTCTTAATCTGTTAGTGCTGTTTTTGTTTATTTTTGTGGCATAGTTTCTGTGAAGATAAAATCTTGATAAATTTACAGTAGCTTAGACATAGCTTTTGTCTGTAGTTGATAAAAGTTTCAACCCCAGTGCTATAGTAGTTTGTTCTGTAAAAATGAAACATGTTCTAAGTGTTAACTTTTTGCAATAATTCTTCTGATTTATTTACTGCATAAAATGTTTTGAAAATTTTAGGGTAATTTTGATTCTGTTTGTTCTATTTGTTATAATTTTTGTAGCATCAGATCTTAATCTTAAGATCAGATGCTTATAGTTTATAAACCATATCTATTAGGTTAAAATGAAACCAGCCCTAGTTATTTTATGAATTTAAACATGTTGTTTAGTGTAGTTAACTGGGTTAGTTTATACTCGATAAATGACTGCCCAGTAGAAGAGTGAATGATATGTTTGATGAGTGAACTATATCGTGAAATAGAATAAAAGTCTATGCATCCTCTAAACTGCATAGTTTACATCACATGTAGACTCGACGCTTCTCGCCGACGGAGATTATCAGATCCTCCCGGAACCCGAAGTGGAAATTTCTGAAGACCCCGGAAACATCGTCGGAGATTTAACTGAAGCCCCGAACCCGAGTTCGGAAGAGTTTATTAACGTCTCTCACCCTAGCCTCACCAGTGAAGGCAAGCCCCAGTGCATAACCCAGTATTTCAAATTACTACATTTATGCAATCCTATATGTATATATTATATCTTGCATTAAGTCTACGAGTTGAAATGGAACCCTAAATGCATTGAGACTAGAAACCTATGTATTGTGCCTGAGTCCTTATTAGATAGATGCTTTGCTAATAGGACCGGCAGAAGTCGGGTGATTTCCTATCACTCGCGCGATATACGAGTTGAATATTTACTATTCTGCAATCACTATAAGGATGATGGACGGGGTCATGTGCAGTATCATGACTCGGAAGGTTACCCTGTCTGTGTTGATAAAAGTTGATAAGGTCGCAGTGTGTGGTAGTGGTGGCTAAGCGTTTGAAAGTACTAGCCACATGCCGCGAAATATGGTAAAGCGGTAAGCCTAGTAACCAATCGGCCCGAGGAGTGGACATACCTCCCACCACTCGTAATTTAGTTTTTCCCACGCACCGACATGCGGGAGTACGTTCCGCGCAACGGACAGGAGTACGGTCATGTAGTCGCGCTATAGACGTATGTCCTGCACAATTGGTGTGCGTACGGTCCTACAGTCGCTTGTGGTGGCCCTGTTCCACGAGTCGGAATGAATGGCAAACGGTTGCTTCGGAACTATCGTTGGATGTTCCAAGCGTGTGAGTTAGGTTTACCCTTGCAAGGTTTGGAAATTCGATTCAGAATCGTCCGTTTCTCGTGGAGATTGAGACTGCTTATTCCTCCTGCCACATAGGGTAAGAACAGTAATTATTGTTGGAATAATCTTGATGGATGCTAATCTCTACCTTGTTTGTCTAGTATAGGTGCTTACCTAGAATGGTTAATGAAACTAGAAGTTAAAGCTAAAACATGAAAGTTAGATCATACTCTTTGTTGCTTTTTAGCAAAAGAAAACGAGAGCCTCTCAAATCCTCCATGGTCTAGTTATGGGCTAAGTATACCCGATTATGGTTAAGTCTTGCTGAGTATTAGTATACTCAGTCATTCTAGTCTATTTTTCAGGTATGACCCTTGAAAACCTCACGGATGGTTCAGCATGGCCCACCTCTGTTCCATTTAGCTAGTCCGTGGAGTGGGATCCGTCCCCGGCTGGCAGAGACCCTCCGGAATGACACCATGTTTGTGCTGAATTTGGTGTCAACCTTCGCGACGTGTGTAGTCGCGTATTAATTTCTTCTGCTGTGAACTTGGACAAGCTATTTAGCTTGTCGTTCGAAACAATGTTTGTATAAGTATACTTAAGTTTTAAACGGTTTGTAATAATGTTTAATATTCTGTAAATTAAAAGTTGGTGAGCTGTGGTGTGATTGTAAACTCGCCTTCGCGCGAGGTAAACCTGCTTCGATCCTGTTGAACCGTGGTTGCATCGGGCGGACACCCGACAGACCAATGGGTTGTTCCGTTTGAAATGCTTTGAGTTAGTATCGGCTGTATAGCGATAGCTAGCGCACTTGAACCGGAATAATTCAGGCGGTTCTACCACACCTGATTACTCCCACATAAATCCCTAGGGCTTTACGATCTAAGCACCAAACTTAATGAATCCAACGCACTTTGCAAATTCTTTTATTAAGCCAACTTTATTCTAAAAACATTTTTAAGAACTACTATAGTTTTAGTGTCAATTGTAAAAGTAAACCTACAGCTCGCCAGCTGTGGCAGAACCGCCTGAATTATTCCGGCTCAAGTGCGCTAGTCATCGCTATACAGGCGATACTAACTCAACGCACTTCAAACGGAACAACCCATTGGTCTGTCGGGTCACCGCCCGATACAACCACAGTTCAACAAGATCGAAGTAGATTTACCGCGCACGAAGGCGAGTTTACAATCACACCACAGCTCACCAACTTTTAATTTACAGAGATAATAAACATTATTACAAACTGTTTCAAGATTAAAGTAAACTTATACAAATATTGTTTAACACAACAAACTAAATAGTTTGTTCAGAGTCACAGCGGAAGAAATTCACACGCGACTACACACGTCGTGAAAGTTGACACCACGTTCAGCACGAAATATGGAGTCATTCCGGAGGGTCATTGCCGGCCGGGACGGATCCCACTCCACGGACTAGCCAAACGGAATAGAGAATGGCTAGGCTGGACTATCCGTCGGGTTTTCACAGGCCATACCTGAAAAACAGACTAGCAAGACTGAGTATGCTAATACTCAGCAAGACTTACCCGTTTCATGGTATACTTTGCCATGTAACTAGACTTATGAAGGCTTGTAATGGTTCTGGATTTAATTTCAGCTGAAAAGCAACAAAGAGTATGATCTAACTTTCATATTTTAGCTTTCAGTTTCTAGTTGCATTAACCATTCTATGTGAGCACCTATACTAGACAAGCAAGGTAGAGATTAACATCCATCAAGATTATTC
Organism: Panicum hallii; assembly: GCF_002211085.1. Classification (NCBI taxonomy): domain Eukaryota; kingdom Viridiplantae; phylum Streptophyta; class Magnoliopsida; order Poales; family Poaceae; genus Panicum; species Panicum hallii. Next base: position 33,005,306 of record NC_038043.1, read on the forward strand.
CAACAATAGTTATTGTTCTTACTCTATGTGGCAAAAGGAGCAAGCAGTCTCAATCTCCGCGAGAAACGGACGATTCTGAATCGAGTTTCATAACCTTGCAAGGGTAAACCTAACTCACACGCTTGGAATATCCAATGATCGTTCCAAAGCAACCGTTTGCCTTTCATTCCGACTCATGGATCAGGGCCACCACAAGCGACTATTGGACCATACGCACATCCAATGTGCAGGACGTACGTCTGTAGCGCGACTACATGACCGTACTCCTGTCCGTTGTGCCGAACATACTCCCGCACGTCGGAGTGTGTGAAAAAAAACCAAATTACGAGTGGTGGGAGGTATGTCCACTCCTCAGGCCGATTGGTTACTAGGTTTACCGCTTTCCATATTTCGCAGCATGTGGCTAGTACTTTCAAATGCTTAACCACAACTACCACACACTGCGACCTTATCAACTTTTATCAACACAGATGGGGTAACCTTCCAAGTCATGATACTGCACATGACCCCGTCCATCATCCTTATAGTGATTGCAGAGTAGTAAACATTCAATTCCTATATCGCGCGAGTGACAGGAAATCACTCGACCTCTGCCGGTCCTATTAGCAGACCATCTATTCGATAAGGACTTAGGCACAATACACAGGTTCCTAAGATTCATGCATCTAGGGTTCCATTTCAACTCCTACACTTAATGCATAATATAGATATAAAGTAGAAACTGTATGTGTAATATTTAAAATACTAGGTTATGCATCGGGGCTTGCCTTCTGGAGCGGAGCTAGGGTCAGGGATGTCAAAGACTTCCGAACTTTGGTTCGGGGCTTCAGTTATAACCTCGGCGACGTTCGCAGGATCTTCAGAAAACCCTCGCTCGGGCTCCGGGACTAGTTCGTAGTCTCCGTCATCGAGTGTCGTTGACTCTACATGATATGCAATAATTTGAATTAGGTGGTTCTTGAGTTAAAAATTTTATTTCACGATAAAGTTGCAATCTAACAAGGTTTAAATACAATTTCATAAAACAAGCAATTTGAATTTAACCCTACTATGGGTATCTTAATTCAATTATCATATTTAGTTGAATTAATTGAATTATGTTAACAAGTTTGATTTTTATTTTGAAATCCACAAAGGTTATGGACTTGAATTATTATGGGTAAGCTTACTTCTAGTGGATGAGCTTACTATGAATTTTTCATAATTTTCTGAAAATAGAAACTAAAGCATTTGATTTAAGTTCAAATTTTAAATTTAAATTCAAACCTTAGGAAAAACAGTGACATAAATTCTTGAAAGATTTACTATGAACTACTTACTTATAGTATATTATGTGGTAAAAATATCTAAGCATGAAAACCTTAGTAACAGGCTTGAATAAATTTTAACCAATTCAAACTTGATTTGCATAAGTTTAATCTATTTCAAGCTAGGGTTCAGTAGTTTAATCTATTTCAAGCTAGGGTTCAGTAATATAAGGGAGATTTTCACACAAGCTTACTCATACCCTAAACAGGCTACACACCAAAAATCACAAGCAATAGAACTAGCATGCAAAAGTTACACATAAGATACCCTTTTGCTAATCTTTTAAATAACTTTAAAAACATTTTGTTTCAAACTGAACTCCAGTAACAAAAGTTGTAGAGTTAGACTTCTGGAGTACAACAAAACAAGTTTGACCATTTTTGGATTTTTTTACAATTTCCTATGAATTTTCAAAGTTGCCTGATTTGAGAGGGGGTTCCGATTTTCCACAGAAAGACCCCTGGAAAGTTTTGAATCTTTGCAATTGGATCCTTAGCCGGGCTACATAGGGATGCCGATCGGTGGTGATCAAATTCCGGCAAGGGGGCTCACCGGCGGTGAGGGGAAAGTGGGGGAAAAGGTTCAGGGGCTCACGGCGGTCACAGGGGTGGCCGGTGTTCGGGAAGAGAGGGACTGTGGCGGCGTGTTGACGGCGTTCCGGTGGCCGGTGGGCAGGAGGGTGGCGGGGAAGTAGCTAGGAGGCTTCCTCGGGGTGATGTGGTGCTGGTGGTGTGCTTGGCCAGGGCTAAGAGGCAGTGGATCGTCGGGACGACGGCGAGACCGAGCGGCGGCGGAAGCTCGAGCTCACCGGCGCGGTGGTCCGGTCGATCTAGTGCGGGAGAGCGAATTTGGGTAGGCCTGTGAGCATCAGTGGGAGGCAGGGGTGCTGCTGGAGCACTGGATCGAGGGTGGGAGGCGGCAGGGGCGGCTGTCGACGGCGAGTCGAGGCTGCGGCGGAGCTCCGGCGAGAGTACTCGAGCGGAGGAAGAAAGAAGAGGCAATGCGATGAAGTGGAGTGTGTAAAAGAAGTCGAGAGGGACTCCTTGGTGAGCTTTAAGGCCAAGAGGAGCACGGCGCAGGTGGAGCAGCTGCTGGCAAGCTCGGCGGCACGCGTGGCGGCTCGGGCGATGGCGGTTCGACGTGGAGGAGCAGGGAGAGGGCCAGCGCGGGGTGGGGAGCGGCGGGCGCGGTGCGGGAGCGGCACGTGGCGCAAAGAGAGGCGGCCCGGGGCAGCTGGGGCTCGGGCACATGGCCGGCGAAGGCGGCGGGGGCGGCGCAGAGAGAAACAGAGAGAGGACTGGAGGTAGACGAAGGAGGACCAAGTTGCAATTCTCCAAAAGTGTAGGGACTCCACTGTAAAGCTGAGTTAACTTTCAAACCATAGCTCAAACGAAAATATGTCCAAAAACAACAGTGTAGAGCTTAGCAAGATCTATAACTTTGTTTTAAGGTTCAGTTTCAAAAGAGTTAAGGATTTGAATCTAATTTAAAACTTAGCAAAGTTTTAAACTTCGGAGAAATCCTATTTAAAATCTACACTCCAATTGAATCCTTAGGGTAGTTTCACTTCTATTTGTGGTTTAAAAGTAAGTACTTGCTTTTTGCAAAACTACCCTTTACATAGTTTGATTTTACCTCCCATTCTCACCCATTTTGCACCAAAGGACCTAAATTTTCCAGAATTACAAAAATACCCTTTTGCCTTTGCATTAAAGTTTTAGCACATATACAAAAGATCAAACATACACACTTTATACTAGAATCTAGTGTGTTTTAATCCTAAGTATGTGAATGTCACGGCTCTCTATTGGTGATCTTATTTCTGCATTTTGACTCCATCTTCCATTTGATTAAGGATAATCTTTATATCTTCGTGCTCAAACTTGCCTGTACCAAATGTGAGTGTCAACACATCACCAAAGAAGTAAAGGGATCAATGCTTCTAATCTCAAAGTGCCACATTAGCAAGTGCATATCAAAGAGACCTAGCCAAATTCAGGCCATCATTTAGTCCACGGCATTCCGCCCAAAATCACACTAGCAAAATTTAGGTTCTATTTAGCTTATGTTGTATCAAAAACGCTAAAGTGCGGCGACTTTCATAGGTCTGGTGAATGATTGTGGCGAGCTGAAAGTAACGGTATACCATACTGTAGGCGCATTTTGGTGACAAAAACAAAGGGAAACTCAGCGATTGTAGCACCTGGAAGCCTCAGCGCGACAAGTTTGGACGCGAACAAACAAATCTTAGCAGGATAAAATAGTAAAGTTTATTATAACAGTGCCAAAATTTTGAATTCAATTCAAATAAGTGTCGGAATTGTTGGACATAATAAAAATGTGCTCCACCCTTTCATCACGCCCAATGCTGCCGTGAAAAATTTCTTTGGTTCTTCCCCAATCTCGCAGCCTTCCTCCCCGCCGGCCGCCGGCCGCCGCCCCCCGCCCCCGTTGGCTTTCAGCGCCACCAGCACCTCCGCCGCCATCAACCCTACGCTGCTGCCCCCAAAGGCCCCCCACAACCCATCTCCTTCCGCCATCACCCCCGAAATGCTGTAACCCTAGCTTCGTCGCCGCCACCCAAGCAACGCCGCCGCGGCCCAAGAAACCAGCATCCCGCGGCCCAAAACCTAGCTGACTCCAGTTCCACCTCCACCCAAAGCTACGCCGTCGTGGCCAGAGACCGGCAGCAGCCTCCAGCATCCTCGTCCACCAGGATTACTTAGGCATGGGCCATCAGGAAACTCCCTGCTGATCTGAAGGTGAGTTCCTTTTTCTTTCGCCATTCATTTTGTTAGAAATGATTAGGGTCCAGGTCTAGGATTCATTGCTGTTGTTTCTTGTATAAAATTTCTAACACTAGACCCTAAATTTATGACCAGTTTTGCTTTCAAAGTTTTGCCATTCCTTTCAGAATTTTGTTTGACTAACTGCAAAGCATGTTGTCGTAGTATTACATAGTTGCCTTTAGTTCTATTTCCTGTGGCATTTAGCTAGAATCTTAAATCAGAAAAGAAATAAATACGTAGCTACCCTTTTGAAATTATTTCTCCTATATCAATTATCTACAATCATAATGGAAAATCCATGTAAGTTACCTGTTTCCTGTGTGGAGCTGAACGAGTACTTCGCTGGCATGCGGCATACCCAAATGGTAGTGATGCCATTCATGATTTATTTGTTGCAGGTTGACTCTGTACGCAGGAGTGTGGAATTGGTGACCAACTGTAACCATGTCTGTGGCTGCCGGTGTAAGTGATGCGGCCATCGCGGTGCGTGACAAGCTCCGTGGCAAGATTGGCCAGACTAAGGTCAAGCGGTACTGGCCAGGAAAGGCGCCTGAGTGGGCTGATGATGCTGATGAGGATATAGATCTTCGGACGGCACGGGTCTCCCTTGATAAGGCATTCCCAAAGGATGACGATGCTGACATCCCTGCAAAAGATGACCGCCGGCTTCGGCGTCTCGCACAAACCCGTGAGAATAAGGAGGAGCTGAGGGCAGATCATCGCCGAATAAGGCAGGCTGAGATTGTTTCAACTGTTGAGGAGGAGAATGAGAGGCAGGAAGCTGATATCGACGAGGAGGACGAGGAGGCTCAGGAGGAGAGGAGAAGGAGGATAAGGGAGAGACAGCTCTTAAGGGAGCAGGAGGAGCTACTTCCTCAGGAAGAGGAGGAACCGGTGGAGGATGAGTCAGAGGAGGAATCTGAGTATGAGACGGACTCTGAGGATGAGCAGTTGGGCATGGCCATGGTGAAACCTGTCTTCATACCAAAGTCACAGAGAGACACCATTGCAGAGCGTGAACGGCTTGAGGAGGAGGAGCGACAGCTTGAGGAGCTAGTCAAGAAGAGGCTGGAGGCTAGGAAGATAGAGACTAGACAGATTGTCGTTGAAGAGATTAAAAAGGAGGAGCACATTGAGAAGGCACTGAATGAAGAGGCCAACATTGAGGATATTGATACAGATGATGAGTTGAATGAAGCAGAGGAGTACGAGTCATGGAAGAATAGAGAAATAGCAAGAATTAAGAGGGACAGGGAGGAAAGAGATGCAAGGTTGAAGGAGAAGGAGGAGATTGAGAAGGTCAGGAATATGACCGAGGAGGAGCGTCAGGAATGGGAGCGAAAGAATCCAAAGCAGCTGCGTCAGACCAAACAGAAGTGGAAGTTTATGCAAAAGTATTACCACAAAGGTGCTTTCTTCCAGGAAAGTGCTGATGATGTTATTCAGTCAGCTGGTAAAGATGATATCTACAGCCGTGATTTCTCTGAACCTACTGGGGAAGATAAGATGGATAAGAGCATCCTGCCCAAGGTCATGCAAGTTAAACACTTTGGGCGCAGTGGCAGAACGAAGTGGACACATCTTGTTAATGAGGATACTACAGACTGGAATGCACCGTAAGTACTCATTTGTTGCATCATTATTGATACTGTTTAGTTGCCTTGTTTTTTTACATGTGCTTTCAGTAGAGGTTGCTAATTTCCAAGTAAATAATGATGGCCTGAAGGAAATATTATATTTTGGATGCTTTTAATATGAGGTCCAATGGGCGCCCTCTTATTTTTCGAGCTGAAATACCTGTTGTAGCTTTTTGACTCGTATAATTGACCGCAGTTCTTATATCTTATATCTCTAGTTTGTTAAAACCTTAAAACTTATTGCACATTTATCATTTGAATTTTTTTTTGTATGTTTTCTGGTGTATATCTTGGTCTTTTAAAAAGGAAAACACATGTACTGACTCTGAACTACTTTTTAATGAATTTTCAGATGGGCCACAAATGGGCCTCTACGAGCAAAGTATAATTCAAAAATGGCAGGCATGAATGCACCTATTGCTAAACCAAAGGGAAGTAAGAAGCTGAAGGACTGGGATGCAAAATAAGATGCTGGCTTGATCTGGTACTACTCTCTTGAGCCTTACTTCTGTATGAGCACTACCTAGCCATGAAGCGCAAACAATGCCTATATGGATGCTTTTCTTTTTCATTTTGACTGCATAAACCATGTGACCTTTATGTGCTAATGTGCTATCATTTGTTGGAGTTGAAATGTCCCATTATAATCCATGAATGGTCATTGGTAATACTTTCTTGGGATGTTTAATCAGAAGAGTATCCCATGTATATTTGTTGCTTTATGCCTGTGAAAGTTATAATTTCACCTTTTATTAACCATTTTCTTTGTTTACTAAACCTTTCTTGATTATACCCATTAATACCAAACCATATTAAGTAGTTATTGTGAAATTATGGTCTACTATATGACGTTGAGGTGCTACCTGCATGTAACAGTGTGTGATTGCTGTGATGTGTGTTTGTGGCTGTGCATCTATTGTTGATGCTCCTTTAATGAGACAATTTTATAGATTTGGTATTTGACGATTTGCTCATGTTGTTACTTGTTGATAGAACAAGGTATTGCGGCACAATCCACTTTGAAATTTGAAACAGCAAAAGTTTGATTCGGTGAGCCTGATCCATATAATGGAATGCACAATATGCATCTCTGTATTCTGTGTTACTAACCTTGGAGAATTGAGAAGGTAATCATCATCTGTAGAGAAGGCCATATATATAGAGAGAGCCACATAGGAATATAAAGAGTCTCATGGGGATATAGAGAGACTCATAGGAATATAGAGAGCCTTAACACCCCCTTTCAAACTCAAGGTGGAAGTGGAGGATCTGAAGCATTGAGTTTGAGTAGATGAAGCCGATGCTGCTCTCGAGTTTGTGCTTTAGTAAAGAAATCTGCTAACTGCAGCTCAAAGGGCACATACTGTAGAGCAATAGTTTTCTGATGACAATGAGACCGAGTAAAGAAGGCATCAACTCCAATATGCTTTGTAAGTTCTTGCTTCACAAGATCATTGGCAATTTGTATGGCTCCTGTATTATCACAGAGAAGAGGTGTGGGGGCATCACATGAAATACCAAAATTAGCCAACAACCATCGAAGCCATACAATCTCTAAAGTAGTAGTAGCCAATGCTCGAAGTTATGCCTTTGTACTAGACCGAGATACGGCTGCTTGCTTCTTAGACTTCCATGCAAGAGGAGATGAGCCAAGAAGAATGCAATATCTTGTGATGGAACAACGATCCGTTGGGTCACTCGCCCAAGTGGAGTCCGAGTAAGCATGAAGCTGAAGCGGACTATCACGAGCATAGAACAAACACTGAGATGATGTCCCTCTTAAGTATCTCAGCACACGAAGTAAATGTCCAAAATGAACGGAGGTAGGAGCACTCACAAACTGACTCAAAATATGGACAGCATGAGCAATATCGAGTCTGGTGACAGTAAGATAAACAAGACTGCCCACAATATGCCGATATTGAGAGGGATCCTCAAGAGGTGTACCATCAGTGGGACGAAGCTGCAAGTGTAGATCCATAGGCATGGCAGCTGTCCGATTATCGCTGATGCCTGAACGAGCAATAAGATCCTCTATGTATTTAGACTGAGAAAGAAAGTATCCTTTTGGAGAGTGCTGAACCTCACAATCCCTAGGAAATAACTCAGAGGACCCAAATCTGACATCTGAAATTGCTCACCAAGTTGCTTCTTCAAAACAGAAATGTGTTCCGCATCATCGCCCGTATCAACATATCATCCACATATAGAAGAAGCAAAGTACAACCACATGGAGAGAGATGAATAAATAAGGCAGGATCATGATCACTAGGTGTAAAACCAGCAGCCTGTATCACAGAGACAAAACGTTCAAACCAGGCATGAGGAGCCTGTTTAAGACCATATAAAGCACGTCCTGAAGGTGCATCAACACCTGGGGGTGGTTGCATATAACCTTCCTCATGCAAATCACCATGAAGAAAAACATTCTTAACATACATTTGAGAGATAGTCCATGAAGAAGTGGCGGCCACTGCAATCAAAGTCCGTACAGTAGTCATATGAGCAACTGGAGCAAATGTCTCATCATAATCTCGTCCCCGAGTCTGCTGAAAACCTCTTGCAACAAGATGAGCTTTATAACTCTCGATGGAACCATCTGACTTGGTCTTAATTTTGAATACCCACTTAGATGTGATAGGCACGGCATGTGACAGTAATGGAACAAGATCCCAAGTTCCTGTACGATCAAGAGCAGCAAGCTCCTCAGTCATAGCAAGCTGCCACTCTGGAATACTTGCAGCTTCCTGATAAGTGACTGGCTCACCAGCAACAGCATTCACACGGGAAAAACCATACTTGTCTTCAGGACGAATAGTATTGCGATCTCGTTGATTATATCTTGGACCAGCCTTTGTCTCATCAGAAATATATGTGACTCATCAATATTATTATTAGAACCATCAACAACGGGCACATCAGAACTGCCGAGGTGGTAGAACTAGAAGGAAGTTTGGTGGAGGTTTTCGGACGACGATTGAACACACGTTTGATAGGTGGTTTTGAAAAAGGATGAGGTGGAGGTGGTGGAGGCGGCGCGTGTGCAGATGGTGGAGGTGTAGGTGGCGCATATGAAGGTGATGGAGGAGGTGTAGGTGGCGCATGTGCAGGTGGTGGTGTAGGTGGCGTATGTGTAGGTGGCGCATATGAAGGTGATGGAGGAGGTGTAGGTGGCGCATGTGCAGGCGTATGTGTAGGAGGTGTGATGGAAATAGGAGGAAGACACATAAAAGATGTGGACTTTATGGGTGAAGATGAGGACTGTGTAGAGGGGTCATAAAAGAAAGGACGATCCTCAACAAAGGTCACATCACGAGAGATACATATGCGACGACAAGAAGGATCATAGCAACGATAACCCTTATGCTCGGGACTATAACCTAGAAAAACACATTCAACGGACTGAGCAGTCAACTTAGTTCGCTCACGAGGTGCAAGTAAGACATAGCATGTGCACCCAAAAACTCGGAGATGGTCATAGTTAGGAGGTATACCAAAAAGAACCTGCACATGAGAGCTGAGCAAGGGTGCCCTTGGAGATGAGAAACTGGCGAAAAGCTGAAGACAAGTATTCACCTCCAGAATCAGAACGAAAACTCTAACAGCAGTGGAAAATTGAGTGTGCACCATGCGAGCAAAAGACTGGTAAATAGAGCAGAGTTGGGATCGATGTTTCATAAAATAGATCCAAGTGTATCGACAATGGTCATCAATGAAAATGACATAGTAACTGTGACCACCCTTGGAAGCAAAAGGTGAAGGACCCCAGACATCCGAGTGAATAAGATAAAAAGGTCGAGTAGAATGAGAAGTACTACTAGAATATGGGACCTGTACCTGTTTGCCAAGCCTGCAACCCTTGCAGTGGAAACTAGAATCAATAGGGATATGACCAAGACGACCCTCATGAATCAGGGTAGACAATCGAGACCTACATAGGTGGCCAAGACGATGATGCCACTTGGCGAAAGATGAAGCTGATGATGACACAGCTGATGACACACGAGCGGTGGAAGAAGGAAGATGTAAGGTGTCCAGAACATAGAGGTTAGAAGAATCTCTACGGTGATGACCAGTCCCAATCACACTTCCACTCTGACGATCTTGGATAAAACATGATGAATCATCAAATCCAACAAAGCAGTTCATATCAGCTATTTGACCTACTGATAGAAGATTCATAGATAGCTGAGGTACACAGGAAACATCAGGTATATAAAAATGGGGAGAGTGAAGGGAACCCTGATGAGTAACATGACATGATGTACCATCAGCAGTGTGGATAGAAGTAGCATTAGTGACTGGTTTACATGCTACCAACTTAGACTTGTCAGACGTCACATGAAAAGAAGCCCCTGAATCCAGAATCCAAGACTGTGAAGCAATGTTCTGAGAGGCAGCAGCGATTGACACAGTTCCACTAGTATGAACCCCAGCATCAAGTTTGATATCACTAGCCATAACACTGGATTGCAACATGTTGAAGAAATGCTGATACTTGTGCTCAAACCAGAGAACAGAACTGGGCAGAGAGCACCAGACAGATGGACGACTGCTACTCCACAATGGCCGACGCACAAGAACAAAGGAGCTCCCGTGCAGCAACAGACCAACCAGCAGCAGGCAGTAGCAGAACAGAGCAGCACAGCAGAGCAGAGGCGGACGGCTTGGAGGAGTCCAGCAGCACAACCGCATCCCCCTCGTCCTTCTGCACTGCGGAGGCAGCAAGGAAGGAAGCCCAGATGGACAGCCTCGACGACCGGCGGACAGACGGAGCAGGCCACGGCGAGCGGCGCCAAGACGAACAGCAGGCAAACGGCCACGATGGGGAGGGATGGCTGCGACGGGCAGGCGTCACAGCAGGTGGGCAGCCGCGATGGGCGGGCAGCTGCGACGGGCAGGCGTCACAGTAGGCGGGCAGCCGCAACGGGCGGCGGGCACTGCAGCTCCACACGGATGACGAAGATGGCGATAGACGGCAGCAGGCGGCGCGTGTCAGCCGCGACCGACGGCGGCGATGGGCGCGCTGAGAGAACTGGCGTGCCGACAGGCCACGCAGCCCCGAGGCGCCAAATAGGGGACAGGACTCCAAGGTGGAAAAAAATGGATCTTGGGTGGATTAGTTAGTCTAATCCTAACCCTAATCCTTGCTCTGATCCCATGTTACTAACCTTGGAGAATTGAGAAGGTAATCATCATCTGTAGAGAAGGCCATATATATATATAGAGAGAGCCACATAGGAATATAAAGAGTCTCATGGGGATATAGAGAGACTCATAGGAATATAGAGAGCCTTAACATTCTGAACAATATTTTGCTACTTAGCAGATTATTTGCATGAGCCAGTTTCTGTTTGTATGTTATACAAGATAAGAGTACGAAGTATGTATCTAATAGTGTTGAACACCAGAATATATGTGAAATCGCTTTGGACAAATTATCAGTAACTTCTGAATACTGGTCGATTTAATCGAAAAGAGTAGAGAATTAGGTGGGGAGGGATGCCTGTGATTTAGATGGTGACCCAAAGGTTTGATTAGCGGCCACAATTCGAGCCTCGAGCGGCCACCCCTTTCATCATTCCTGTATTGTTCATCAATTCCATTTTCCAAGTTGAAGATGTGAAATCAATTATCATCTCCTCTTGTTGTAATTTAGTATAGAAGAATGAGTTGATAATCAATATTAGAGAGAATTGTGGATGTGAAGTAATGTCGATATATTTTAAGCAGTGTTTCAAAGGCGAGAAGGCGAACCAAGGCGAGCTGGGTATGCCTGGATGCCTAGGCGGCAAGGCATAACCGTTCCCCAAGGTGAGCTGGGTGTGCCCAGATGCCTAGCGTTGAAAACTGATTTTAAGTACAAAAGGAGTACTTCACACAAGACACGCGTACACAGTCACAAGACATTTGTTAGGGCTTCAAACGACTGGTATGCAGCATATTGAATGGAAGGAAAAACACTAACATTTTCATGCCAACTTACAGATGTATACAGCTGTTAGTGTTATAGCCAAATGACGAGAGATGGGGGAGGATAGTGTTTGATTGAAGTGCCTGAGCTGATATAGAACGATATTTCTGTGCTGCCATAATAGACTGAATTGATCAGATTGTGTGTTAATGGGGCTGTATTGAATTCAGTCAGATTCAGATATACATGACAGATGTCATACTCATCTGTGCCTAGGTCTTCAAAAATACTACGGGCCAATTGCATTCTTACCCTACTCTCTATCTCAACTATTTAGCAGACATTGGAATACGAGTAGGCTACTTGCATTGGTCAATGTTTCATATCTGTACTTTTTTTTGGCATAGTAAAGCTGTATCGTTCTACATGGTAGTTAAAACGATATGCGATGCCACTCCATATCTCAGTTGGCTTATGGCAGCCGGATGTCATGGCATTTATGGAATAAACTTGAGGCGAGTCATTTCTTGAGAAATCCTGAGCTAGGTAGCTAGTACAGCAGAGGCACCGGGCATTTGGGGCAACATGTATTTTATTGTTTTTGGATGTTTGTGATTATATGTGTCTTTCTTTGCAGTGCAGATGGTTGTGGTATTATGACTCGCGATGACTGATGTTCTCTTCAAGATCGACCCTGAACTAAATGTGATGGAAAGGACAAGCGATTGAGTTGGAGCTGAAGGAGACTACTTTTGTTGATTTGGAGTTGTAAGTCGATCCTTTCTATGCCTGAACAATGCGACTACGACTGGTGAGTCAAACAATGTGGCGACACGAGAACTTCCCCACATGGGTTTGCCACTGTCAACCTAATTAGGCCCTTTGTATTAAATACTTTACCTTGATCTATCTAGGTTGCTTGCAGCGGAAATATTCGCAGTGTCTGATCGATTCAGTGTTGCCCAGCAGCCGTGCTTTTTTTTTTAATCTTGCTGGGAACAATAGAAATAATGTCCTTAAAAAAATAGTGATACTGAAAGCAACGCTTCATAGTGTTCCTTCGGTGTGTGTTTGTGTGTGTGACTAATCACCAGCACCAGTGGATAACTGCCTTTTCATATGGACGTTCGAATGAAGACATTTTTATTTTTGGTTTTCTGTGCGAAACATGGAAAACTGTGCTCTGTATATCCCGTGTGCTCGTGTAATACGTGAACATGAGCAGTGCCAGTAATCAATGACCTGTCTTCTCGTCGATGAAGAGCTAGGATGTGAGTATTTTTCAGAATGTGTTCATCTATTAATAGGGTTTCTCGAGAATTTTCTAGATTTTTCTGACGATTATTCTTTTTTTAGAGCTAAATCTATTTATTGGAAAGTTCTAAAAATCTATCTTTCGAATTCCAAGGATTTTATTTGGAATCCTCGTGACCCAAATTACCTCCTGAGTTTTTCTCGAAATTTTTAGAATTCCTCTGGATATATTTTTCGTGGTTTAAAAATTTTTTTCTAGACTTTTCTATATTTATTTTAAACTTAAAAATATGTTTTGAAAAATATTTATATTTTGATATCAAATTCTTATTGTAGTCGGATCGAGCTGTATCTTTGTTGCACATCCTTTTAACCTTGTCCACTTCGAATCCTTAAGATGCCCTATCGAGCTCTCGATTCTCTAACCTTTCTCCCCGGTCAAGTCATGCTTGAAAAGATGCCTCGTGGCTCATCCTTAGTGTTTTTCCGACAACGTTTGATCACCGTCAGCTCCAACGACTTGGCCTGATCTCTTCCTTCTCTTTTCGTGCTTTCGAATAACTGAAAGTACGCCTAGAGGGGGGGGTGAATAGGCGTTTGTCGCTTAAAACCTGCACACAAAAATCTCAGCCTGAGGCTGCCTGGCGGACTGTCCGCTGGGCACTTCCAACGTCCGCTGGGAGGTCTCGGGAATCGAATGCAATCTTTCGAAGAATAAAACTTGTATACCAAAATCCACTTGAATAGAAAAACTGTAAAACAAGTGAGAAACACTAAATGCGGAAGAAATCTAGCTCAAAGTAAGTACACAAGTAGATCGGGCAAGAATACTAGATGAAGGTAAGAATAACAAAAACACTAGAATGAAATAAGATAATCAAGAACAAAAGATACAAGATTTTCACCCGAGGTTCGAATCCACTCAAGGATTCTACGTCCCCGTTGAGAAGTCCACAAAGAACCGGGTTCCTCTCAACCCTTTCCTCTCTCAAGCAACCACAAAGGTCAAACTTGAGCTTTTCACTAGCAACAAGGGTAATACAAACTTCTCAATCCAACCACACCACGAGTTGGTTGTTCTTGAGCACCTCTAACCGTCTAGGAGGCAAGCTCCAAGAGTAATAGATGTGGAAAGCGATGGAGAGTGCCAAGAGATGCCCAAGAGAGATGAATCTTTTGGGAAGAACTTGAATCTTGCTTGGATCTTGCTCAAACCCAACCCTAGACCAAAGATTTGGAGTGGGGAAGCTAGGATTTCACTTTGGGGAGCTTTTGAGTGCTTAGAATGTGCTTGAGACTCGGTTTCACAGGTTAGGCAAGAGCTTTTTGCGTTTGGGGGTCGTGGGGTATAAATATCACCTCACTGGAAACTAGCCGTTAGGCTGATTTCTAGTGACCTGGCGGACTGTCCGCCAGGAGCACTCGGGTTTGGGCAGTTTAAGTGACTTGGCGGACTGTCCGCTGTCCGCCAGGCCTGTGGACTGTCCGCCAGGAGCTCTCGGATTTGCATAAATTGCTACAAGGCTTACTCTCCGGATTTGATTTATTGGTGATCTTCCACACACTTTCCACATCCTCTTATAGTACGGTATACCTAAACTCAAGAAAACATAAAACAACTAAATTTCTCCGCTTGCAACTCTTTTCTTGATCCGGTACCGTTCTCCAACTTTGAATAGTCGTCAAGATTCACTCCTTTTCTTTTCTCCTTTTTGGTTTCTTTGACCCCTGCTCATTATACTCAATTGAAACATTAGATACTCATTTAGGTTGTTATTAATCACCAAAATAGGTCATTAGGCCTAGATGCACTTTCAATCTCCCCCTTTTTGGTGATTGATGACAACCCAAATGAACCAATAAAAACAATGAATTCAATAGAGCTTGAGGAAATATATATGTGATGAGCTCCCCCTAAATCCATGCATCCAGAAGATATTCATGAACTCCATTTCATAATGAGCATACCAAATAAAGTTATAGCACCATGATGAGATATAACCAAGATTAGATAAACAAGGATAAGCAATAAGTTCACAATCATAGCATAGCAGAATCCATAAATAAGTTATTACAAACCAACTTAGTTCAAATACGAGATAAGCAATAAACACATAGTCTCACATACATCCAAATATCCAAATAAATTTTTGACGGCACTCAAGCTCACCGTGACTCCAAATAAGTTTTTGACGGCACTCAAGCTCACTGTGACTCTAAGAACACATGCTAGGATACAATCTTTTCTCCCCCTTTGGCATCAAGCACCAAAAAGAGAAAAGACAAATGGAAGCTAGGAGCAGCAATCAATCATCATCCGCATCATCATCATCATCATCATCATCATCATCATCATCATCATCATCATCATCATCATCATGCTCCCACTCAGCTGGAAAGTCCCTAGGAGGAGAAGGTGGAAATGCGGGCCAATCCGTCTCCTCAAAGCCAAGGTGGCGCTCAATCCGATTGATGCTCTGCTGATTTGCCCGAGCGTGAGCGCGAACTACATCATTGGTGTTGCGGCATACTTTGAAGAGAGCTTTCAAGACATGAATAAAAGCATTGCCTTTCTTGCGAGGACGAGTCCTAGAAGAGGAAGGCATCGCTGAAGTGGAGGGCATATCCATAGTGGGCTGGGGTGGAGAGTGAGCAGATGGTGGAGACTCTCCTTCAGGTGGAAATTCTTGCTCCTTGGGAGGCTGTGGACAGTATGGTGCATGGACCGTGTCATATCCAAACTCCATTCCCGTCACGGCATTAATCATCCTTTGGATGTATGGAGCATAGATAACTGGATTACTGCCATGATAGAGCATCTACCGCAACTCCGTCCAGAAAAAGTGAAAGACACTGAAGGGCGGGTAATCAAAATCCATAGCCAAGAGAAGCAACTTGACCGTACCATGAATCTTGGTGCGATCACCCCTCTTGGGAGTCAAGGTCTCCCGGAATATCCTGTTCATGATCTCCATATATGGACGTAGTCCATGAGTCGTCGCTAAATCCAGATCCTCATCCCGATAGAGAGTCATAAGAGCTTCATCCATTGGATTGATTTCATCGTGTCATCTAGAGTGTCATCAAGCTTGAGGATAGTGGCAAATTGCTTGTATGAAACCCAGAAAGCACGCCCTTGAAGATTGAAGTGAATAAAGGAATTCTTGCCCTCACCTTCAAACCAAGCAGTGGAGCAAAATTGAGCAACTAGCTCATTGTTCCAATTTTGATTGAGGGCCAAGAATTCATAGAGGCGTTTCTTCTCCCATTCTCTTATGACCAAGTCAAAGGTTGGATTATTTTTCTCACCCATTTCAACCCAATTGATGTACTTGGAGACGGTGATAGCATTCTTCTTCTCAATAAAGACAGATATGTACCAACCAGCTTGAAATTTGCTCCAAAATCTCCTATCCGTGATGTACTTCTCATAATCATAAAGATTTTCCCTTCTTTCTTTGAAGACTACACCTCCTTGCTTTGTGGTGTAATCAATTCTCTTCACTCCAACCTCACCGAAGTTGATCCTAGTATACTCCGGTCTGTGCATAATGTACTTTCGGTAGGGTTGAAGTGGGGGATAGTCATCAAAAAGAGGAACCGATTCTTGAGGTCCAGCTTCATGTGGAGGAGCAGCCCTTTGACCTCTACGGCTCGATGCCTCATGGCTAGAACCACCCATTTGGCTAGCACGACTAAGCGGAATTTTGCGAGTTGGCTTCTTGGGGCGCTTGGGTGGAGGAACGACTTCCACTTCTTCAATTTCATCCGAATTTGAGTCGGAAACAGGATCATGCATGAATTTGGTCCGCCTCTCATGCACCATCTGGACATGTATAGGAAGCATAGTGCTTGATTAGAAGAAATGAAAGAATAAATGTTAACAAACATAGGAGTAGGCGGGAAAAAACAGAACAGACCCTTCCTGGCGGACTGTCCGCCAGGAGGGTTCGGTTTTGAACCTTCCCGCGAAATCACGCGATGTTAAGCACTAGTTTGTTGAGGCTCATACTTTGTAGGCATGTTCTAGATGATAACGGAAGTCTAGAAACAAATTTTGAACAACTTGGGATGAATAGATTTGGAGATCGGGTTGAATCAAAGTTTTAGGCATGAAATGAGCATGGACAAGTGAACTTTAAACCTAGTCATCCATTCTTCAAGATTTTTAAGGAATATCATGCTCTACCTAGCAGGAATCCATAGCTAAGAACATTCCTCAAGATATGCATCGAGTAGAGAGATCGATGGAAGATTGCATATACCTTGTTCTTGCCCTAGGTTGAACAAAAGAGATTCCAATGGATGGAAATCAAAGGGAGTAGGTCCTTGCAGCTCGTAGAGGAGCTTCCCTTGCCGTGGAGGGGTCGAGGTCTTGGTTCCATGGACAATGGAGGTGGTGTCCGTGGGGAAGAAGAGAGAGTGAGTGAGAGAGAGGAGAAGGTGTTGTGCTGTGTGTATGAGGGTGAGGAGAGAATGAGCAGCCACATAGAGGGAAGAGGACCTCTTGGACTCTCACCCACGGACATGAGGTAGTGGGACCACAAAAAGAGACGTTGGATATTAAGAAATCAGGCCGCCCTGCTGGCTGAGCCCGAAGCCTCCTGGCGGACTGTCCGCTAGGAGCTCTCAGCCAGCGAATTCTCTCCACTCTCACGTAACCTATCCAATTATTCAAATAACCTAGAGAGAGATTGGATGTATATGATTTAAGATATTTGGGATATAATACATGGTTTTTCAAGAGAACATCACATAAAATGACCATGTTAACCAACTCGATCCAAACGATCAAGAAAATACAAGATTTTCACAAACAAGGCATATAATATTTTGAAAATCACTTTTTGTTAAAAGGTTTACCATTAGACAAGCAGGTGTGCAACACTTCATTCCAAATTTCTAGAATTAATGATGTTTAGCTTATTCCTTAATGCATAAAATCTTTTCTCATCTAAGGGTTTGGTGAAGATATCGGCAACTTGGTCGTTTGTTCTCACATGAAAGATCTCTATGTCTCCTTTAAGGTTATGATCTCTCAAGAAATGATGCCGGATATCTATGTGCTTGGTTCTAGAATGCTCACATGGATTTTTGGCTATTTAATGGCGCTCTCATTGTCACATAGGAGAGGAACACGGTTAAAGGTATAACCGTAATCCTTTAGAGTTTGTCGCATCCACAAGAGTTGAGCACAACAATGTGCGGCTGCAACATACTCCGCTTCGGCCGTGGAAAGAGCTACGGAATTTTATTTCTTGGATGCCCATGATACAAGGGACTTACCCAAAAATTGGCAAGTCCCGGATGTGCTTTTCCTATCAATTTTGCATCCGGCATAATCCGCATCAGAATAGCCAACTAGTTTGAAATTTGAACCTTTTGGATACCAAAGACCTAGGTGAGATGTATGAACTAAATATCTCATGATTCTTTTAGCAGCTCTTAAATGGCATTCCTTAGGGTTTGATTGAAATCTTGCACATAAACAAACGTTAAGCATAATATCGGGCCTAGATGCACAAAGGTAAAGCAGTGAGCCAATCATGGATCGATATACCTTTTGATCCACGGATTTACCTCCAATGTCAAGATCAAGGTGTCCATTTGTGCCCATGGGGGTCTTGATTGGCTTTGCATGCTCCATGTTAAACTTGTTGAGTATGTCATGTGTGTACTTGGTTTGGCATAGGAATGTCCCTTCCTTGAGTTGCTTGACTTTAAATCCTAGGAAGAAGTTCAACTCTCCCATCATAGACATCTCAAATCGCTTGATCATTGTTTGACTAAACTCATCACAACAACCTTTGTTAGTAGAACCAAATATAATATCATCGACATATATTTGGAAAACAAATAAATCATCACCGGCTCTTCTAGTGAATAAGGTGGAGTCGGCTTTTCCAATTTTAAAACCATTTTTAGTGAGAAAATCCCTAAGGCATTCATACCATGCTCCAGGAGCTTGCTTAAGTCCATAGAGCGCCTTATGGAGTTTGTAAACATGGTTAGGATATGCTTCTTCCTCAAACCCCGGTGGTTGCTCTACATATACCTCTTCCTTGATTGGGCCATTCAAAAATGCACTTTTGACATCCATTTGATAGAGCTTAAAGTTATGGTGAGTAGCATGAGCAACAAGAATGCGAATTGACTCAAGCCTAGGTATGGGTGCAAAAGTTTGATCAAAATCCAAATCTTTAACTTGTGAATAACCTTTTGCCACAAGCCGTGCTTTGTTTCGTGTCACCACACCATGTTCATCTTGTTTGTTGCGGAACACCCACTTGGTTCCAACAACATTTTGCTTGGGTCGCTCCACCAATGACCACACATCATTTCTTTTGAAGTAGTTGAGTTCCTCTTGCATGGCCATTACCCAATCCGCATCTTGTAGAGCATCTTCCACCTTAAGAGGTTCAAGAAAAAAAACAAAGGAGTAATGTTCACAAAAAGTAGCAACACGAGAATGAGTAGTTACTCCCTTTGCAATGTCACCAAGGATGTTGTCTACGGGGTGATCCCGTTGAACACTTTGGTGCACCCTATGAAGTGGCACTTGATTTCTTGACTCCTCTTGTTCGTCATCCTTTTCTTCTTCATCTTGTTCAACACCTCCCTCTTGATCATTGCCATCTTCTTGATGATCGCTATCTTGAGTTGGAGGAGATGCCTTGTTTGAAAATTGTTGACCTTGATCATTGCTTGATTCTTGAGGACGTACATCTCCAATTGACATGTTCCTTAAGGCTGTACTTGGAGCTTCTTCATCATCTAATTCATCAAGATCAACTTGCTCTCCTTGAGAGCCATTAGTCTCATCAAACACCACATCACATGAGATTTCAACACATCCGGAGATTTTGTTGAATACTCGATATGCATGTGAGTTTGAATCATAACCAAGTAAAAAACTTTCCATAGTTTTAGGAGCAAACTTAGAACTCTTAGCTTTCTTATTGAGAATATAACATTTGCTCCCAAAAATTCTAAAGTATGAAACATTAGGTTTGTTACCGGTGAGAAGCTCATAGGGAGTTTTCTTTAGTAGACGATGAAGATATAGTCGGTTGATGTCATGACAAGCGGTGTTGACCGCTTCCGCCCAAAACCGGTCGGAAGTCTTGTACTCATCAAGCATTATCCTTGCCATCTCAATGAGCGTGCGGTTCTTACTCTCCGCCACCCCATTTTGTTGAGGTGCATAGGGAGCGGAGAACTCATGCTTGATTCCTTCTTCATCCAAGAAGTCATCTACTTGAGTGTTCTTGAACTTGCTCCCGTTGTCGTTTCTAATCTTCTTGATTCTTAAGTTGAACTCATTTTGAGCTCTCCTTAAGAATTTCTTGAGAACCCCTTTAGTTTCACTTTTATCATGCAAAAAGAATACCAAAGTGAAACGTGTATAATCATCAACAATGACTAAGCCATATTTGTTACCGCCGATGCTTATGTAGGCAATAGGACCAAACAAGTCCATATGAAGTAGTTCCAATGGTCTACTTGTTGTCATGATGTTCTTGGCGGGATGGCTTGACCCAACTTACTTTCCCGCTTGACATGCTCCACAAGGCCTATCTTTCTCAAACACAACGTTGGTTAGTCCAATGACATGATCACCTTTTAGGAGCTTGTGAAGATTTTTCATACCAACATGGGCTAGGCGGCGGCGCCACAACCAACCCATTTTGGACTTTGTGATTAAGCATGTATCAAGTTGAGCTTTATCTTTAGTGAAGTCCACTACATAAAGCTTTCCCTTTAATACACCCTTAAATGCAATTGAACCATCACTTCTCCTAGAGACGATCACACCCTCATCAGTAAAAATACAATTATAGCCCATGTTACAAAGTTGTGATACAGATAATAAGTTGTAGTCCAAGGTTTCAACAAGAAAAACTTTTGAAATGAAGTGTTCGGAAGATATAGCAATGTTACCGACACCCAATACTCTTCCTTGGCTGTTGTCGCCAAAGGAGATTAAGTCGGTCGGATCGTCATTCTCTTCATAAGTTGAGAACATGTTTCTCTCTCCGGTCATGTGGTTAGTGCATCCACTATCAATGATCCACTTCGATCCACCGGAGGCATAGCCCTGCAAAACAAATTTAGGCTTTGTTTTTAGGTACCCAAATTTGCTTGGGTCCTCTCACATTAGTCACAAGTGATTTGGGCACCCACACACAAGTCTTTGGACTCTTGCGGTGTGTCCCAACATATTTAGCAAAGACTCTACCAAACTTGTTCCTCATAATTACATATGATGCATTAAACTCATGGAAATGCATAATAGGAAGTTTTGATGTAGTAGAGAAAGTGGGACGGGAGGCCGGAAATCTGCCACCTGAGGGTTCCTGGCGGACTGTCCGCTGGGTCCTGTCGGACTGTCCGCCAGGCACTCTCGGTTGCCTAGTACCGGAAGCAATTTTCCCACTTGTTGCTTCCCTTACAAACTTAGGGAACTCATGCCCATTGATCTTGACTCTTGCATTATGCTTTTCAAAATGTTGAAAACCAATACCATCCTTGATGTTGGGGCGTCTTGAGTTCAAGTATGCACCTCTTGCATATTTGAGTTTTTCCTCCTCAAGATCCTTCTTCTTTTGTTGTGCCTCACCTTCTAAGGATGTGATCTTAACTTTCAAGCTTTCAATCAACTTTACATTAGTAGCACAAGCATCAACATCAATATCCTTGCATCTAATGCATGATTGTGCTATGGTGAGACTAATTGATGGGTCATGTTGAGATATTGAGGTATTGGACAAGAGAGTGTCAAATTGCAATTCAAGGCTTTTGTTTAAGAAAATAAGTTCATCTTGAAGTGCAACATTTGCACTCTTGAGACTAGTGTTAGTCTCCTTGCTTTCCACAAGTTCCTTGTCCAAGGCCTTACATTTTTCTTCTTGCTTAGTTATAAGCTCCTTGAGTTCAAGGTTTCTCTTATTTTCAAGAATGAGCAAGTCCTCTTGTTTCTCAAGGAGGTCATTCTTCTCATTTAACTCTTCCATGAGTTCGTTAAACTTAGCAATGGCATTTTTATCTAAATTCTTGAGCATGGCAATCATATCAATATCATTATCATTTCCACTAGAGCTACTAGATGAACTTTCATCATCACTAGTGGTGTACTTAGGAGAAGAACATGGGATGGTTTTTACCTTTCTTTTACCTCCCCTTGCCATAAGACAAGTCTGAGTGATATTTTTCCCATCCTTGAGGTTGGGGAAGAGAGAACTCTTGTTAAAAGCAAGTGTGGCCACTTCTTCTTTATCCGAGTTGGAGCTCTCATCATCGGAGTCCCACTCCTTGTCAAGATGTGCTTCACCACTTTGTTTCTTCTTGAAGAACTTCTTGTCCTTGGTGAAGTACTTCTTCTTCTTGTTGTCCTTCCTCTTCTCTTCCTTGTCCTCTTTCTTCTCATATGGGCAATTTGCAATGAAGTGCCCACTCTTGGCACAATTATAGCAATTTCTTTTTGTCCTTCTTTTGGAGCTCTCATACCTCTTGTTGCCCTTGTAGTTGCGGTTTCTCATCAATTTGCTGAAGTTCTTCATGAGAAGAGTCAGAAGTTCTTCATGAGAAGAGCCATGTTATCATAATCAAGACTTGAACTATCGCTATCATTGTCACTTGATGAGGATTCTTGCACTACTTTCTTGCTCTTCTCCTTCTTGTTTGCCTTGAGGGCAATATCTTGCCCTCTTGAGGTTGAGGTTCCCTTGGACAAACTCTTCACATATTTGGCTTCACTTTCCATCATCTCATGGTTGATGATCTTGCCAAGTACTTCTTCCGGTGTCATCTTCTTATAGTTAGGACTCTCCCTTATCAAGGTACATAAGGTTATGTTCCTTAGCGAAAAAGCCCTAATCATCCTCTTGACCACTTCATGGTCGGTCCACTTCTTACTTCCAAGACTCCTCACTTGATTGATCATTTTCTTGAGCCTTGTGTACATCTCTTGGGGGGTTTTATCATCCAACATGACAAACCTCCCAAGTTCTCCTTCAATCATCTCAATTCTAGCTTTCCGAATGGTCTTGGTGCCTTCATGTGCCACTTTGAGAGTATCCCATATCTTCTTTGCACTTTGCAATCCATCCACTTTATCAAATTCCTCTCTACTCAAGGATGAAAGGAGGATGGTTGCGGCTTGAGCATTGCGATGGAATAATTGTTGCATAGTTGGTCCAAAGCTTTCATCGTCACTCTCCGGTTGCTCAATACCTATACAAACAAAATCCCAAAGACTAGGGTGAAGAGAAAACAAGTGCCATCTCATGTTAGTCCTCCATTGAGAGTAGTTAGTTCCATCAAAGTGTGGAGGTTTTTCAAGAGAAACGGAAAGAAAATTGTTGTTGGAACTCATGTTATCATAGTTAAAAGGAGTGCGAGAGTAGTTAGAAGTAACCGATTTCTTCTTCTTTCTTCTCTTGATGTAGATGGACCCTTCATCACTACTTGATGTTGAGGATGAGGATGACTCAATCACAATTCTCTTGCTTTTGCTCTTGCTCTTACTCTTTTTCTTGTGATCTCCACTCTTCTTGGAGCAATCAGATAAATCGAACTTGGCGTTGTCATCTTCCTTGTGCATCTCACCTTCTTTGCCCTTGTTCTTCTCAAGACTCTTGTGTGAATCTTCTCCGGCCATGATCTCCTCGAGTTGTTAGACTCAAATTTGAGGAACCAAGCTCTGATACCACTTGAAAGTACGCCTAGAGGGGGGTGTGAATAGGCGTTTGTCGCTTAAAACCTGCACACAAAAATCTCAGCCCGAGGCTGCCTGGCGGACTGTCCGCTGGGAGTGTCCGCTGGGCACTTCCAACGTCCGCTGGGAGGTCTCGGGAATCGAATGCAATCTTTCGAAGAATAAAAGTTGTATACCAAAATCCACTTGAATAGAAAGACTCTAAAACAAGTGAGGAACAATAAATGCGGAAGAAATCTAGCTCAAAATAAGTACACAAGTAGATCGGGCAAGAATACTAGATGAAGGTAAGAATAATAAAAACACTAGAATGAAATAAGATAATCAAGCACAAGAGATACAAGATTTTCACCCGAGGTTCGAATCCACTCAAGGATTCTACGTCCCCGTTGAGGAGTCCACAAAGAACCGGGTTCCTCTCAACCCTTTCCTCTCTCAAGCAACCACAAAGGTCAAACTTGAGCTTTTCACTAGCAACAAGGGTAATACAAACTTCTCAATCCAACCACACCACGAGTTGGTTGTTCTTGAGCACCTCTAACCGTCTAGGAGGCAAGCTCCAAGAGTAATAGATGTGGAAAACGATGGAGAGTGCCAAGAGATGCCCAAGAGAGATGAATCTCTTGGGAAGAACTTGAATCTTGCTTGGATCTTGCTCAAACCCAACCCTAGACCAAAGATTTGGAGTGGGGAAGCTAGGGTTTCACTTTGGGGAGCTTTGGAGTGCTTAGAATGTGCTTGAGACTCGGTTTCACAGGTTAGGCAAGAGCTTTTTGCGTTTGGGGGTCGTGGGGTATAAATATCACCTCACTGGAAACTAGCCGTTAGGCTGATTTCCAGTGACCTGGCGGACTGTCCGCCAGGAGCACTCGGGTTTGGGCAGTTTAAGTGACCTGGCGGACTGTCCGCTGTCCGCCAGGCCTGGCGGACTGTCCGCTAGGAGCTCTCGGATTTGCATAAATTGCTACAAGGCTTACTCTCCGAATTTGATTTATTGGTGATCTTCCACACTTTCCACATCCCCTTATAGTACGGTATACCTAAACTCAAGAAAACATAAAACAAATAAATTTATCCGCTTGCAACTCTTTTCTTGATCCGGTACCATTCTCCAACTTTGAATAGTCGTCAAGATTCACTCCTTTTCTTTTCTCCTTTTTGGTTTCTTTGACCCCTGCTCATTATACTCAATTGAAACATTAGATACTCATTTAGGTTGTTATTAATCACCAAAATAGGTCATTAGGCCTAGATGCACTTTCAATAACCCGTTCATTCGAATAACCCGTTCATGTTCAACCAGCGCTATCAACCCATTTTCATGTTCGGCCCTCACCCGAACCTGTTCGGCCCATAACCGAACTCGCTCGGCTATTCTCGCTTCCTTTTTCCGTTACCTCTTCCTTCCTCTCTTTGCTCGCTAACTTGCGGGGCCTGCTGGTCAGCCCAATCTCATTTCTCCCGTGGGCAATCCGGACTCACGGACGAGTCCCACCTCGATGCGCCTCCTCGTCCCTACTTGCCAAATCCCAGATCTCCGCATTCCTATAAATCCTATGACCTTCCTTTTTCCCTGTTGCCTCCCCCCCCCCCCCCCCCGTGTGCCCCTTGCTTTGGTTGCTGCACATCGCCGGCACTGGCCTCCCCTCGCCTGTGCCCCCTCCTGCTCATGCCTTCCCCCCTCCCCCCTCCCCTCGTAGCCCCTGCTGCTTCCCCCCGCAGCAGAGCACCACCGTCGCGCCCTTCCCCTGCGCTTGCGCCTCCAGCTCGAGTGCCTAGCCCCCTGCGCCCGTTCCCTTGCCGCCGCCACGCCCTGCAGTGCGTCGTCACCACCAGAGCACCGCCACCAGCCTGTCCTTCTGCCGCCGTGTGCTACCAGGAGCATCACGCCCTTCCCCTTGCCCTGCTGCAGCTGCTCCTTCTCTCTACTGTCGTGCCATCCCGGTGCCTGTGCACTGCCACCAGTGCCCCAGCAAAGCCACCGCCGTCGCCTTCCCCTGGCCCCCTGCGCCACACCCTGCACCTCCTCCTGCACCGCCCCTGATGCCCTGCAGGCCGCCGCCACGAACAGAAGTGGAACCGCACGGAACAGAGCCGCTGCCGCGTCTTCTCCGGCGAAATTCGACCACCACAATGCATCCCCGCGGTAAATAAGGTATAGAATCGAATCCACTCATCGTGCTCTTTCATTTGCCCCGCTCCTTGCGACCTCCAGTGCCCTAGAACACCGGAAATTTGGCAAACAGTGGCCGCCAGCCACCATGGGGGCTATTTGAGCGTTTTGCAATTTAGCCCTCGAAGAAATTTGTAATTATCATGTATTTTTTATATCTTGTAAAATTTGCAGAAAATCCCCTGGATCTATTACATCTTTTCAATCCAGCCCACCGTGGAATTTTTCAGATCTAACCCTAAACTTTTCCTAATTTGCAAGCACTATTTTCTATGTCTTGCAATTTATTGCTGCTAGCCCTAGATTCTATAGTTAATTACGTATAGGTTCCTGCAACCTTATTTCATGCGTAGTTTTCGTGTTTTAGATTCGTTTCGATCCGTTCTTTTGCGTTAGTCTTCTAAAACCCTAAGCTATCGTTTTGTAGCGTTGTTGTATCGTAGTTCCTATTTTTAAAATTAAATATAGATTTAATTTTATTAATGTCCTCTCATCTAGTTTTCCCAATTAAAATCCAATTAGATCTATACTCTAGTTTTCTTAATTAATATTAATTTGATTAATATCGACTTAAATGTATTTGTAATTTAATTTGTTTAGTTCAACTCGAACCACAATGTTCGACGTTTAGATGTTCTCACAAGTCTTCTTTGCTAATTATTTATTTAATTAGTGTAATTTATACACAGATAATTATAAATAAAATTGGACTACGTTCTACTTTATCTTTATAAATGCAAATATAATATGAGCTAAATATTTCTTTCAAAATATCATTTACATTAGTTTTCTAAATTAAAATAAATGAAAACGTATAGTTCTTTTATTTATTTTATAATATAAATCTTCCGATAGCTGTTTCTTTTCTATCATAGCTTCGTTTTCCTCGTTTCTTTCATCCTCTTGACCGTAGCAACGAGTCCTATCCTTTTCTACGCTCTTTTAAAGCTTTTCTTTGTTTGGTGTATCTGTTCTTAGTCGTTCGTATTTGTTTGCTTGTATGCTTGGGTCTGATGCTTGTGTGACGTTAGAAGGAGCGTGATCCAAAAAATTTGAAGATTTAGAGTTTCAAGAACAAGAGTTCAAGACTCCGAGCAGTTATTCTCTAAAAGAAAGGCAAGTGTTTCCTTGATCATTCTTTTATCCTAATAATCACAATAAATATAATTTTTTCTATATGCATGCATGTGTCCTAATTTTGATGGATCCTAATTAAGGATATGCCTAGTCATTATGATCATTCCTTGTCAATTTGGGTTTTATCTTTATGTTGGGTAGCTATTGCTTAGTTGCTATAACTAGTTCTAGTTTGGGAATAATATAAAACCATGATGACAACAATGATGATGTTACACCTGTTTTATCCATGTTCATGCTCTTTGTGTTGCTAATCACAAGATCATATGTTTTAATCGGAACATGGAGAACCATCCAGGAAAATAGTGTAACCACAATATTACATGGCTCTGGTCTTGACTAATTAATTAGAAACTTTAGCTTATAATAATCTTACTGAAAGGGCAAAAGGGTTGCATCGTCGGGGTATAACTCGGTCCTCTTGAGGCTTTGATATGTGGTCCTTGGCTAAGCCACTACCTCACTAGGGAGAGTTATGACCGCTTTGACTTTAAACCTTAGTAGATTGTCATAAGTTAGAGAATCTTTGTAAAGGCCTCGTAGTGAATCTCTTGCCACTCACCTCGGAAGTGTTTAAGAGGCTAGCTATCTTGGGCAAATTGGGAGACGAATTATGGGTAAAGTATACAACCTTTGCAGAGTGAAAACTGATATATCAGCCGTGCTCACGGTTAAGAGTGGCTTGGACCCTCACATGATAATTAAACTTGAAGATGAATTAAATCGTGAACCATGTATATAGTTTTGGTTATGCTTGTGCTATATCTCTTCTATTTCTTTTAATATGGGTTTTGGTATGAATTTATACCTTAGTAATCGGGTGCTAATAAAACTTGACCAACTAAAATTGCTTATCCCAGTAAGCCGGTCAGCCTTTCCTTAACTTTGACCTTCATGTCATATAGTTCCCAACATTTACTAAGTACCAACCATAAGTGTACTTACGCTTGTTATAATTGCTGCTCAGAGGAGAAAGTGATGTGAAGTCTTTTGAAGATGATGTTGAGTTCTAGGCCTACGCAACGCCCGGTCGATTGCCTGTGAAGTTTGGAATCTTCATTATCAGAATAAGCTGTATAACTCTGATAATTTTTATAATTCTCTTGTATGACACTGTTACTGATTATTCACTGATAAAATCAAGTATGGACCTTGATCCTGACATACTTGATCCTGACGTACATATAGTTAAGCATTCGGTTTTATCCTTTAAAACCGGGTGTGATAAGTAATAAGAACTCCGTTTTCAAATGAAAAAAGAAAAGAAAATTGAAATATGTGCACAGATCGTTCTCAAAAATAATTTAGTGAATTAGACATTTCATTGACACAGACAGCTCCTGTATTTCCGATGAGTACATCTTTCTTCTCAAATCATGTAAGAAGCGTAATCTGATGTGCCAAGCTCTTAAAGATTAGGAG
Organism: Panicum hallii; assembly: GCF_002211085.1. Lineage (NCBI taxonomy): Eukaryota > Viridiplantae > Streptophyta > Magnoliopsida > Poales > Poaceae > Panicum > Panicum hallii. The sequence goes on from NC_038043.1 coordinate 33,033,657, forward strand.
GATTTCGTTGAGTTGCTGAGCGCTCCCGCAGTGCATGCTCGCCATATGAAGCCAGGCCAAATTCGGGCGGCTGTTTTGCTCGCCCGGCTGATTTTTATGGCCTCTTCATGCTTCCGTTCTTCCAATTGTCGGCCCACGTGGTATTGGCAAGACAACTTTTCGCTCAACATCTTTACAATGGCAGCAAAACTAAAGAACACTTAAATGTTGGGCTCTGGGAATGCGTATCAACTAATAGTCTAATATTGATGTGCTTAGGCTCCCCAAAGATATCCTTAGCTACCTGCACCTGAGAGTGAAGGAGAAGCCGCCGAAAATGAAACTACCAGCTTAGAACAGCTCCAAAAATCCATTGCGGAGAGGTTGAAATCCAAAAGGTTTGTAATTGCTTGGATGATATATGGGAATGCACAAAGGGGGGAGACCAATGGAAACATGGTTCTTGTCACAACTCGTTTCCTAAAAGGAAAAATAAAAAGTGGTATGGTCATCGCCGTCCCTCCCTCCACTCTGCATGGCGGTGTTGAACCTCTCTAATATATATCTAGATTTACTTAAATAATCTACAATTTGGAACAAGACATAAAATACAAGGAATAAAACGAAACAGAAGTCTCCTCGCAAAAAAAAGAAAAAAAAGAAACAGAAAGGAAGTACTAAGACTTTTTGCAACACATAGAGCACTAAGACTTTTTGCAACACGCTGCAGTGAAGGAAGTATCAGTCTCCCCGGTACACGCTCTCACACCAGTGCTAGCAGCTTCAAACGGCGATCTGCTCACGCCACACGATCCACAATAATAGCAGTAGAGAATACACCCACCCACAACAAACGTAGAACATGGCGCACACAGCAACACAGCATGCGAAGGAAATCTCACACGGACTCCTGGGAAATTAAGCACAGCCAATCTGCACAACCACGTGCACACGATCGACCGGCGACGCGCTTCTCATACGTAAATTCCCTCTTCAGGCCGTGCCGCTCGCCGGCGGGACGCCGCCAGTAGCACTATGGCCGCCGTCCGTTGCGCTCGCCGCCGGCGCCGGCGCCGCGGAGGAGCGGTCCAGGACGTGGACGCCGGGCCCCGCGGACACGGGCGGCGCGGCGGTGGCGCTGCCCACGCCGAGCGGCGTCGGGTGGTGCTCGGCCGCGGAGGCGCGCTCCTTGGCGGCGGCGTTGTGGCGCATGGCGTCCTGCTTGGCGGCCTCCACCCCGCGGACGCGCTCCTCCATCCGCGCGTCCGCGGCGGCCTTCGCCGCCGGGTCGCGCGCCCTCGCCTTGGCCACCTTCTCCTCCACCACGGCCTTGGTCTTCTCCTTGCCCGCCCACGCCGACGCGCCCACGTTCGCCGCCGCCTCCACCGCGCTCGAGCTCCTCCCGCCTTGCATCTCCACCGATATTATCGAGTCGCTCGCCGGCCGGCCGGCGTCTGGGAAGCTTGTCACCGGCGATGTGCCGTCGTGGTGACTGGTTGCCCGGCGGCCGGCGGTGGTATTTATGCGTGTGCCGTCTTGTGCTGGAGGCTGTGCGTGTACGTGCACGTGTCCTGGGTCGGCTCGAGCCGCTGTGTACGTGTGCCGGTGTCCAGAAGCGCTGCCGGCGCACGTGGCGCTGGGTGATCCGGACACGGATACAAGATGAATAAAATGACTCTGCCCCTGTTATTGTCCTTTCTGATTGCGATCCGGCTGTTTCACGCTTTCGGAAGGATAAAACAGTCTGAACTCTGCTAAAATATTCAGATCGTGGTGTGCGAATATATGAAAGCGCCCGTTAGGCGCGATTCGTGTGTCAAAGAAACTTTCATCGGATTCAACCTGAAGTCGGGATATTTACCCCATTTGCAATTTTTACCATGGACCACAACTTTTTTCCCCCAGCGAGAGCTCTATCCAGTTCCTTGTTCCAACACATTTTGTGATTCTTCTTTATAAAAAAACATTTACCACAAAGGTCCAGACCTTGGACGATTTACTTGCACGAACGGATGCTGAAGACAGCAAAGATAGCTCAGTTCCCTGAAAAAAATAAACCCTAGCATTACAATGGACCCATAAACTGCATCCTACAATTCTATTCCCGAATGGCAACTGATAGTTCAAATTAATGCAAACAATAAACTCAATTTCCTGCAAAATCTACCATCCTCTAAACTAATTCCAAAGCCTAAACTCAATTTCCTGCAAAATCTACCGTCCTTTAAACTAATTCCAAAGCCGAGGGCCTCTTATGTGGATAAAGTAGGGCTGTCAAGTGCAAGTCCCATTGTGTTGAGCCCATTGTCAACGTAGATAGTCGAGCCAGTGACTGCAGACGCCAACGGAGACACGAGGAATGCTGCTGTGTTCCCAACTTCAGCTGTCGAGTAGGTAATGGCGCTTTCAGAGTATAGAAGGAAAGAAGTAACTGTTCTGTCCACTTGTTTTGAAACAGGCAAAACATATACACTCAAAAGCAAGGACGGGAAATCTGACCTGCCAATAGCTCCTTTTGCAGTGGTGCATTGACATAGGAATACTCTATCATCTTCTCGATGAATCCGATAGCTTTCGCAGCCCGGCTTCCCAGTGGACCTATGGAGATAGATGCGATGCATGACCCCAGACGACAAAAGAATTGCATGACGCAGATGACACAAGTGCTGCTAAGTTAATAATAAAGTTACTGCAAATTACAAATGTTTTATGGATAAACTTATCAATTTGCAGCTACCTGCTAATTTTGAACAGAGGTGATGTTCAAGAATACAGTTTCTATTCTTCAAGATTTCCTAAAGAAGACTTGTTTACTTTCTTTGCAAAAGAAAAGAAGTTACCTGCTGATATTGTGTTTACTCTGATTTTGCCTTTTCGACCTGCTTCGTACGCAAGAACCTGAAATGGGAAATGGATCGGAGTAAATATATACAGCAGAAGCATTATTATACATATGCAAGATCTCATAGAGAAGTGCGTACTCTTGTATCACTCTCGAGTGCTGCTTTTGCTGAACTCATACCACCACCATAGCTATAAAGCAATCACCAAAAACACCATAAGTACTGAGCTGATAAATTAGCTGTGAAAGTGAAATTATGAATAAAATATTGACCCCGGAATTATCCTCTCAGAAGCTATGTAGGTCAAGGAGATACTAGCACCTCCTGCAAATTATGGAAAATAAAAATGAACGATTTTGGAATAAAAGGAGTAAGGTATGTGTCAGAACAAATGGTTTTTGATCCAATGAAAAGAAACAATGATTTTTTACTAAAAACATATTAGAGCACAGTTTTATGAACAAATAGTTCTTTATCCAACAAAAAGAAACAATAATTTTTACCAAAAAAGCACATTAGACCACAGTTTTACCACACCAAGGCACAAGTAACACTAGTAGCAGTGCTGGTGTATTTGCATTATTACCTAACCAAAGCTAACTTTGGTAAACTCAACATGTCTGGTTCTTGGCATAACATGAACATGTGAAAAAGGGTTGCCTCATGGAACGATTTGTAACACACCAGCACGGTACGAAACAAACACTAATTATGCAGGTGGAGGACTGCAATGTGAGTGTGTCAGCCCATGTCAACAAACCTAACAGGTCCTGCAATTCAGAAAGTGCGAAGTATATTTGCTACCGGCAACTCTTTTCAACATACATTTATACTACTTAAACATAGTTTAAAAGGATAGCCTTGCTCACTTCAAAATATAATGCTATCATGAGAAGGTGTGCAGTCATTAAAATAAAACTGAGCCAATAACATAGGAGCCGAAGAGAAAATCAGCAGAGAAACAGAATAGGCACATCATAGAAGAAATATTACCTGGATTCATTATGGGAAGGAAGTGTTGAAGTAAAGAAACAAAGGAATAACTAGATGCTGAAATTGCAGCAAGATATCCTCTCCTTGATGTCTCCAACAGAGGCTTTGTTACCTTTGTGTTGATAAAAGAAAAGGTCAACTAGATGATCCTGATGTGGCAATGACAGTAACTACTATAAAGATTTGATGATAGACTAACTTCGGGACCATTAGCAAGAGAGTGCACGAGGATGTCAATGCTGCCAAAATCATTCTTCACAGTTTCAGCAACTTCCTAGCAGATTTAAAGAACATGGAAACTAAGCACTGGATAGGAAGCATTTCAAAGCACAGAATTGATGCTGCTTGATGGGGGTAAAAGGCACATTATAGCTAACCTTAACAGTCCAGTTTGAAGCTCCAGCATATCTTTTGTTGGTTTTAACCTGCAACATGAACAAAAGGCTCATAAAGCATGAAAGGGAAATGACAACGAAGACATCATAAACGATGAGCATTACATCTTCAGGAACATCCTCAGGAGTGTCATAAACTGCATCCAGTGGATATACTTTAGCGATCTCCATAAGAGATCCATCAGGGAGCCTACATCAAATATATGTAGAAGTCAAAAGAAAAATAAAAGTTTCAGCAAGATTCACTGAAGTAGAATAAAGAAAATTTTAACTATGCTGAAACTGTTGTTAATCAGATGAACGCACTTCCGTGATTCGTCAAACTTTCCACGTCTCAAGCTTGTCTCAAATATGTTCAACGCCTGCAAATTTTTGATAATTCTAAGATAATTTCTCACCAAAACATCCAGTCCAATAAATTTCGAGAATGAGATCGACTTACAGGCACCCATGTACCAACAAGAATCTCAGCACCAGCTGCAGCAAGAGCCTTAGCAATTGCCCAACCATAACCATTATCATCAGCAACTCCAGCAATAAATGCTCTTTTGCCTGATAAAGAAATACAAGATAGCTAATAACTAGAAAACCTGTAGTGACTGAAGATGTGCATTGGGTCAGATCATGTATGCCCACCTTTCAAAAAAAGATCATGCACTTGTAAAACAAAGGAGCTAGTTAATGGTTATATTTCAGTTCCATAGATAGACAGGTCTAGCTATAAGACAATAATCTGTTATATTTCACTTTGAAATGCTCTTACATTTGACAAAGTAGAGTGCTATAATTTGTAGACAGGTCTAATAAGACTGATTTATGGTAACAGAATTTGGTGCAGGCAAAGGAACCTGAGAACCTGTTCTCCTATCTTCACCCAGTCTTTCCTTGATTGAACACATGGAAATTCCATATCTGGTCAAGTAAAACTCACTTCGGCATGCAGCAGTGTGACTAAATAATTTTGACTAGAATGTTTCAGCTTTTAACTATATAGCTTATGTTGCTTTGCTTCCCATTCCAATTTCCAAGTACTCTATTGAATGCTGACTCCAGAATCTATCAACAAGTCTAGAGTCTAAACTGATTCAATTTTAATATTTCTCAAAAAAAAAATTGTTACCAAGGCCATCTTTGACGGAGATGTATTTATTCTTTTTATGTAGTTGTGGAGAGAAACAAATCCATTGATCAAATTTCCATATTATAGTATTCGTCATGGAAAGACCTTTTCCCCAGTTAGATTGAAGTGAAGAGCTTTCTCAGTTGTACATCGTTACATCAGAGACACACACACAAGAAAAAAAGGGGGCAGGGGGTGAAGGCCTTGTGTTTGGCATTAACTTTACAGAAGCATAACGGAAGTGTGCATTAGCAATAATAATGATACAAAAATACAAACAAGAAATAATTTAGAAAAAAAATGCACTGTAAGAAATGTATCAATAACAATGTAACTTGAAAATTTCGAGCGAAGAACATCTATGTTCAGCTTACCTGTGAGATCAATGGGAAGCCCTTGGGAACCTCTCTGAGACATTGCCCTCACAATAACCCTCTTACAATTTGAAGAAGTCATTGGCCCCACTGATGTGGGTTTGGAACAGCTGGCAAAGCCAGTTCTGGTACTAAGTGCCCTTCCAAATGCAGATAGCGCTGATGTCGAACCAAGCACCTGTTTGCAGGCTGGGATGCATGGGCGCACGGCCAGCATCTGCATACCAGTTGCCACGGATGCTCCCATTGTCCTTTATGAAGGAAAAAGGGCCAACTGCAATGAGAACAAACTGAAGACAGTATAATAAACTATTTTAATTGAAAGAGCAGGGTGTGTATATCTTTCAGTGTCTGCACTGTTACAACCAAGGTCGGCCAAACACCAGAAATCAAAAACCAACCCAAAATTTTCCAAGTTAAATATATCAATTGTGGACCAGGACCCATGTGTTAATCATTAACTGTTCAACCCAGGGGCGGAACCAGTACAGGACATTGTACACCCAATAACTGTTGCAAAAAGATCGAATTTAGTAGGTAAAGTCATGGTCAGATCCGAATACAAATACCATATGTTAGGGGTTTGGGTGTTCGATTTCGCGCAGCAGGATGGGAAAGGAGGGGAATAGGCAGGCATACCCCTGTCGGATGTTCGTCGCCGGCGAAGCGCCCGTCGCTCGACGAACAATGGGCAGCGCAACTCGCCCTTTCGTCGCCGCTAGGAAAGGAAGACCGAGGCCGAGAGAAAGAACAGAGAAGCCGTGGGAAGGGAGGGTGCTGCCGCACCAGCCGGACTCGAGCTGCAGCTGGGCAGGGGAGCGTGGAGGGCGGCGCGCGGGCCGACCGCGTGGAGAGCGGCGGGCGCTGGGGGAGCGAAGGGAGGAGATGGGTTGCGGTGCCGAAGGAGCGGGCCTTGTTGCCGTGTGGGCGTGTTGCCCGTCGAGGAGAAGGCACTGCTGCTCCGCCGCCGGCTACCTGCCAGATGGTCGGGCCGTGAGCTGCTAGGGGCGCCCGGCTGAGAGGAACTCGTGCCGACTGAGGCCTGCCCAGCGCATCGCTCGTCAGGCCGTCACCGTCAGACGGGTGGAGGCGCTGGCACGCCTGCACACCGATCTCGCGGGGAGGCGGGGAGGGGAGGGAAGGGGATAAGCCTGGGTATCGACCCGCTCAGCTCGAGCAGGCTGGTTAAGATAACGATCTAGCTTGGCTCGGCTCGCTAAAGTTACATTCGGTTCGGCTCGTTTGCCAGCTCGAGCTGGCTCGTTTAGCTCGTGAACCACCATGAAAATATATCTACGGGTCAATTCTAGGTTGGGGCGGCGCGGGGACCGCAGGCCGCGGTGCGGCTCACCGGTTGTGGTGCAGCGTTCAGGCCGCGGTGCGGAGTTTGAGGGAACACCGCCGCCGAAGAGAGAGACGAGAAGACTGGCGGCTAGGGTATGGATGGATTGGGTGGGGATTTCGGGATGAACGGACCGAAGAGGTTGAGAATAATTTATATAGGTAAATCTGCTTATTGGATTTGGATTGTACGTGCTATTAGGTCTAATAGGGTCTGGATTGTACGTGCTATTAAGCCTAATAGATAGTAGTTCGGTTATTTGGTTGTCCGAGCTCAAGGAAAAGATAGAAGTTAATCGGTTATTTAGATCTGGGAACCGATTTAGGACTGAAAATATCGGTTCGGTCACTTGGATTATGGTCTCGATTATTTCGCTTCAGTTTTCGATTATCAGTTAATTCTACCCACATCTAGTCGTGGGGAGGAAGAAAACACCGTCGCACGAAGGTACGGGCTGAACAAATTCGACCGATTTTATGAGAGAGGGAGGAGGAAGACTCCATAATCTTTGCCTACTTATAAAACGCCGGATCGTTTCTGCCTTGGCTCCGCATCACACCACGCTCATCTCCTCGTTCGTGCGGCTCCGCCTACAGTCCCGTGGTGTAGAAAGCGAATTCAGAGGAGAAAGAATAGATCAGTATTGGAAGGAGAGTCTGCGGAAGATTCATGGGTGGCCGAATGGATCGATGTGATTGTGGGTTACTAACTTACTATTGGAGGGAAGATGGCGGCGGTGACTTTCAAGTTTCAACTCGCACGGACACGAGCGGTAGCCGCGAGGAGAAGCTCAAGCCGGCGTAGAATGTCGCAGGAGGAGGTCATCATTGCGGTCCGTGTGGTTGGGACTTGAATATTGGACCGGTGGCTACTCCACTAAATGACTGGAGCGCGGATGTCAGTGATGCTTTGGGAGGTAGATGCACTTGTGAATTTCATTCTGTCAGGCATGCCGGATCATCTTCTCGTAATCTCATATATGAATGCATGAATGCTCTCTGATCAGCAGTCATTGAGTCGCTAAGAAACCGCTGGAACAAAAAGCTCAAGTTGATTAGGATGCAGGATAGCACGGTTGTTCATTAGTTCAGTCAGGTAGACTAATGATCTGTGCCCACATTGAACCAATACCGTACGTACTTAGTAGCTAACTCGCCTTGTCAGGGAACTGCTACTGCACAAAGTGTCTTCCCCTTCAGTGATGTATGGTAGGCAATCTTCAGGTCCGACGACAAACATCTCCATGACTCGAAAGTCGAAACCAGGGAGCTTTGTAGATGTAATCTTTCTCCCACCATGAGTCCATGAAAATAAACACTGTGACTTGGAGCTTTGGATATTAAATTTTGTGCCTCTAATGAAGTGATCTATCAAACGCAACAGACACCAATAACACCTAATTGGGTAAGCCACCAAAACGAGCCAAGTAGGAAGAAAATGGTAGCATACACAAGCCATGTTTAACTGTATGTCATCTTTACTGGAAACCAGACTTCTTATTGAGGGATGCATAGACAGCAAGATCTTTCTCACTGAACCGCGAAGAGGGGTCAAGAAGTCTGCTAGGCCACAGTGATCTGTTGATCTTCATTTGCTATGGGGATCTCACTAACAAAAAATAATCTTATCCGTTACAATGACAGAAGCAATCTCTTACCCTCCATCAAAGTGTTAAAACACTAATAATCTATCAGGTGTCATAGCAGAATTTGATGTCTTTATTTCTGCCAATACGGTGCCAGATTGATGGATCAAGTGCATACAATTTATACAGCCCAACTGCTTAATTAACAGTAGCATTACTGATGGAAAAACCTGCACACCATCCCTTTACAATCCTACAGAAATCTGAAAAGATCCCATCCAATAATTACAGGTATGTTCTCTATCTTGATTAAGCATTTATATGTCTGAAATGGTGGGAGAGGGTACGGAGGGTGGAGGAGGAAGAGAGAAGAGTTGCTCAGTTAAGAGCAACTCCAAGAAGCTAGCTAAAATGGGCTTACTCAGTAAAATTGAAAAAGTATTGGTAAATTGGGCTTCCAACAGTGTCGCCTTCTACATCGCTTCTCCATCCTGATCGCTATTCCCCCCATCGGCTAGCCAAGTTTTCTGATTGGATTCGCCTTGCCATCTCCCCGTCCCACGCGCTCCTTTCCGATTTGGTGCGTGATTCGCTGCTCCCGCGCGCTCTTGCGCTCCCGCGCCCCCGCCCTCTGCCGCCCTCGCGCCCTCTTCTTCTCCTGCGCGGAGCCTCCGTGTGTCGCTGCCCTAATTCTACGCGCAACCGCCGTGGCTCGCTGCACCAATCCTGCGCGCACACTATAGGAAAATAGTGTAATTTCGTCGGTCAGAAACCGACGAAAATAGTCCTAAAGCCTTCGAAAATAGCTATTTTCGTCGGTCGGCCGACGAAATTAGGCCGACGGAAAAAATAGACGAAAATAAGCGCTTTTTCATCGGTTGCGGACGAAAATAACGCTATTTTCATCGGCCAATGTTCACATCCGGCCGACGAAAATAATGGAAATATTTTCGTCGGCTTTGCTGGCTGACAAAAATAGGTCAAGTCTTTTCGTCGGCTAGCCAAGCCGACGAAAATCATTGTCGTATTTTCGTCAGCTCGCCGAGCCGACGAAAATACTGGAGTGTGTCCAGTATTTTCGTCGGTCAGCTGCTAAAAAAACAGCTACATGTAATAGCAGTTATGAAACGCAATCATCCATAAGCAGTTACTTAACATATCCATAAGCAGAATTATAAAATACATCATCACACAATCATCAAATACATCCAATAAGTACAATCATGAAATCCATAGTCTAAATAACATATATATGTCAACGAAATGCGAAAACACAAATCAAGAAGGGGTAATGTTATGTCCGCTGCCGCAGTCACCTCCAGAAATGTTACGCGCTGTCGATGGTGGCGTGGACGGGCTAGTAGAAACTTCTCAAGGATGAGTACTCGTCGAACTCTGATTATAGACAAAGTTAAATCTATTTAGTATATATATATATAAGAAAATTTGAGCATTGCTAATTATACGAATATAATTACCACTTGTGGAGACGGTAGATGCACATATGGTACAAAAGTCGGCGGTGGAGGAGGAGGCGAAGGAAGAGGTGGCAAATTAAATTGTGAGCCAAGGGTAGCCGCTAGCATTTTCTAAAAACCGATAGTAGATCAAGTATCTTATAGCAATGAAAAGTGCACAAGGACTTAAAAAAATATCAAACTTGCATAGTACTTGAATCTGTCATTGCTGAGCGAAAAAACCTTGTATGTACTCGTATTGTTGCCTTACCCACTCCTCTTGCCTCTGCATCGCCTCTCTATGCTGTCTTATCTCCTCCTGCAGTCGACTTTCCCTTTCACTTTCCCGTTGGTAGCCCCGAGAATTCTGAGAGGGCTAAGAACACCTTACCTCACTCAAAGCACCACTTATATCAATAACACCATTCAACATACTGAACCTGCCATGTTTCTTTCCTCCCTCGCTTGAGTATAAGGCACCGACATCCACATCACTCCTCATCCAATCGTACTACTCCCCATGACGTGCCACCATCTTATCACCATATCTCGCCTACCATTCTGGCAACCAATAATAAGATTAAATTCGAATCATCGCTTAATTGAAATCAAATTATTTTACTAATCAGAGTCTGTGTAGCATTCTCACTGCAAAGCAACACTGACTGTGTAGGATCTGCGCCGTGGTGGCCTCGAATATATGTCTCAATATAGCTTGGGGCCACCCCACTTTGTGCCTCTTGGCAAAGAAGAAATTGTGATATTGCAAGTAAGTACATAATAATCAAATTGAAATAATAAACACCTACCATTCGACGAGCCAAACGAAGGTGTCCATCAACCCCGTATCTTTGTGTAACCCGTAGTCCTGCTTCACGATTAGCTCTCTTCATCCTAGATTTTTCCACAAAGCTAGGTGAAGCCCAGTAAGCAAAAAGTGCTCGCCAAGCATCCGGACACTTTCTCAACCAAGGCAAACCACTAATATTAACTTGAAGGTACTCATCCTCTCGGAGATATATCTCAGAAGCACCCAGTTTCTTGTTTATGTCTTGCAGCTTTATTTTCTTATAGTATAAACAAACGCACTGTATACGAGCATTGGACATCATGTCCCTTACCACCTTCGTCGCTGCCTTGTCGAACACAGAACGAGCCCTATCTTGTAGGCACTGCTCCTCTTCCTCCACCAAACGATACCTCTCCTAAAAAGAAAAATAAATTTGTTAGACAACTTATAAATGAATCAAATAGATAGTAGTTATACAAGTTAGACAAGTTATGATAAAAAAGTACCCAGAACTCATTCCAAACTCTTGCTGCAGTCGTGATGCTCTGATCATCCGATTGCAGCTTATAGTGCTCCCACTTCAATGCAAGCTGAAGCACACCTCCAATTGTGACCATTCCTGGGTAGTGAAATCGACAAAGTGTTCCCAATGTTGCATTCACAGGTTTTAACCTATTTCTTCCCTCCCAAAAAATATCATCCCACTGCCTACAATTAGAACATGATATCCATCATGTTTCTTACTTGAACTATATAATATATTAAATAAAACAATCACAACAATAAAATATATTACTTACCAATCCCCATGTGGTCTAATCTGTCGACGATTTGCCGGATTGGTTACTGTAGGAGTCATCACATTGTTGCCTCTAAATCTAAATGTATTGTATTAGTTAGCTAGCTTATATAAAATTCTTCATGAAATGAAATGGTCATAAGTACCTGAACACAGGTTGTGCAGCAGTATCCTCCTCTTCATCCTCCTCTGCATCTCCATCTCTATCCTCGCACTCTTCTCTATCCTCGCACCCATCTCCCTCTCCACTACCTCCATCTCCATCGCCATCCACATTCGCGACATATTCTTCCTCATCCGCACCCCTACCTTACTCTTCTTGCTGTTCAAAGACAAGTATATATTTATTGTTATTAAAGAAATTAAATTACACATGCAAACTACATATGACTTACTTGCACAGCCTTGTCTAGACATCGCTGAAGTGCACTTCTTCAGCTTAGGTGAGAACTGCTGCCTCTAAAGAGAGAAGGCCTATCTGAAGATGCGGAGCCATATTCTTCTTTGCCTGACTCCTTGGAGATGAGGATACATCCTTCTTTCCCTTTAGAGAGTGCAGAAATGACCTCATCCTGAAAAAATAAAATCTGGTTAGTTAATATCATATAAAGCAATGATAAATAAAAGATAACAAGTTCCATAACAACAATTAGAAAATAAAATACTATTAAGAATTTGCCACCATATTTCAAACGAGAAGCATCTGTATCACCCATGCATATCGAACAACATAGACGGCCGTGCGTGCTCCATCCCGAGAATATTCCATATGCAGGGAAATCATGAATAGACCAAAGAAATGCTATTCGCATATTGAAGTATTCCTTCCAACTGCTATCATACGTCCTAACTCCATTCCACAAGTCATGCAGCTCATCAATCAATGGTTGCATGAACATGTTCAAACATTTACCGGGATTTCAGGGCCAGGTATAATGAGCGTCAAGAACACAAACTCATCTTTCATGCATAATGATGGTGGAAGATTGTATGGAATTGTTATCACTGGCCAACATGAGTAGGGGGTAGCAATTGAGTTAAAAGGGAGTGAAGCCATCAGTGGCCAACCCAACACGCATATTCCGGGGGTCACTTACAAAACTTGGATCATAATGGTCGAGGGCCTTCCAAGCCGTACCATCAGATGGATGGCTCATGCATCCTATATTATTACGAATTCCTCTTTGTGCCATCTCATATATTTTGCAGTCTTCTGAGATAGGTACAACCGTTGAAGCTTTGGTTTCAATGGTAGGTACCGTAACACCTTAACGGGCACACTTGTTATCTGCACACTTCCATCTTTTTTAACCACCTTATTGTATCTGCACTTCTTACAAAACAAACAGTACTTGAGATTTTCATTGTTCTTCCAAAATAACATGCAATTGTTCTTACACAAATAGATTTTTTGATACGGCATCCCTAAACTAGCTAACAGCTTCTTTGAGTAGTAAAAGTCTTTCGGGAACTTGTGAGGTTTCGGAAGCATATCCGAAATTAAGTCAACAAGATCATTGTAACAACTTACTAAAAAGTTATACTTGGACTTTATAGCTATTAACCGTATCACAGCAGCAAGCTGTGATAAAGTAGGGACCCCATGTAATGGTTCTTTTGATAACACAAGCAGACCAAAATATTCCGGTACCTCAGCAGCATTCTCAACCTGTTGGATAAAATCATTCATCATTGCATCCATCCTATCTTCGTTTTCCTCAAAGCTATCAACTAGGTTGTATGGCTCCTGCTCCTGTGACTCCCCATTCTCAACGGGGGCACGGCGTGGGGCCTCAAGGGCTGCGGCGGGGGCCTGCGGGGCGGCAACGGGCCACGGGGGGCACGGCGTGGGGCCTCGGGGGCAGTGGCGGGCCGCGGGGGCACGGCGTGGAGCCTCGGGGGCGGTGGCGGGGGCTTGTGGGGCGGTAGGGGGCCACGGGGCGGCGGCGGGCCTCGGTGCCGCGGCGTGGGACCTCGGGGGTGGCGGCGGGCCTCGGGGCCGCGGCGTGGGACCTCGGGGTGGCGGCGGGGGCCCGTGGGGCGGTGGCGGGCCGCGGGGTGTCGACGGGCCGCTGTGCCGCGGCGTGGGATCTCGCTCGGGGGCGGCGCGGCCTAGGGCCGCGAGGCCGCGGGGCAGACGTGCGCGCGCCCGTGGGGCAGAGGCAGAGCCGCGCGGGGGCCCGCGTGGCAGAGGGGTGCGGGGCGGGGTGGCGGCGGGCCGTGGGGCCATGGCGTGGGCCGCAGGTGGCCATGCGGGGCGGCGGCGGGGGCCCGCGGGGCCGGCGGGGGGGGGGGGGGCTGTGGCAGCGGGGCGCGGGGCTAGGGCGCGGGGGCTGCGAACGAAGTGCTGTGCGTGCGGGCCTAGAACGACATTCAAATCGTCCTATTAGGGTACCTATATTTTCGTCGACCCGAGTGGGCCAACGAAATTGGGTCTATTTTCGTCGGCCTAGCGCATGCCGATGAAAATATAATCTTTGTTTCGTCGGCCAGGGCCTAGCCGACGAAAATATGAATCTTTTTTCGTCGGCCAGAGTCTAGCCGATGAAAACAAGTCCTAATTTTATCGGCTTATGTTGGCCGACGAAATAAGCGAGTTATTTTTGTCGGTTTATTTTTGACCGACGAAATTATGAAATTAAGGGGCTTTGTGCAGTGGCAGCCGCCGTCGCGTCCTGGTCCGCACGCACTCCCTGCTGCCGTCACACCCTTGCTCTGTTTGTCCTCTTCCGCTCCTGCGCCGAGCCGCTGTCGCCTCGTCATGTTTAGGCCACCGCGTCCCTGTTCAACAGCTGTTGTGGAAGGCGGCGTGTGGGATGGATCCGACGGAAGTGTCCCCCTATCCAGCTTGTGGCAGAAAGAGGGGATCAGGAGGGAGATGGTCGCAGCGGCAGCGTCCTCGCGCCCTCGCGTCCAGGCGCGGCGTCCTCGCGCCGGCGTCCAGGTCACGGACACGCGGCGGTGTCAGCAAGGTCACGGCCTCGCGGCGGCGTCAGCCAGGCATCGGTCACACCTGTGCGGCAGCCAGGACGTGCGCCAGGCCCTGTGCGGCGGCAGCCAGGACCTTGTGCGGCGGCCGTGGGCAAAAGGACGGGAAAAAAATTGATGACAAGGTGGATCCGACGTGGACCTTTATTTGAATACGGAGAGTCTGATTTGCAGCGTCCGTTGGTTTCCCACCATTTAGAAAATTTTGTATTTTCTTAAGTCCTCCTAAAACTCTAAATTTAACTAGGATTATATCTAAACTCTTAGAGATACTCTAATAGTCTCTATTCCAGTATAATCTTCAATCCTAATTTTGGAAATAAATGGTGTGGGTGTTTTAGGCCATTTTATTGGGATAAGCTAAGAATATTGTGTGATGATTTTTTTTCTCCCGAATGCATGAGCATATTTGCTAGTCTAAACTAAATTAATATTTTAACGTAACAAATTTAACAACTTTAAAAAATCAGACTAACATTCGAAAATAACATAATCAACATTCTTCAAAATATATATCAATATTTTCTAGCATAATCAATATTTTCTATAGGCTATATATGAGTACAATAGATTCAACATTTTCCAAAACAAATATCAAAATTTTAAGATGCTAGTTTTTTTATTTATTCTTCTTTCCCAAAGTCGGTAGCTGTAGGGCCACCGTGGCAAGCACTAGCAGCATGCAGCGGAGATAGGTGGCGATATTAATTGGCCATAGAGATGGACGCGGTGGGGATGAGCGCTTGCAACGAGCACGGGAAGCCACGGCGGGGACGTTATGCATGAGGCATCGCAACAAACACGGGTGGTGCATGGCGGGTGCAATAAGGATGGGACGTGCAAAGAGCACAAACGGTCCAAATCTGATAGAAATATTTAGCCTTTTATCTTTTTTAAAGTATTACCTTAACATAATATGTTGGTTTTCACCTCTAAAACTCTTTATCTTGTAAACAATATTTTTAGAATATTATTAAAATCATAGATATATACTTCTTTTAAGATAATATGAAAACAATATCTCGCTGTCCAACCAAGCAACCGGCCTCAAAAGCTGGGCAATGATGGTCCAAGCGAACCCATCAGCAGCTCGCCACTTTAGCCCGGCACCAAAGCTACCGCACAGCATGACACCGAAGCTGCAGGCAAGGTTGGCTGCGCGATGTCTCAAGTGTGTCGCGCCCGTGAATGCACGATTTACCTTCGCATGAACGAGAATGTGGGCACCGGTCGCTCGCGTCGGTGTTA
Organism: Panicum hallii; assembly: GCF_002211085.1. NCBI lineage: Eukaryota > Viridiplantae > Streptophyta > Magnoliopsida > Poales > Poaceae > Panicum > Panicum hallii. Next base: position 33,049,570 of record NC_038043.1, read on the forward strand.
ACATTGTCACCCTGATCAGCCCGCGAACCTTGAGCCCGGCCTACTTTGGCCCATGTGCAAATCACGCCCACAAGGCTGCCTGTTCTGGGCCCAGATCATTTTTCCACCTATATTCTAGGTCTGCATGTCCCTTTCTCAGTATATGCAAACATGCATTGCACGTACCACCTCCGCCCGAGTGCTGGTTGCCCAGGCAACACCTGAGCTAATCTCCGCGCAAATTTTAGCGCCCGAAGTCAAAGTCGTACAGACCCATGATCAAAGCTATCCTTGCCCTACCAAACTGCTGGCGGAGTGAACCTTCGCGGCAAGCGACGAGCTTCGCTAGAAGAGCTGAACCCTGTCTATCACCTCTAACCCTCGCGGCAAGGCCGACCATGGACAGCGTGCACCGAGGTGGCTGCACAAAAACACAGCTGCATCACGCGCTACGCCATACACAACTAAGATCGAAGGCTCTAGGCAGGATCATGGGCATCATCTTGTCATCCTGTAACCCTCGCGAAGTAAATTCGCTGCATCACCATCGCACCATGCATCGACACTACGGGAGAAGCCTCATTTGCCGAGTGTCTGACACACTCGGCAAAACAACATAAGCACTCGACAAAATCTTTACCGAGTGTTGCACTCGGCAAAAAGGAAATGACAAAGAAAGGGTCGGCAAAGGCCTCTTTGCCGAGTGTTCTTTGCCGGGCCTAATCCTGCTCTCGGCAAAAAAAATGGACGTGACGGCGGAAGAAACGGTGACGGACGTTTGCCGAGTGACTGAGAGAAGCACTCGGCAAAGTGTATGCTTTTTGCAGAGTGTCCTAGGTCAGCACTCGGCAAAGCGTATGCTCTTTGCTGAGTGCTAGTGGAGTGACACTCGGCAAAGAGATTTATTTGCCGAGTGCCGCGTGAGAGGCACTCGGCAAAGGTATAAATTTTTTTTTTGGAAACACCTATTTTCTCTCCCTCCCCGGTTGGGAAGCCTCGCACAATAGTTTTACAAGTTTACAATAGCTACACAGATGCATCAAACAAGCTGATCGACCACAAGTTTTACAAGAGTTTAACGACGAAGTTAACAAGCAATGCAAAATAGTTTTACAAGAGTTCAACGGACAAATTCACAAAGTTCACAAACAGTTCTCAAAACTACTGATTACAACAAGTTCACAACAAAGGATCATTTGACTGATTTCGAGAACCATCACCAAGTTGGCCAATTAGACTGATTGGAGAAACATGAGGATCATTTGAGGCCGCCGATTGATTCTGCACAAAGTAGAAGAGATTACATGTGTGAGATAAGAAAAATGACGATCATACATGACTAAAACTTATCCATACTCACAGGAGTAGAAAACGGATCAGGAGGTGGAGGTGAAGGTCGAGGTGGAGAAAACAACGAAGCTGGAGGAGCAGCACCCGTTGCGGCGCCAAGGCTCTCCATGTAAGCAAGAATCTCCCTCATCCTCTACTGCTCGGCCAGCCGCTCGGCCTCACGCTCGGCCCTCATCCTCACCTCCAAGTCCACACGTAGCCTCCTCTCTTCTTCTAGCTGGCCCTGCAAAATTTTCACCCCAATATTAAAATAATGCAAAGAAAAGATCTATAATAATCAATAAACGACATATAAAGATAATGTGAAGTGTCCTGCCGAGGTTGTATGGCTGGGCTCGCACTGGTGCTCCTTACTCTAATCTGAGATAGAGTAGGAGTAGAGGATGAGTCGATTGCGCCGTCGGTAATCCAGTACCGCCCATGCTTCTTACCAGCTCCGACCCTCATGACGACTTCACCGTCAAGGTCCTCGGTGGTCGGATCATAATCTGGACCATGGACCTCCCTTGCCATCGATGTGTACTCATTGAGACGTCTGTGGGCGGTCGCGTTGCTGTGTGCCTCAGGCCCGTCCTCCAGGTTGTAGTTGACATCGGATGTCGCCTTGCCCTTGTGGGTCATAGCAAATGCCTTGAAGAGAGAGCAAGGGTGGCCACCATGTGACAACGACTGCGAGAAAACCAGCAAGACAATTAGAAATCATGCATACTTGAGTGTTGGATTAAATAAATGAATTCGTGTACCTATGCTTCTGCATATCCGCTGAGGCTGCGGCTGCCTTGATGGTGTGGTACACCAGGCATCATCAAACGCCGCTCCCGGCAAGCGTTGTGCGACTCTTCCCACTCGTTGGAGCACTACTTTTGCACCATCTGTTGCCAACACTCGGCATGCGCAGCGCACCAATAAGGAATCATCTACAGGACAATAAGTACATGACATAGTAGAAGATGAAATTAATCATACTTAATGTAAAAAGGAATGAATACTTAATATAAAAAGAATAAACATTAATATTCTATATTTACCTGCAAGTCACCTCAGTCAACGATATGGTTCTTGCGTCCGTTTTGGTGACCTTCTCTCCAAGGACGGTGGCATGGAAACTTATAATGGCCTGGAGACGCGCCTTATTGTGCAAGTCCACGACTAGTTTCTTACAGCATCTGGTAGCCACCACATCAGCCATGGCCTCAAACCCATCCTAGCATCTGAAGAAATCCTGCATGCAAACACGATGTATACCATTCATTATTTCAAGAATGTGCAATGAATGCGATGTATTTAGCACTTACCCATAGCTCCTGCTTCACCCGCTCCGCCTTATTGTTGAATACCCTGCCATCCCGATCTTCAGTATCGGGGGCGGCGGCGTACTGGTCGAACGTATAGGCTGGCCCCACAACTCCAGCGTACTCAACCAGGCCAGGGAAGTATTCCTTGCACAGAAGACCGCGGATGCCATTGACGGAGCGTCTGTGAGCAGCACCTGCACTCTCCACAATCCTCCAAGACCTGCACAAATGATTAGCCATCACTTTTAGTTTCTACTTTGAATTTGAACATATAACATAAAGAAGCAATGAAAATATAAAAATTTACTTACTTTTCCCCCTCGGGTTGAATCAACGGGCGTTTCTCACGAGGTATCGGCCGCTTAGGCAGACTCGCGGGACCTGCACAAGTGATTAAGAAAAATTATTAGTTTCTAATTCAAATTTGAACATATAACATGAAGAAGCAATAAAAACATATAAAGTTAATTACCTCGCAAGTAGACGCTCGACGAACCAGAGGCCGCGGAACCAGAGGTGGTCTGCTGCGCCTCGTCCTCCTCCTGCGCCACATGTGCCACCTCCTCCGTGTCGTCCTGCGAGGCCACCTGCGCCTCCTCCTCCGTGGCCTCCTGCAGGGGCATCTGCGTCGTCCCCCTCCTCCTCCCCCTCCTACTCTCAGACGACCCAGCTTCAGCGGACCTAACCCTCTGGTAAAACGACCTAATGCTCCTCATCCCACTGCCCACCATCTTTGTTCAATCACCTGCAATTAAGAAGAGTAAAGTAATAAGTACAGATAAACAAGACATACTTAGAAAGAGATGCAAAATAAATAAAATATAATTACATAATAATATAGTATTACATTGATTAAAAATAATCTTCATAATCGAGAGCAGCTGGATCATAAGTCTCATCATCACTATCAACCATGTCATAATCAACACTATCTGAAAAATCAATGTCGTCATTGGCATTGTCTAAATGTAATCGTTGTAGTATTGTAAGTCCTTCGCATTTTGCACCTCATCCTCCTCCTCCTCATCAACAACCGTTTCAACTTTAATTCCGTCCGCTTCGGTTAAGTCTATCTCAAATCGTCCTTCTAACCCCTCTTCTTGAAAGAACTCTCCGTCATATGTGTTAGGGTCTAAGTTATAATCTTCATTGTTTGGAACAGGTACTTTACTGTGCGGTGATACCTTGTGCACAGCATACCAACTCTTAAGATGCTCTTTGGTTTGGCATGCATATAGGAGATAATAAACTTGTATGGCCTGTTGGGCCACAATATAGACATCGTCTCATGGTAAGACGGAATCCTATCGAATTTCGACTAGCCCAAGATTAGAATATGTCCATCTCGTTACTTCAGAATCAAACCAATGATATTTGAATATGATAGGATTAAGAGATTTGGAACCATAAAAACTGAGTTCGTATATTTCTTCAATTCTTCCATAATACTCGACCCCATCAAGGCCAGAAGTAAAAACTCCAGTATTTGTGGTCTTTCGATTGGGTCGACTTGCCTCGTAGCTTGTTGTACAAAAACGATATCCATTCACGTCATAAACAGAATATGACCTGACCCTATAGGCAAAGCCATCGGCAACCTGTCTCAACTTGGCACTCATCCTATGGCCCTGCTGCTTGAACCAAGAAATAAAATCGAGCAATCCATTTCCCGCACCCTGTCTAAGAAGGGTATCACATTCCTGTTGGGTAGGATCCCTTGATCGACGCCAAAATTTATGAACAAATTGCTCCACGTACGGCACCACCTCGTCAAGGTTGGTCAACACATATAGCATGATCTGGTGCCACTCTTGATGTCTCAATGTCTTGGTGGTCGAACCACTTGCACATCCGAGTTGCCCTCGGAAAAGGCTAAGGTTCGATTCATTTTCGCTAGCATTGTAACGAGGGGGTGGATTATGCATGCTAGGGAGGTTGTCACTATAGTATGTTGTTGTGAAGTTTGACACCTCCTCCAGAATGTATGCCTCTGCAATGGAAGCCTCAATTTTGCATTTATTTTCACATTTTTTCGAAGAACCTTTAGACATCTCTCGATTGGATAGCACCAATGACCCTGCACGGGACCCCCCATTCATGCCTCATATGGGAGGTGCAAAATCATATGCTCCATCGGATTGAAGAAGCCGGGTGGAAAGATCTTCTCCAACTTACAGAGCAACACCGGTGCAATTATTTCCAAGTCTGCAATCACGGTCCGAGATAACTCCTTGGTATAAAGCTGGCGGAAGAAATAGCTCAACTCTGCAAGCACTAGCCAGACATTCTCAGGGACATACCCTCGAACCATCGCTAGAAGAAGCCGCTCAATCCATATGTGGTAGTGATGACTCTTCATCCCTACGACTCGCATAGTAGATAAGTTGACCCCCGTACTCAGATTAGCTGCATACCCATCAGGGAACATCAACGTCTTGATCCATTCTAGTACTTCCCTCGTTTGGGGCTTGGTCAAGACGAAATCAGCCTTAGGCTTTTTCCATGTCTTACCGCGACTAGGAGGCTTCATCTCTAGGTTTGGTCTATCACACAACGTTGCCAGATCCACTCTAGCCTTAACGTTGTCCTTTGTCTTACCGGGAATGTCCATGATTGTTGCCCAAAGTGCCTCAGCGACATTCTTTTCAGTGTGTATCACATCAATGTTGTGTGGAAGGAGAAGATCATCATAATAGGGGAGCCGAGTCAAGCCTGACTTATGAGTCCACATATGGTGCTAGTTATATCCCACAAAGCCACCTTCTGGATTGACCACGAGACCATCTATCTGCTGACGGACTGCGGCACTAGTCTTCATCAGAGGTGCAAGGTCTGTCACCGTGACACCTTTCATGAAGTTCTTTTGGTCTCGTTTGAATGCATGGTCACGAGGGAGGAATTGCCGATATTTGTTGAACGCCGAATACTTTCCACCCTTCTACAACCAAATGAACCTAAGACCTTCCTTGCATACTGGGCATGGGAACCTCCTGTGAAAACACCAGGCACTGAATATCCCATACGCCAGCAAGTCATGCAGGGAGTATTGGTACCAAACATGCATTTTGAAGTTTGTCTTCGTGGCCCGGTCGTACGTCCATACCCCTTCCTCCCAAGCACGGACCAATTCATCAATTAGAGGCTCTATGAACACACCCATATTATTCCTCAGATATTCAGGAATAATCAATGACAATAATATGTTCTGTCGTTGAAAGCATACGCCTGGTGGAAGATTGAGGGGGATAACGTAGACGGGCCAACATGTGTACGTGGCAGCCATCATTTCATAAGGATTGAACCCATCTGTTACGAACGCAACGCGTACATTACGAGTCTCTCTGGCTTTCTCATGATGAAAGCTATCAAAGTGGGTCCATGCTTAACCATCGGATGCAATGTGCCAAACTTGCATACGTAGTTCAAGGTAATCTAGAATCACAACAAAAAAAAGTTTAGGTGGAAAAAGGAAAAAAAATAAATATGTTTTGCCGAGTACCCTGAAAAAGCGCTAGGCAAATCACACATTTGCAGAGTGTCCGCGATACCGACACTCGGCAAAGCTAACGGCCGTTTGCTGTCATTCGCAGCTGACGGAGCTTTGCCGAGTGTCTGTCTTTGCCTAGTGTAGGGTACTAGGCAAAATAGATTTTGCCAAGTGTTATTGTTTGCCGAGCGCTTGATATTCGGCAAATCTATTGTTCACCGAGTGTTTCTTTTTGCCAAGTGCGGCACTCGGTAAAAGTTCTATTCGCCGAGTGCCCGACGAAATACTCTTGGTAAAAATTTTTGCACTCGGCAAAAGTGCCGTCTCCGGTAGTGAGCTGCTCACCACCTCCGCTTGAGGATGGTTGGCTGCCCGTCGTCCGGCCGCGCACCGCGCGCTCGTGACCTCCACACGTAATTAGCTGTTTCGATTGATTTTTATTAACTAACCTGGTTTCTCATGCAAGCCATGGACTCTTGCCACCTTCGATCGTTCATGCAGCCATGGGCCTCTCGTTGCCACCTTCACGTATCCGAGCTGAGAAGCCATGCAAGAAATCATGGTCGCCACTTTCGCAGAGCCGCGAGGCTGGTAAGGAACCTCCGTGTGAGGAGCAAAAGCAAGGCCTCCACCTTCGGCAACCCATGTCGTTGACCCCCACGGCGAGCTCGGAAACTCCGCAACAAGCACCGAACTTCACCTCGAACTCGAACCTCCGCTGCAAGCAGCAACTTTCGCTGCGAGCCCGACATTACTGACAAGTTAAACATACTTCAAGCAAGCACCCATGCAAAACAATTGCTGCATCCAAACACCAAACGAAGGAATATAAAGGAAGCTACTAATTAAAGGAGAAGTTCACTGTTCGCCTCCTCTCGCTAAGTCGAGCGGAGGTGGCATACGGTCTTAACCTTTAGCCCCGAGCAAAGGACAAGCCTGCAGCGGAGCTCCGCAGCCTCAGGCGGCCATCGGTTGTCCAGATAAGCAACCTGGTTACCTCAATAGAATTTCGTAAAAATTATGTTGATATGGGACTGGATCCTAGTACCAACCTCTTCGAAGGTTATACACTTTACGAACTGACCTACTGTGATCTCACCAGAAGCTTCGAATTTGTAGTTCATTTGGTCATTATCGCGTACCATATGCTTTTTGTTGAACCTCGTGTGCAGCTCGAAGGTCCTGCAGGTCATTTCCAAGTTGTTGTTTTTCTCAAAAAGAATAAATAAATAACCTGTTATAGGTAGGAACAAAGTCAGAGGCCTTAGAGTGAAAGAGCAAAACCCTTTGCTAACTCGGCTACTACAATTTTGTGGAGCTTTAGTTTCTTCTTATACATGCAATTTATACAGAACCTACGTGCATGTGGATTTATGGCTAGTAATCTCAAACCTCCATATTTGCAGGGTGTATCCTTTAAAGAACTTGCTTATTACTTATTCTTTATTTTACACGCATGCTCTAGCCTCTTTTTAAGCTTATTGTTCTACAACTAAGTTTGTTCAACATAGTAAAATTAACTCAGTAACCCCTTTTGAGGATAATTTCTTTTTAAAAAATGCAGAATTATCATACTTGGCTTTGTGGAGAAGGTTATAACGAAGGCTATGATCTTATTGGTTTTCTACCCTTATTGACCTCGAGAGAAGGTCAAAACTCTTGGAGAAAGTTATGACGAAGGTCGTCACCTTATTGGCTTTCTACCCTTATTGACCTACAGAGAAGGTCCAGAGAAGTTCCAGAAAAGGTTAGAGCTTTTGGAGAAGGTTATATTAAAGGTTATGACCTTATTGGTTTTGAACCTCTATTGACCCTCGGAGAAGGTTATAATCTTATTGGTTTTCTACCTTCATTGATCTATTGAGAAGGTCAGGGGCTTTTGGAGAAGGTTAGATCAAATATTATGATCTTATTGGTTTTCAACCTCTATTGACCCTCAGAGAAGGTTATAACCTTATTAGTTTTCTACCTTCATTAACCTATTGAGAAGGTCAAGGCTTTCGGAGAAGGTTATATCGAAGGCTATGACCTCATTGGTTTTCAACCTCTATTAATCCTCGGAGAAGGTTATAGCGAAGGTACCACACCAAGAGATGCTTATCTACCTTGCGATGCTTAACTGCTTTTGTCTAAGTGCTTCAGCTTATCTTGGGTCGAAGCAACAAAGAGTTGCAAACATCGACCACGCATCTTGAATGCTCCAATTATGTAAGTTAGCAAAGTTCGCATGCCTCGCAAACTTTGCATACTTATCTAAAAGTGCAACAAGCACTCGAATGGCAAGGGGCTTTTGGACCTAAGGATCTTGAAGCCAAAAATCTTATGACCTCCAATCCAGACTTCACCCAAAACACTCAGCCAGAGAAACTGTTTTTGAGGGATATACATTTATTATACAATGAAATTTGTCTTCACTAACATGCAGATTTTCTTCAAGGTAAGCATTCCTTCTCCGGCTTAGGCTAACCCCTTTATGCTAGACCATTATTTTCTTTTCGCAGGAATATTGATTCTCATCCTAAACCTAAGTGCCTGATACATTGGTTTTCACAGTATATGGGTTTTCATCAAGAGATATTTCTTATTAACCTTCTGCTCTTACCGACTATTGGATTAGTTTCTTTTGGTATTCATCAATCATTGATTTCAATTATAATGATATTCATCAACAGTTAGATTCCACCTTAACAATGGCAATTCATCCGCTCCGGTATTCAAGAGCACTGTCTTGACCTTCGGTCTTTATCAGCTTTAAGGATCTGGAATTGGCAAACCACGCCATATCTATGCAATTGCATCCATCTCTGTTCATATGCATCAAAAGCATACATCAAATCATCTCATTGCATGAACACATCATCATGCATGGCAAAGAAAGAATAGCTTCGAGGAGCTAAGAGGCTTATGACCTCAATAACGAAGTCGAGTATCGCTTCCTAAATGAAAGGATGAATACCTCACAAAAGAAAGCCAAGGGGCTATCAATCCTAAGGGATGCGAAGCCAAAACACCTTCGGCTAAGAAAAAGAAAAGTGCAATAAGCACAAAAAAGCCAAGGGGCTATGGATCCTAAGGGATACGAAGCCAAAACTCCTTCAGCCAAGAAAAAGAAAAGTGCAAACAGCACTTATGTTTATGGATAACTTCAAAAAATGGTCGCCGAACCATTCTATACCCGTTGCAAATACATCACCTCTTTTAGGTACAAAATTGTCGAATCAACTTCACTTAAGTTGAAGTTTCAACAAAGCTTGGCGCTCAAAGCTTCGCCGTCACCTTTGGCATCGCCTCTGACTTTGGCTCGAGAGGCTCGCCTTCAGCTTCACCATCACTGTCACCTTCGACTCGAAGGGCTCGCCATCATCTTCGGTATCGCCCACGACTTCGCCTCCGCTGCTATGTCGGCTCGAGAGGCTCGCCAGGACCTTCGGCATAGCCTCAGGCCGTCCCCTTCGGCATCGCCTCCAACTTCAGCTCGTGAAAGATATCTAGGCCACTTAGTGGGTTTTGGTGGTAGATGACAAAGCACATATATATCTAATCATGTTATCAAGCATGTGTGTAGGGGCTAAGAGTGATGAAGCAAAGCGTATTACAAAAACATGACCCCTCAAAAGGGAAATGAAAAGTGGTGTTTCAAATTTACTTGAAGAATTAGATTTTATTTTAAAATTGAGTATAGGAACGCCGTACTATCAAGAGGGACTTTGATCCCCAGGTGTTGATGTGGTAGTTGTGCTCAAGAGAACCTACAAAAATCATGAGAATCAAACCTACCACTAAAAACAGCCTTCTTGTAAAATTCCATGTTATATCCGGATTGTCCGGTTCATAGTCCGGAATGTCCGGACATAGTGCTTCAGAATATTCGGACAAACACCAGGAGTTTCCGGGTAACTGTTCCCCATCCGAAGTTTTTCTGAGTCCGGAGTCTCCGGACATACACCCGGAGTATCCGGGTATCCTTTACCCAACGGCTAGTTTTCTATGAGAGGGGGTATAAATACCCCCATACCCCTTCATTCATCTCTCTCTTGCTTATTTCAACCAGAAAACACCTGCAAGCAAAAGGAGAGCTCTCTCACTTCCCCTCTTTCATTCTTGAGTGATTTTCTTTAGGGATTCAAGTGAGATTGTTGCAAGAGCAAAGATTTATGTTAGTAAACTTCCATTCCATCTCTTGAGCACAACACCCTTTGTCTAGCCGGTGGATTCAAGTTTATTACTCTTGGAGCTTCAAGCTCCTAGACGGCTAGGCGTCGCTTGTGAGTGTTCAAGCAAGTTGTGAGCACCATAAGAAGTTTGTAATCTTCTTTCCTCTCGAAGGAACACATAGTAAGTAATCTTGGATTTGAGCGTTGGTCTCACCCTTGGAAGAGGAGCATAGGGGTTCTTGAGCACCGTCTCTTGAATCCTTCCTCAACGGAGACGTAGCTCCTTTGGTAGTGAACTTCGGGAAACAAATTCTATCTCTCTTTTGTGCTCCTTACTAGTTTTATTAGATATTTGCTTGTGAGACTAACTTTCTAGGGTTTGAGGCCGATCTACAATTATACTAGTCTCTAGAGCAAGACAACTGGTAAGAAACGCTCTTAAGATACTACTAGCTTGCCTGAATTTACTCAATCTAAATTGCAGCATCAATATCTTGTTAGTGTGTATATTATTTCATACCTGGACTCTCTGGATAATATTTCCGGAAACTACGGACACAAAACCCGGAGTATCCGGACATATATCCAGAGAATCCGGACATTTGTGTTACTGACAGTGTTTAAAGTGTTTTAAGTTTCAGATTAGCCTATTCACCCCTCCTCTAGGCATCTTGAGATCCTTTCAGCTCGAGAGGCTCGCTGGGACCTTCGGCTTCGCCCTAGACTTTGTTGTCACCGCTATGTCGGCTCGAGAGGCTCGTCAGGACCTTCAGCTTCACCCCCGATGTCGCCCTCACCGTCACCTTTGACTCGAGAGGCTCATCGTCACCTTCGGCATCGCCTCGGACTTCGGCTTGATAGGCTCGCCGTCATCGTCAGCATCATCAATGACTTCGTTGTCACCTTCAGCTTCACCCTTGACTTCGTCGTCGCCACTATGTCGACTCGAAGGCTCGCCAGGACCTTCGGCTTCACCCTCAACTTACCCTCACCGCTACGTCGGCTCGAGGGGTTCGCCGGTGATCTTTGACACGGTTGTCAACTTTGTCGTCGCCACTACTTCAGCTCGAGGCTTCGGCCTTCACCACAACCTTCGCCTCAATCATCACTTCGGCTTCAAGGGCTCGCGGTCACCTTCAACTACATCGTCACAACCTTCAACATTGCCACCAACCTCGCCTCCACCGCCAATTCAGCTCAAGAGCTCGCTGGCTCGCCATCAACTTCAATGGCTCGTGTCCTCAACAACGGCAGAACCTTCGACCGCTACTTCAACCTCTACGTCATCTACGTCGACTACTTCAAGTACATGCGAAGCTTATCTCATGAGCACCAGCCAAGAGGGGCTAGGGGTGTACTGGAGGACCAGTTCATCTCGGAAGATGGAGTCTTGCCCGACGCTCGTGAGATAAGACTTGAAGATGTTGAGGCAACCTTAGGCCATGGCTAGTCCCACAACATCGGCTCTTGGAGCAAAGCCTACTGTCCGAAGCTCGGAAGAGGAGCTGCTCGCTAATGGAAGCTTAGGAGCGAAGCTTTCCACAAAATTGAAGCTCCTTAGGGTTAAAAGTTGGCACTCGAGTAAACCAAAGCATGTGCGTGCTCTTTTCTCCATTCCCTTTTTTCCACTGGATTTTTAGGATGGAGTTTTTAATGAGGCGTACATGTGTAAGTTGTAAAGGACATTCCTTGAAACCGGAGTCTGAATTGTAAATATGTTTTTTTGACATGGTCAGCTACTCAGTCTTGTTGTGCCAGCCGAGACCTAATAGCTGAGGGGTTTCTGTTGGGGGTGCACCTTAGGCCGCCACCTAAGGCTAGGGACCCTCTTTGTGTAAAAGAGGCTGAGTTAGGGGTCCAAGGGTATATTTGAGAATGTCTAGGGACTTAGTTGCAGTGTCTAGGGACCTGTTTGTAAGTTTTAGGGGATCTTTTATAAGTTTCGGGTATCTACTTGTAATATTCGACCCCACCAAATGAAATAAATATAAACAACCGTCTCCTCCACCCTATAAAAAGAACCGCCTCCTCCACCCTATAAAAAGAGCCCTAGGGCTTGGAGGAGGGAACTCTTGGCCATTTACTCACTTGCTCACTTGATTGGTTCTCTCTCACTTTATCACTTTAAGGTTATTAAGTTGTGCTTTGGCCCCTCGTTACCTTTTCTACTTGGTTTCGGCTCGTCCGAACCCAACACTGCCGTTCAACTTCAGTTGTGAGGATAGGTTGATGCAGACTTTGAGCACCATGCAGTGTTGGATAAGTTCATTTGATGACATGAGAAATTAAAATATTAGTAGTGTGATCAGCTTGAACTCATGTGATCCAATTAATGTAATTTTGGTCAATTTTGACCGATCTTTTCGTTCGAGTACATCTTGCCAAGTTTTTCTGGTAACAGTTTATAGGTAAGTACAGGTAAAATCATTGGTAAAAAACTCAAGCAAATTCAGGATGAAAACTTTCCGAGTTGCAGTGAGCTGCCAATACTGTTTCAAAATTTAGGCAGATGATGGGTAAATTATGGCGGATTCAAGTAGCTAAATTTAAAATCTAATTTATAAATGTAAAATCTCAGATAGTATAAAGTCTAGATTTGCTGTTTCCAGCGACATCCAATCTCGGTCTTTGTAAACTTATATGACTGGTTATTCGAAGTAGTTTGGTACAAACATTACTATAGATCAAAAGAAACTGAACGTCAGCTAGAAAAAAGTTTATGAAAACCACCATCTCAAGAGTCAACAGTGTCAGATCTAGATGATGTAGTCTAACAACTACACTTTTTTGCGAGGATAACAACTACACTAGTATCTGAAAAGTCCAAGTCCAGTAAAGCGGCGCATCTTATCGAAAATTCTAGTTTGTGGCACATCAACAATTGCGTAGACCACCTGGAGGCTGGAGCCCTATGTATACGTAGCCCACTACCATCTTTGCTGCTCACAACAAGAAATCTGAAGATTCAAAAGATTAGGAGGCATGAAGACAAACATTGTCCTCGCCCTTGCGGCATGGTTGATGCTGCTTGCATTCTTCATCACAACGGAGACTGCCTCACTGCGTAAGTCGTGAAAAACACTTTGTTCGCTATTACAATATTACTTGATTCATTCCTTGGTGTTCCTGGAACCTTGACATGCCAACAAGATGCTGTTTAGTTATTCTTATTAGTATAGTAACTGACAGCCTTGTAGTTAGATCATCAGCCATGTTCCTCTGCTGTTGGCATGTAGCATGTTGGCATCAACCCATGGCCTTTTCCTGATCCTGGTCTTGGATCCATTTCATTTCAGCGTGCCAGCGCTGGTGGCTGGTACATCAGCCGACGGTGACATGCGGCCACGCTTGCTGCGGCGACAACTGCTGCCCGCCCGCCTCGCCGCCTCCAGCACGATGAAAGAACATCTTGGCTTCCTGAGGCCTGTTCATAGATCATGAACAATATGATGATATCAAATAAAATAAAACTGGGATGTTGTTGTTGTTCTTTTGTGAACATACGGTGTATGTTACATGCTGCCAATAAAAAAAACATCTCTTGGTTCTTGAGGTGTTGAGAGCGCATCTTTACTTTGACCTTGAAATTGATGGCCAGCATAGATCATAGTTGCAAAGGAGGTATTTCAACAATAAATTAAATTTCATATATATGACCCAAGCGTGTCCTTTCCTAATCTCACAACAATCTAGTAATCATATATGGCGACAGTGCCTTTCTTTCCTAGTTCTAGAAGTAAAAAATACAATCTATCTAACATGGGCACTAGCATCACGCCCCAGCAGATCAGTTTGGCATTAGGCCAAATCCATCATTCTAAGGTACATGAAAACCCAGAAAGCTAACACCCACAGCCCACAACAGACCCCGCAGCATCCAGTGCCACAGGAGGCAGCTGAAGAACTCTTATTGTCATCAACACCAACAAGAAAGCGGCATTCGCCCATCGATGGATCGAGGTAGGTTATCATACCAAGCCCACCAAAATCACAGCTGTTCGGGTCTTGTTTTTGCTGCTGATAATAGCTGTTGAAAGCATATGAAACGTTGCCCTTCTGGCCAATGCCGTAACATGAACCTCCATAGTACAGAGTGGTGCAATCAGCCATGCTGCAAGCAAGCTTCATGTGATCAGACACGCTGTCGAGATTTCGAGCAGGGTTTGCCACACACCACCGTGATGGAAGGTAAGGAACCTCTTTAGCATTCTTCAATACAGAATTGCCCAGCCCAAGATTCAGTGGGTACTTGGCTTGTCCATCAAAGGAGAAGATCCCCCAATGTCGCTCAAAATTTCCTGGCAGTATGCTCTTCTGCTCCTCATCGAGGAGGCTGAAAAGATAGACATCAGCTGGAGGGACACCTGGTCGGAGTGGAGTTCCCTTGTTGCTTGTAATACGATTGATAAGCCCTTGATTGAATGCCCTGGCTGCAGTTAAGTTTGCACTTGGTGCTCCCTCAGTTGGCCAACCTATCTCACCAATTGCGATCGGTAAGTTCCCATAGCCGATTTTACCAAGAGCAGAAACTAATGTGTCAAAGTTCCCGTCAAATGCATTGTAATACACATTCGGTCCATCTACTAGTGGGTGAGTAGATCCCTCAAAGAAGGCATAATCTTGTGGGAAATCTGAATTTTGATAAAGACTGAGGAACGGGTAGATATTGACGATGAATGGAGCCCCACTAGAACTCAGAAAAGCAGCCAACTGGGTCATTATCTGAGTCAATTCAGCCCTGAATACTCCTTGGGATGGAACAGAAGCACTCTCATACGCATCTGCATTGCAGGGGACTACTAGCTTTACGTAACTAGCAAGATTAGCTTTCACCAGTGATTGCTGAATATTTGTCATTGCTGGAATGATATATGATTCAAATTGACCCTGGTAGCTTGTCAGGAAAGGCTCATTGCCCACAGCAATATATCTGTGAAAAAAAAGGCAGAATTGTTAGCCATGAACACAATCAATCATTTAGGAGTCAATCCTGGCTCTTATTGCAAGTGAAATTTGATGAAAAATAAAGTAAACTTTGTAAAGAATGGACAAAACTAATCACTTGCACGCTCTAAGCATTGTTAACCCGAACCAACTATAACTTTCATTGAGCAGTGCATTCTGCATTGCTCCCAGAACAAACCATTAATCATGTGCACATTGCTCTTAACCTCTCACTGGTACTTGTGATTACTAATTAACGTGGTCAGTTTCACTTTCTGCAAAGAATAAAATAGAAAATGATTTGTGTTAGCCTGTTAGGTGACTCAAAGATCTCAGTATAATTTTCCTTTTACATACTTATGTGATATGAATAACGATTCAGTGATTGCTTGCTTCAAAGTAATAGCAGATCAGGGTCATCAATCAACAAAATGAAATAAAATTTTACAGTCGACATACAATACAGCATAATTAGACACATTTTTTTACTAAACAATATTTCTAAGGGAAGCATTGACAAGAGACAATCAGAAAGAAAGCTTAAGTAGAAGAGAGATATCCTAAATCGAATTCTATGATTAAACAAAATTACTGGGCCATTGACAAAGCAAGAGGATACGACAAACAGATAGTAAATGACCCATGGATAACTACTAAATTTAGAATAAACGAAACCAGATATCGCACTGCAAATTAAAACAACTAGAGTGTATCTTAGCAATGGCACTGAACTAAACAGCTGATGAGCAAATGAACCAGCTTCCTCTCATATTCGAATAACATAACCCCAAATCCAAGCAACCACATTAAGAAGAAAATCATCTTTTGCACCAAAGCAATCAGCTATAGGCTCAAATATGAGGAAAAACATTCCACTAAAGCTAAATAGACTAAAGTACTACATCTGAAATATGGTTTATCTTCATGCCTATTTTAAATAGGAATTACCTGAAACAGCTCATCTTCATGTCAACGAAACAAGCAACATACAAAAGGTTCATCCTCGGCTCCAGAAGAATCAAAGGAGTTCAGAACAAAGCAAACACGCTCCACTAAAAGCTAAAAGGTACTACAACCTTAGATACCAAACTCAACTAAATCTACTACATAAATCCTAGATTTCCCAACCGAACACCAACAATGTGGAAAGCAAGAATGAAAAGGCTGCACTAAAATGCTGCAACGCTAGAGATCCAGAAAAAGGACTGGGCTCACCGGATGTCCACGCCGCCGCGGCCGACGTACCGCGACACGTTCTGCGCGACCCAGGCATCGGCGGCCGCCTGCGACCCCGCGATGCTTGCGAGCTCGCCGTTGGTGACGCCGACCATGACCTGGATGCCGCTGCCGGCGAGCGCGCGCAGCACGCCCGGGTCAGCGTCGAAGAGCTTGACCTTGCTGATCCGGTTCGCGCGCATCAGGTCCACCACCACGCCCGGCGGCGAGCGGTGCGACGAGACGGTGCCCCAGTTCACCCCGATCGCCGCGTCGGCCCGCCGCGCGGCGCCGAGGCCCCCCAGGAGGATGGCAGCAAGCAGTGCGGCGGCACGGGCGGCCATTGCCGGGGGCCCAAATCGGGGATCTTTGACGGATTGGGAGGTTTTTCTTGGATGAAAATGGGATCTTTGGGGAATTGGGGTGAGATTGGGGAGTTGGTGGGACAACCGAGAAGAGGACGAAGAAGAGAGTGAACTGATGATGCTGTGAGGAGGGAGAGCTAGCTAGTGTGAGCTTGAAGCTTCACTAGGGGGAAAGGGCAATTTTATAACTATTACAGATACCCCGCAAATGAAGGTGAAGGTACTAGTCGGTAGACCTGTGACCTCTGGTCAAAAAGCACCCTGCAGCGGCACGACTGCGCGGAAAAGATCCGTTGGCTGGGAGTACCGAGGACTCTGGTCGCAGGGGGACCGTGACACAAATAGTTTTGTTTTCTTAAAAAAGAAACTATTTACGAGAATAAATTCTATTTATATCATCAAAAACTATGCTAAGGACATATAACCAAGAGATAGTATCTCAAATTCTGGATTCAACTTCCCGTTGGAGCAAATATTTTAGAATTTAATGGTGTTATGCTTTCAGTAGTAGGCGATGTTCTCATCGACTGCGAGATATCTATGGTGACTTCGTTAATATTGAGGATTTGACGGCTCAATCATTGAAGATGTTCATAGGGGTAGGGTTTGTGTACGTGCGTTTACAGAGGTGAGTGTGTATGTTGCGAGTGTCTGAGTTGTTCTGTGTAATTGAAAAAAATATCATGAAAAACTATTGCTTCGCATTATGCTGTTAGTTCTAACTTTCATACTCTATGCCACTACTGTCACTTATCTGTTAAGTTTCTATTAGTTGGTATCGCAAACGGCTAGTTTACCTCCTCTAGCAGGGGCAGATCTAGAGGTGCAGTGATGAGGACATCACTCCTATGGATATATAAGAGGTTCCTCCGCTGGACATTTAAATCATTCAACGTCCAATCACAAGAGCTCGCGCGTGACAATTAAATTTAGAGGTGAGCTCGCTCCTAAGCGTTTCTATTAATAATTGTAAGAATAGTTTGCTACCTAATTTTTTCAATGTGATTAGGAACCAAGGAGAGGTCCAGAGAACACATGGAGAGGAGCATAGAGGTGTGGAGGAACAGCAAGGGCCGCCAAGCCACATAGAGGCACAATCCAATTTAACTTCGAGTTCACCTCGGAGTCCAGGAGCAGCCTGACGTAAATTGGATGCCCAGGCCACATTCGAAGTCCGAATTCGACGATCCACATATGGACGGAAAGCTAATTTCATGGAGCTTCTATTGGCATTGGTTTCAGGCCCAAACTCATTCTGAGTCGTCGAGAATTGTCTGAGGAAGTTGGCATCCAGAATCTGTCCCGGTGCTGCGACATCGTAATTTGGCCTTTGGGCTGTGTATCTTCGTTGAGCCCATTAGGGGCGCGTCCAGGGGGAAGCCACGCCCCTATTCCCTATATCTCAGTAGCTACCGCACTCATTAGGGTTCGGGTTTTGCTTTAGATCAATCTGTCTTTGAACAGTCGCCGTCTTTCGGTTTGTAGAACCCCAACTTTCGAGCTTAATCATTCATCTGCAGTTGTCACTTCAATTTGAGTGCTGCGTTTCTTTCGATTTCTTGCTTGTGTTCTTCGTTTCGCAGGCAGGCATTAGCCTTCTCGGCGAGGTCAACCGGATTGTGACTACGGTTGATAACCAGAGGAGTTGTGGTGCTAAGATTGCGGGGTTCGAGTTGCTGACTTGAAGCCGGATCGGTGTGTCGCATTCCGACCAAAACAAGTTATCCTTCACCTGACGGAAGATCGGGCACCTCCGTTCATATCAAGTGATAATCAGAGACTTAGGTATTACCGTCAGGCTTACCCTAGTTTAGTTTGTTCCATTGTCCTATAACTCCAGAAAATTGCCATACAAAAAAAATTCCGCTGTCCTAGAACCCTTGTTTAGCCTTGCAATTTCGTTTTCAGACTCGCTTTGTTCAGTTTGTGTCCGTGGTCGAGTCGAGTTGCTGGTTTAGGGTTTGTCTTCGTCGTAGTTCAACCGCACCGTCGTTGTGTTTTTGTTTCCGCCGCTATCCCATCCACCATTATCCAGATCCCAAGTCGATCCACCCCATTAATCGACTTGCCCTCGCTAGCCGCCTTGTGTGAACTCTCGCCGCCAGCCCTAGATAGGTTGCGAGCGGCCTTGTGCTCTCCGCCTTGCACCGCAGCCCCCCTTGGATACATCTGGTGATTACCCATTGCGCATACCAGGGAGAATTTGTGCCCTAGCCGCTGCTGATCTATCTGCCGAGTTGTGCCTTCGAAAAAAAACATAACTTGAGATATCTTCCATAAAATAGGCATAACTTTTCGCTCGGTTCTCCGTTTTGGTTTAAATTTTTATAGAAGATTGGCAACGAAAAGTTGCACATACGATTCACCTGGCTTTGCCGGTCAGGCCGATCTCAAAAAATTCAAAAAAAAATCAGGAAGATAATTAAAAAATTCAGTTTCTGTCCAGCACGCTTTTCAGCATACCTGTTTGATTTTTTGTAGACGACATCTGCTCTCTGTTTCAGGTGAAACTTGGTGTGGTTCCTATTCTGGTGTTGCTTGTGCTGAGAAAAATATCAAAAAAAATCATTGAAAAAAGAAAATCAAAATCAACTAGGTTTTGCACTAGTGCCTTTTTGGCATTGCTAGTATAATATTTACGGTACTGCCATTCTGATTGTTTTGTGAGTTTTTTTTCAATGTTCTTTGTTCCAACTTGTTGTGCTACGCCTAGGACATGTCTTAGCTAGCAATTGTGACTTGTACTTTGGATAGTTATTGAACTTTGCTCATCTGCACTCGATTTTGTTCCACATACATATACATATTGTGCCTGTCCTACAGCTCCACATACATACACTTCATCTCAGTGCAGTGAAGGACCCTTGCAATCTTGGTACCCTCTTCTCACAGGTTTTCACCATCCACCGGTTGTACCATCCCACTGCTTGTGTTGGTAAGAACTTGGTAAGACGTGTGTGAGGGTGTGATTCAACCAACAAACCCACCTATTTCATAGGGTTTTTTTATTTCACTAACCATGCCGGACGACAAGCCTGTTTTGTCTAGTGAATTGCAGGCCATGAAGGACGAACTCAAGGAGTTTTTCACTAAGGAGATAAACAAGGTGGCGCAAGACGTCCAAGGGGCCAATCATACGATTGAGGGTGTGAACAAACGCCTCTCTACACTGACGATACAGGGTTCAACATCTTGAAGTCAACCCTTCCAAGAACAAAGACGACGATGATCATTATCAAGATGCAACGCCATAATTTGTTCCAGATTTTATTTGTGATCCACGATCGGCGTGCACGTGTCATCATTGATGGAGGCAGCTACAACAATCTGGTTAGTGCTGATTTGGTCCAGAAGTTGGGTTTAGCCACACGTCTTCATAAACATCCTTACCATGTTCAGTGGCTAAACGACTCGGGTAAGGTTAAGGTAAATCAAACTGCACGGGTGCATTTTTCTCTTGGTCCATATTCTGATTATGCAGATTGTGATGTGGTACCCATGGACGCATGTTCGCTTTTGTTGGGTCGTCCATGGGAATTTGATAATGATGCTGTCCACCATGGTAGAAGTAACACATACACACTTATGTATAAGGGCCAGAAAATCACTTTGCACCCAATGACCCCTGCTGAAATTGTACAAGCTGATAAAGAACGACTTGCTTCACCTGATGTTGCTGCCCCAGTTGCAACCCAGGCCGCTATTAAATTGAAAAATCATAATATGCTTGTAACCAAATCTGATCTATATGATATGGATGTTTCTACTGTGTGCTATGCTTTGATATGTAAGGATGCTTTATTTCCTATTTGTGATATAGCTAGCACTTTGCCTCCTGCGCTCGCTAACATTTTGCAGGCATATGAGGATGTGTTTCCAAATGAGCTCCCACCGGGGTTGCCACCTTTGAGAGGTATTGAGCACCAAATTGATTTGATTCCAGGAGCGTCTTTGCCCAACCGAGCAGCATACAGGACCAATCCCGAGAAGACTAAAGAGATTCAGCGACAAGTCCAAGAGCTTTTGGACCGTGGGTATGTGCGTGAGAGCCTTAGTCCTTGTTCTGTACCTGTGCTTTTGGTTCCTAAGAAAGATGGTACATGGCGCATGTGTGTAGATTGTAGAGCCATTAACAATATAACTATTCGATACCGTCATCCTATACCTCAGTTAGATGATATGCTTGATGAGTTAAGTGGCGCTATAATTTTTACAAAGATTGATTTGCGTAGTGGATACCACCAGATTCGCATGAAGTTGGGTGATGAATGGAAAACTGCTTTTAAGACAAAATTTGGTTTATATGAGTGGTTAGTGATGCCTTTTGGTTTAACTAATGCACCTAACACTTTCATGTGTTTGATGAATGAGGTTTTACGTGCTTTCATTGGTAAATTTGTGGTGGTTTATTTTGATGATATCTTGATATATAGCAAGTCACATGAGAAATATTTGGATCATCTATGTGCTGTTTTTGATGCCTTGAGAGCGGCGAGCTTGTATGCTAACCTTGAGAAGTGCATTTTTTGCACCGATCGAGTTGCTTTTCTTGGCTATGTTGTGACTCCTCAGGGCATTGAAGTGGATGGTGCAAAGATTGATGCCATTAGGAGCTGGCCTACTCCTCAGACTATTTCACAGGTGCGAAGTCTTCTTGGTATTGCAGGGTTCTATCAGCGTTTTGTGAGAGATTTCAGCACCATTGCCGCCCCACTACATGAGTTGACGGAGAAAGGTGTTTCTTTCCATTGGGGCCCGGCACAAGATCAAGCTTTTGATACTTTGAAAGCGCGGCTTACTTCGGCACCTTTGCTGCAACTTCCTGACTTTGGTAAGACTTTTGAGCTTGAATGTGATGCCAGTGGCGTTGGCATTGGTGGCTTATTGATGCAAGGAGGTAAATCTGTTGCTTATTTTAGTGAGAAATTGAATGGGACTACTCTGAATTATTCCACGTATGATAAAAAAATTTATGCTCTTGTTCGTTCTCTAGAGACGTGGCAACATTATTTATGGCCTAAGGAATTCATTATTCATTCTGATCATGAATCACTTAAGTACCTTCGCATGCAAAATAAACTGAACCGTAGACATGCCAAGTGGGTTGAATTTATTGAATCTTTTCCATACATCATTAAACACAAGAAAGGGAAAGATAATGTTATTGCTGATGCCTTGTCTCGTCGTTACACCATGTTGTCTCAACTTGATTGTCGCATTTTTGGACTTGAGTCGATTAAGGGACAGTATGAACTTGATGATGCTTTTAAAGATGTGATCCTGAATTGTAAAGAGGGTCGTGCTTGGAATAAATATGTGCTGAATGATGGGTATTTGTTTAGAGCTAACCGCCTATGCATTCCAGTTGGATCCGTTCGTCTTCTCTTGTTGCAGGAAGCACATGGTGGAGGTTTGATGGGCCACTTTGGGGCCACAAAGACGTTGGATGTGTTGGCCAACCATTTATTTTGGCCACAGATGAGGCGAGATGTTCAGAGGTTTGTGAGTCACTGCACTACATGTCAAAAGGCTAAGTCACACTTGAATCCATATGGTTTGTATATGTCTCTTCCTGTTCCTTCTATTCCTTAGCGGATATTTCTACGAATTTTGTGTTAGGATTGCCTAGGACTAAGAGGAGGAGAGATAACGTGTTTGTTGTGGTGGATCGGTTTTCTAAAATAGCACATTTTATACCATGTCATAAAAGTGATGATGCTGTTCATATTGCTGACCTCTTTTTCCAAGAGATTGTACGCTTGTATGGTATGCCTTCTACTATTGTTTCAGATCATGATGCGAAGTTTTTGAGTTACTTCTGGCGTACTTTGTGGAACAACTTGGGTACAAAATTGTTATTTTCTATCACTTGTCATCCGCAAACTGATGGACAAACGGAGGTGGTGAACCGTACCTTGGGGACCATGTTGAGGGCTGTTTTACAGAAGAATTTGAAGATATGGGAAGAATGTTTGCCTCATGTGGAGTTTGCATACAATCGGGCAACACATTCTACCATCAAGGTAAGTCCTTTTCAGGTAGTGTATGGTTTTAACCCCCGTGCTCCTATTGATATTTTACCTTTGCCTACTAGTGAGCGAATTCATAGTGAGGCTAAAGAACGTGCTGAATTTATATTAAAAATACATGAAACAACTAAGCAAAATATTGAAAAGATGACTGAAAAATAAAGAGTTGCTGGTAGCAAAGGTAAGAAAGAATTAAAACTTGAACCGGATGATCTAGTGTGGTTGCACTTGAGAAAAGAACGTTTTCCAGATTTGAGGAAGTCTAAGTTAATGTCAAGAGCTGATGGTTCATTCAAAATACTTGAGAAAATTAATGATAATGCATACAAACTTGAGTTGCCTCCGAGTTCAGGGATAGTCCCACCTTTAACATTTTAGATTTGAATCCTTACTTGGGAGAAGAGGATGTGCTTGAGTCGAGGACGAATCTGATTTAAGAGGGGAAGGATGATGAGGATATCACTTCTATGGATATACAAGAGGTTCCTCCGCTGGATATTCAAACCATTCAAGGTCCAATCACAAGAGCTCGCGCGCGACAATTAAATTTAGAGGTGAGCTCGCTCCTAAGTGTTTCTATTAATAATTGTGAGATGGTTTGCTACCTAATTTTTACAATGTGATTAGGAACCAAAGAGAGGTCCAGGGAACACATGGAGAGGAGCATAGAGGTGTGGAGGAACAGCAAGGGCCGCCAAGCCACATGGAGGCCCAATCCAATTTAACTTCGAGTCCACCTCGGAGTCCAGGAGCAGTCTGACGTAAATTGGACGCCCAGGCCACATCCGAAGTCCGAATTCAACGATCCACATATGGACGGAAAGCTAATTTCATGGAGCTTCTATTGGCGTTGGTTTCAGGCTTAAACGCATTCTGAGTCGTCAGGAATTGTCCGAGGAAGTTGGCATCCAGAATCTATCCCGGTGCTGCGACATCGTAATTTGGCCTTTGGGCCGTGTATCTTCGTTGAGCCCATTAGGGGCGTGTCCAGGGGGAAGCCACGCCCCTATTCCCTATATCTCAGTAGCCGCCACCCTCATTAGGGTTCGGGTTTTGCTTTAGATCAATCTGTCTTTGAACAGTTGCCGTCTTTCGGTTCGTAGAACCCCAACTTTCGACGTTAATCATTCATCTGCAGTTGTCACTTCAATTTGAGTGCTACGTTTCTTTCGAGTTCTTGCTTGTGTTCTTCGTTTCGTAGGCACGGATTAGCCTTCTCGGCGAGGTGAACCGGATTGTGACTACGGTTGATAACCAGAGGAGTTGTGGTGATAAGATTGCGGGGTTCGAGTTGCTGACTTGAAGCCGGATCGGTGTGTCGCATTCCGACCAAAACGAGTTATCCTTCACCTGACAGAAGATCGGGCACCCCCGTTCATATCATGCAAGGGCTCGGAGCCCCTACAAATTTTGAGGAGGAAGAAGGAATGAAAAAATTTTGAGAAGGAAGAAGAAGGAAGGAGAGGAGGAGGAAGAAGGAAAGGAGGGCACCTCCTAACCTTCAATGCTACCTCCGCTACTATCCTCTAGACTATTACTCCTGTAAGAATAATGTATGAGAATATAAGTTAACACAATACTGTATAATTGCCTTTGAATTCCTACTGCGTCAACTTTTTCAATTTTTTCAGCAAACTAAAGGTTGCTTTTTCTAAACGACGGTTGGCCGTAGACCAGTGTTATCTCGTGGAGTTCTGATGGCGGATCAAGAAGCGCTAGTGGCGTTGGCTAGAGGCCCTGCCCATCGCTATAGCCTCATGACCGGCGTGTGTGTATGCACATGCCAACCTACGCGTGCCCTTCATGATGGACGAGTGGCAAGAGAAAAACGGATGATAACACTAAGGAAGAAGTCCTATTGATCTTCATAGATTGTAAGATAAATCCTTATTTCCACCTTAGACTTAAAAACCATACCTTCTAACTTCTTATAATTATAAAACCGAGTACGCGACCTCCTCAACCCGAATCCACCCTAGTTTCGTCGAATCTGGCACCACATCATCCTTTCTATGTGACAACTTGCGGAGATTCGATAAAAGTCTTTAGAAACTTTAGAGAAACTAAGCTCCTATAAATCGACGATTCATTCAAACATCAACCGAAAGTAGATCAAACAAATTTGCCAGCTTGGTAGTTCTGTTTCCGACCTATTTCACTAGGCAACTGCACTCAAAACTCTTACAACAAATAGATTGAGAGTAAAACCTAAAATTTCAACTAAGAATGAGAAATGCAATCAAATTACAAGTCAAGCACAAGGGCACAATGATTTGTTTACCGAAATTCAACTCCACACATGGAACCTAACCTACATCTCTATTGAGGGGCTTCCAAAACTGGATCTCTTTCAATCTTTTTCCTGCCCTTAGTGATCCTAAGGTCTAGCTAAGGCCACTTACTCAAATGCCGGGGTTGTACAAATATTCTGGTGCACAACACAAACTTGGGTGTTCAACGGACGACGTTTATCCGGCTAGGAGCTTGAAGCAAGAAGAGTAACAAACACGAAATCCACCAGCTTGACGAAGAACGAGGTGCTCAAGAGATAGGAAATCAGCTCACTAAGACTCTTACTTGCTCTCCCTTTAATCCCTCTTCAATCCCATCACTAAATCTCACTTAGAGGTCAAAGGAGTAGTAAAGAGGAACTTTGAATGTGTTTGGATTAGCACAGGTCAGGTTTGGTCGCAGAGAGTAAATATGGGTGGGCGTGAGGGGTATTTATACCTCTTCACCTAAAATTATTTGTTATACTTTTAAATTTTGAAAACTTTTGCACTCCCAAAATACAGAGCCTCTGGATACAACCAAAAGTTTCAGAGATTCCGCAAATTTTTACGGAAACTCTGGACAGTTAGCAGCTCCACCAAGTTAATTTGAATCCTATGTATTGTGCACGTGTAATGATGCATCTCATAGATTTATTAGATCATCTTGAGTGCCTGTTGTGCAAGTGTAATGGTGTATCTTATAAGTTTAATAGATCATCTTAAGTGTCTTTTTCTATTGCAAGATAAGTAAATTTTATATCTCTCTTGATAGTGTAGCGTTTCTATACTCAAATTTAAAAATAAAACAGTTTAATCTTCATAAGCTGTTGTCTTTTCCATTTCTTTTCGTTTTTGTGACATTCTTTTCTTGTAGATCTCTAGTCGTCAATAATACCTGCTTATTAGTCTTAGCAAAGGTATTAGTTCCGCAAGTATATATCATAAATCAACCAAAATCTAGTAAAGGGTCTAGATGCTCTTTCACTGACTAACTCGCTATGGGATCCCTCGGCTACACTTACATTCACCGCTAGAACACGACGTTCGAGTTCCATCCCATAAAGAAGTGGGCCATCGAGCCTCCTCGCCATGCCTAGGATTCACCGGCAGCTGCTCCTGCTGGTACAGCTCAGTCCGAAAGGGGCGGGGAGCACAACTACTGTTTCGAGTAGCTGTCCGGGGTTTGAGTGCGCTATTTGGGAATTGAGAACTGACAACTGAGTAGAGCAAGAGCACCTTTTTGAAAGGCGGTAGTAGAAGAAATCGCTAGATATTTCAACCACCATCTTCTGTGCAGAAATGGTCCTGGTCGCTTGTTAGATTTGCTTGTGACACATGAGTAGCTCATTAACACAGTAATAGACTTGAGTTCACAATCAACCTTATTAATGTGGAATTGGACAGGTAGATCGTATACCACTGTTAGTGCCCTTTGGCAGGCTCCCGCTGCGGAGCCGGAGCTGAAGCAGGTGGAGCTCGGTTTTCTTTGGCCCCACCGGCTCCACCTGTGTTCGCCGTTGCAAACTGCTCCGACTCTCCTAACTGGCGGGGGAGAAGTGCTCCACCAGCACGTACATTTGGGAGTACTTCTATTGGAGCTGTCGGCGGAGCCGCTGCGGGAGCTCTCCCAAACGGACTCTTAGTAACCATCATGGAAGCCTCCTGGGATATTTAGGATGTAGGTATAGGTGTCGCAAACGTGATGCAATTCATCAATTCAGGAGCAAGTGCTCTTGATTGGTGAAGCAGTGGGTGTGCCAAGAAGCGGCTGTATTCTGGATGCCAATGGTACTTGCCTATATGGGATCTCAAGCTTCTTCACCTTTCCAGCGCTCTTGACGGTATAGATGGGATTGGCAGTTTTAGGTTTTCTCATGAGTTTTTCCATTGCCTACCTCTTAGTTATATAGCATTGTGAAAGTAGGGTCAAATCCTAGTCTGTCACATCAGAGTGTCTCGTGGTCAACATCACGGAATTTTAACACACTTGTTATTCGAGATGATTGATAAAAAAAAATCCAACATCACCTGACCCACCTGCCAGCGACTACCTGAAAGAGATACAGGCCAGAGGCCCTCAATTTTCGTCCATTACAGCACCTTTAGTAGAGTAGTCCAAGTAAGTCGCATGGTGTCTCACGATCAACAGCACAGGAAAACGAGTTAAAACTCGAGAAAATTTCCTATTTGACTCTGGTAAAGTTAATTTTTTTATTTGACATTAAAAATTTTCAAACTTCCCTCGGTTGAACTTTCATTCCCTATTCGATACTTCCGTCTATTCCGTGAAACTCACACCAACTCGTGGACTCTCCCCTCTTTTTTCTCGACTAAAATGACTATCAAGTCATCTCCAAAATCTATAATTTTTTAGGGATATAAAAAATGGAGATGGATACATTTTGCATAAAGACACATATGGAACATTTAAAATCTTAAAATTTGAATTCACTTAATTAGGCTACCTTTGAAGATTATATGAATTTTTAGAGCACAAAAATACTTTCCAACAATTATGGAAAGAAATATCTTATATTCCTATAGTGGGATGAAAGAATTTATAAAATAACCTTACATCATAAATTACAAAGAAACTTCGAACTTCTTTAACAAAAACAAAATTTAAAGTTGTTTCATAAAAATAAAATTTTGAAATAACTTTAAGATCCTCTAAGAAACTTATGATTGCAAATAATTTTGCAAATTATTTCATCCCATGATAGGATTATTAAGTATACTTTTATAATTTTTGAAAAGTAATGTTGTTCCAAAAAAATTAGATAATCTTCAAAAGTAGCCTATCTCGGTGAATTTTAATTTTAAGATTTTAAATGTTGTATATGTGTTTTTGTGCAAAATAGGTTCATGTCATTCTTTTATATCCTATGATTTTTTTAAAAATTTTAGAGGTGATTTGATAGTTTTCTGAATCCAGTAAAAAGAGGGTGTGCCCACATGTTACTCTTCGGGTGAAATAACGAGCGAAACAGACGGAAGTGTCGATTAGAGAATGAAAGTTCAACTCAATATAAATTAAATAAGTAATTATCAACTTTACCGGTGTTAAATAGAGAATTTTTTCTTAAAACCCTCGGTTGTTATTCGAGATGTTTGATCAGGAAAATCCAACATTGCTGACCCACATGCTAGCCACTACCTGAAGCAACTACAGATGCCAGAGGCCCTCAGCATTTACCGATTCGAGCAGCTTTAGTACAGAGCAGTTGTTGATCAGGCTGCAATCAGTTGAATGCTGTTATCTTTTTGGTTTTTTCCTCTGTCTTGTGTTAGTGGGCCAAAGGTTCCTTTTGTTTAGTACGATTCTGGTTTGTTTTTTGGTGGACGATCCATTTGTGGTAGGTCAAGGATTTAGCAGAAATTAAACAATTGGCAGAAGTTAACCTTGCAAGAACATTTCATTTGTTGGGTTCGTAGATCTGATAAAGAAATTAACCTATAAAAAAATTTTATGGAGCAAACTAACTTGTTTCAGGTAAAAAAAAATTTATAAAAAGAAATTTAATTTGACTCGGCTCAAATTTGAAGTGAGCAAGATGGTTCTGATGCTTGTGTGGGTCCGGTACTTCAAAGGCGAGGATGTGTACATGTAAAAGGATATCTTGTGAAAAAAATTGGTCCGGTAAAGCATCAAAATATTTAGTTCTTACTGCTTAGATAGAGCACCTAAACATCACTTTAGTGAGCATCAAAATATTTAGTTGTGTTCATAGATCTGATAAAGAAGAAGATAGAGCACTAAAATTGGGCTGGGTGTCAGTGTCACAGCCGCCTCAGGAAATTGTGGAAGGGTTGCACGCTTCTTGATAGAGGCGCGGCAAGCTGTAGCGAGCTTAATTTGGTCAAGAACCAAACGGAGCCACAACAGGTCAACATTCACACAACCTGCAAAATCGCACCACTGCACGTAAAACATTCCAAGACGTGCGGTTAACTCCAGCATGAGCCAGAACTGTCAGCAAAATAGAAACCAACTAGGCAACTACGTTGACGTGAAAAGTAATCGGCCGGTATTCTCTGTATTTCTTTCGTGCACTCTAAAAACAAGGCAACTGTGTAGCTCCAGTAGCATCGTTAAGAGCCTTGCTCGTGAAAAAAAGTTGGTGGTGTGACCTGCAATCTGCACTCGTAGGGCACAAAAGTGATAGTGTCTAACATAATCATCTTTGGTGTGCTTTGTCAAAACGCCAACCAACAACCTTGCTGCACAAGAAAGCAACTTTTAATTTCCAACCCATTGAGCACAACGGCCCAAAGTTCTCGCCGTATGTTTTTTGGTTCATGATTTCTGCATTTTACCGGATATTAACATCATCTCGGCAGTTCTTTTGCTTGCTGATTATAGTTGTGCCATATTCTGGAGCATCACCTCTGACACAATATATATGGGTGCTGATCGATCTTTAATTTTGTGATCCACAGACTACAGATGAAACTAATATCATATTTTTTTTTCATTCTAAGATGTTTGCCCATCTTTTGGGGTCGGACAATAATAGGGCTAACAAACTTTCTTGCACATAAGAACAGTGATTATTCTCAACACTTAATAACAATCTGTATATATTCCCCCAACATTTGAGAATAATCCACAATTCGCTACAAGGAATTATTGGGGAAGAAAAAAATATGTCTGCCGTGCTATCATGAATCTTTATCTTTAGGTGCGAATAAACCATATTTGTGTTATATTATTGCACTTGGGTGACAAACGGGCACTAGTACAGAATCATTGATTTGTCCCGGTTGGGAAACTGTTGTTGTTCCGGTTTTCCAACTAGAACCGCCAATCCGGGGGATAAATGGGGACTTTTAGTCCTGGCGTGGAGGGCTCCCTCTTTGCCAGCCCTCCCATTTGGTGTTACCGGTCGGGACTAAAGGTAACTTTTTATTTTCCTTGTTTTTCTTTTCCATTCATTTCTTTTCATTTCGATTATATTATTGTATTGGTATTCAAGCAGAGCATGAACTCCACTAACATATATATAGAAATTCATTTATATAATATTTGTTCTTAATATTTTCCATATTTATAGGAATTTACATATACATGTACATGTACATGTATATGTGAATTCCTATGTATATGGAAAATACTAGAAAAAATATTATACAAATGAATCTCAATATATATATATATATATGAAAAATCCATTCTACACGCACTTGTAGCTACTCCTACATGTGTATCTCATGACGTAGGACATATTTGACCTAATAGAGAGCATGTACGTGAAGTATGTGATCATACTAGAACATCTATGATGGTATATACGTTGGATATGTGACCATACATACCGTATGTGGATATACTAATTTTTATATACTAGTACTAAGGCATAATTATAATATATTTAAAAAATAGAGATGTTTTTGAAATTTTTTGTATATATACTTTTGAAATATCTTAAAATTAGTATATGAACATACTCAAAATGATAAATGAGTATGCGGACATACGCACGGTGGTATACTGATGGTGAGAGTAGCTACACGCAAGTGTAGATAAAACTCGTCATATATATATATATATATATATGTTATTGGAGTTCCTATATTTACATACACATACATATATATACATATAGTTAATTATATAGAAAGTAGATTACATCATATATATATACACACATATATACCACACTCGCTTGTAACTACTCTCACTATTAATATACCACCATGCATATGTCCACGTACTCATTTATCACTTTGAGTATATTCAAATACTAATTCTAATATACTTCAAACTGGTATGTACGAAAAATTTCAAAAGCATCCTTATTTTTTAAATATATCATGATTATATATTAGTACTAGTATATAAAAATGAGTATGTCCATATACTCCATGTATGGTCACATACTTAAATTATATACCATCATAGATGGTTTAGTATGATCACATACACCTCGTACATATCTTTCGTTTGGTCAGATACACCCTACGTCATGAGATACATATGTGGGAGTAGCTGCAAGCTCGTGTAGAATAGAATTTTCCGTATATATATACAAATACTTAATTACATACAAAGTGCAATAAAGTTTTAGTAAATATCATCATATTTACTCCTAGGATCTATGTTGGAGATGCCATCATAGTAGAATTAGCTCTCTTTGCCGATGAACTGCTCATAAATAAATCCACACAGGGCATCTTGAACCGCTAAAATCCTTTCCTTATGAGCTGATCTCTCATCCTATCGATCTATGGAAAAGCGAAATTATTAATTATGATAATTTACAAAACGAGTTGAAACATTGATAAATGTTTTTACTTACTTCTAGCTCCCAAGCAGTATACGACTTGGAAGGACCTACTAGACCATGGAGGTTCTCTCAAACATAGTATGCACATAAATTATTGCTCTGGGCCAGCCTCATACATTTTAAGAGAAAAGAAGTCATCAGGTATCCATATGAATATATAACAAAATAAATGAAACGTGCAGAGCTGCATCCAGTACGTATCGGAAAATTTGTCTTCAATTTAAGTTCGGCGCTGAAATTATTATATGGATGCTTTTGAATAAACTTTTTCCAAACCCTGCGCATGATCGAGAATGAATAAATATATTTATTATAGCATGATTTCAAAGTAATGGTGATGGAGGCGGTATGACCGGAATTACTTTTTCAACATGTGAGTCATGTTTTTTTTATAATTGTGGATTTTCCTCAACGAGTCCATAACTATCGCTAAGCTCATATCCGGAATTATCACAATTAGTATCCAGTGATTTCTGCAAGATTATATGGAGCCACTTGTTGTTAGGGTTAAAAAAATCAATTATACAAAAGTAAAAGGGTTACACGATAGAAAACACTCATTGAAAGTTGCGAGAAAATAATATGTTCTGCTTGTAGTGCTGAATGTCTAAGAACTATAAGTTTGTAAATGTTTCTTTAGGTTTCTCATGTAGATTAATGCAATTCACAACCGATGGGTCGACGAAGCCCACATGGAAGTATCCTTTCTTCCTGCAAGTTTGAATATCCATTCTACATGATACGAAATAAACAGGGAATTAATGGACTGAGGGCATGTAATAAGATTAGTTACTTATACATGTTAATCAATATTAAAGAACACCACTTACAGAATCCAAAAGCTGAGAGAGATGTCAAGGTAGTCTTGATGGTATAGTTGGTACAATTCTTCCCAATTCAACCATATCACGCCGTCTCCACAAAACAAATCGTCATCTTTAAACTTTGTGGCCTGCATGAACTCGCCACGGGAAACCACATCCATGTACCATTGATGTAGGCGGCGCATTTGTGTTGGAAGCTCAGGCATGACCTTAGGGGGAACAAGGCTCTTACCCTCCTCATACGGCCATCTAGCAACCACTTGGGCTTTTAGAACTTCTTGACACCCTGCAACCTCAGCCGGTCTGAGACCCGACTCTTTTATAAAAGCAATTGGCCCTTGTTGTTCAGCTGGTAGCACTACGAGCGGTGGTATTGATTGCTTCTTTTGGGCTCCAAGATGTGGAACATCATACGACAACCCCGATTTCTTCTTCTCGAATTACTTTGTAATCGAGCGGTCATAGTCTGAAAGAGGAATGAATCTCTTCCTATTTGCATCGGTCATTCCAATAAAAAAGGCGGACTGGCTTGGATCTATTGGTTGCCTCTTCTCTTCAACCTCGGCCTTCTTGCATTCTTCGTAAGATTTGTCCCACGGTTTCGTAGGAAACGCCTTAGCTTTCTTTGGAGGCTGCTTCTTTTTCTTCGGAGGCTCTTTAACTGGTGCATACTTCTTTGGCGGTTGCTTTTGCTTCTTTGCCTGCGACGGAGGAGGTGAAGTAGGAGACGCCGGTGAAGCAGGAGCCGGCGGCTGCCTAGGAGATGATGGTGAAGGAGAATATTGTGGTGCAGCAGGCGGAGACGACTGTGGACTCATGGTAGGTGCCCTTGCAGGAGACACCGGCCTTGATGCCTGATCAGAAGTCTTGAGGATGATGTACCACTTATCCCATAGGATGAAACCATGAATGGACTCTGCTAGTATCTTCTCCCCATCACCTCCAGGAATATCTAGCTCGAGCGTCTCATAATCTTTGCACACCTCCTCCATGCCAACTTTAGTGTATCCAGCCGGAATCCGCTATCCATGGTAGACGTCGCCTGGCTGGGGATACTAGAGGCAACTGTGAAGATTATGTTCTTATGCCGACTTTGCAGCTCACAAGGTGTCCGCTGAGTGATGTCATCGACTAGATAGTGCTGCATCATTTCAACCGCGGGGATTGCCATTTCGATAGGGAGGCTCGTGGAAGCGCAGTTGCTTTTCCGTAGAGACAGATCCGCGCCGACATTAGGCTTTGGAGCCGCTTTGGTTGCTGCTACTGGCTCATTGCTAAGGCCACTTGCTGTTAAACCTCATCCGCCATTCTTGCATCCTGTGATAATAGCTGTTCCTCAATCCTTCGCAAGTGCTCTCGCTACTCGTCCTTCCTTCTTTGCCGACTTCTATAGGACTCAATGTATTCGCTAAGCCCATATTTCCTTCTATAGGACTTCTATAGGACTCGATTCCGACTAGTTTTCAAGTCGAGATGAGTAATTGATGTAGTCGTTGCTGTGAGGCTCACTAGTTTCTAGTCGAGACGAGTAGTCGAAGTAGTTGTCGGTGGGCCGCCGATCGTCCTCGCGAAATCGAAGTGATCACCGGCGGGCCGCCGACCTTCTTGCGAAGTCGAAGTAGTCTCTGGCGGGCCGTCGAGCCTCCTCGTGAAGTCAAAGTAGTCGAACTCATCGCTGCTGTGCGCGGACATTGCGGAACAAGCCGAAGTTGAACCGGGTCGTCGAGGTCGGCGGCCGCGGTGCATCGACGTTGCAGCACGAGGTGAAGTCGAGCCGAGTAGTCGAGGTCGATGTAGCCGTTCGCTGAAGGATCCGATCTCGAACTCGATAAATCTATTCGCTGATGCATATGTACGAAGTAGCAATCCACCACCTTGAGTGGATTGATGTTGATGAAGAGGTCCTTCAAATTCGCCCAATGATCGCGACGATCAGCCCCACGGTGGGCGCCAGCTGTCGGTGTTTTTACCATTGGCCTAACTAGGGATACCCTAAGGTAGGTGATTATTTGGTGAGGGATGGCCGGATCTGGAACTTGAAGGTGCAAGCAACACAAGGTTTAGACAAGTTCGGGCTGCTAGAGTAGCGTAATACCCTACGTCCTATTTTGGGGTGTTGTATATTGCGCCCTGCGCTTGGGTGTTGAGTTGCCTGTTGGCTGCTCTCTATTGGTTCTCTGCCTTTCTAGGTATCCCTGCTGTCGGTACACACAGATAGGGGTACCTCCTGCTAGGGTGTCCAGGCCCTTGGCTTCTCATAATCCATAAACACCCCCTCACCTCTGAGTCACGTGGTATACGGCCACCGGGCCTGACAGCTGGGACCGCGGTCCCCGGACCCTCCCCCGAGCTCCACGAGGCCCGGGGTCTCTGCACACCCAGGTGAGCGGGAGAGCTCTCGGGTAGCCCCTGCGGACCCGGCCTCCCCTGGGAGGTCCGGGGCCGCCACGTGTGATGGCCGGACCATCACAGACCAGCCCGTTCCAACCGGTCTCGGCGGCCCCGGGCCCCCCTTTCCCTGATTAGGGGTCCGGCGCCACCACGTGTTGCCCAGCGGGAGGAGCGGGGCTGGCCCCGCCGCGTGCCTGCGGCCTGAGGCCCCTTACGGGTCGCCTCCTCACCTACCCGCATTCAATGCGGTAGCTGAGTCGGGCGCGCCAAAGTCAAAAGGTGCGGCCTGCCACTGACACACGGGGCAGGTAAGCTGACACCACGGTAAGCCCGTCTGTTTCCAAGGCGGCGCGTCGTATCACCACGCACAGTACGCGGACTGTGTGCAGCCCCGTCACGGCGCTGCGCGCGTGATGATGGCCTGTAATAGGCGAGCCAAGGCGTGCGCTGTAACAGTGCGCGCGCCGCGGGACAGCTCCTTCTCGCCCTCTGACCGAAGGTCCCATCCCAACAGTGACAGCACGGCTTCACTGTTGGGTAACGCTGACGCCGGACACTGTACAAGACAAGGCTGTACACGGTCATATCCTGGCTGTAGATACGCACATCAACTTCTCGATCGAG
Source organism: Panicum hallii (assembly GCF_002211085.1). Lineage (NCBI taxonomy): Eukaryota > Viridiplantae > Streptophyta > Magnoliopsida > Poales > Poaceae > Panicum > Panicum hallii. The sequence continues at coordinate 33,084,787 of NC_038043.1, forward strand.
AGGACTATGGAGAGGAGCTCGAGGAGATGACCTCTATATCTCTCGTAGAACAGCTCCTATTGGCCGGGCCCACCTGTCGGGGTCCCGCACGCTGTAAGCACTCCCCTTGCACTATAAAAGGGAGAGTGTACTCGTTAGAATACAAGGTTCAACAATCAGAAACACAGCCAATACAACACCAAAGTGGACGTAGGGTATTACGCTCCGGCGGCCCGAACCACTCTAAATCTTCGTGTCCTTCCTGTGTTCATCTGTCCACCGATCGAGCGCTCCTAAGTCTCCTCCAAACCCATCCTTAACTAGGATTAGGCGGGTGCTTTCCGCCACCCGGCTGGAGAATTCCTCCGACATTTGGCGCGCCAGGTAGGGGGCTTTAGGTTTGGATTGCGCTTGGTCGACCTTCACGACCTCAATGGCGCAGGAAAATGGCCACCATGACCTCCTGATCGGTGAAGAAGTGGCGTCAACGGCGCCACACGCCTCGCGCCATCCCGCCTCCAGAGTGGCCCCGCGTGCTGCTCCACCGTGTGCAGCGGAGCGGGCCTCTGTGGCCCAATCGGTGCTCCCACCGAGCGGGCCCCTCATGGCAGCCAGGGAGTTGCTCCGCAACCCCCCGGGCGAGGCAGCGTCGCCAGACGCGCACAGACAATGGCGTGACGACGTCGACCGTCTCCTCAACCTGGCACAGGCTTCCCCAGGCTCTGCGGGGGGGTCTGTTTCCAGGCAGCGCCGTCGCCAGGGTGGTGCATCCGGTTCTGTGCACTCACCATCCGTGAGGAGTGCACGGACCGAAGACCTCCGGGCGGAGGTCAACCGCAGGCATGCGGGAGAGGACGCCAGGGTCTCCATCGAGCGGGCGCGCAACCGACGACTCAATATTGAGGGTCGGAACCTTGCGCCCGAGCTCGATGCGGCAGCGGCCAGGTCGCAGGGACTCCCCCAGGCACCGGTGTCGGGCGTGGGCTGCGCAGCGCTCGCAGGCCACCTCCGCGCAGTCGCCTGGCCGTCCAAGTTTCGGCCTCACCTGCCGGAAAAATATGACGGGTCCTCCAACCCGTCAGAGTTCCTGCAGGTCTACATCACCGCCATCACGGCGGCCGGAGGTAACGAAGCCGTCATGGCAAGTTACTTTCATGTAGCCTTGACCGGGCCAGCCCGGACCTGGCTCATGAATCTTACCCCAGGAACCATCCAGTCCTGGGGTGAGCTCTGCGCGCAGTTCACTGCGAACTTCGCCAGCGCGTACCAGCAGCATGGCGTGGAGGCCCAACTCCACGCCGTGAGGCAGCAACCCGGGGAAACCCTCCGGGCCTTCATCTCCCGCTTCACCAAGGTACGTGGAACGATCCCGCGTATCTCCGATGCGTCTATTATCACGGCCTTCTGACAGGGGGTCCGAGACGAGAAAATGCTAGAGAAGCTGGCGACCCACCAAGTGGAAGCCGTCACCACCCTGTTCGCTCTGGCGGACAAATGCGCCTGGGCTGCAGAAGGTCGTGCATGGCACTCTGCAACCCAGGTAGGACCCGCTCAGACGAGCGGACCCAGCGACGCTGCCCCCGGCAGCGGCAAGAAGAAAAACAAGAAGGCCCGTGGCTTTGACAAGTCACGGATTGGGGGTCCGGCCGTTGCAGCTGCGACGACCGGGGGCCAGAACTCCCGTGGCAAGCGCCCGCGACAGCAGCGCACCGACCCCGGGTCGTGCCCTGTTCATCCGGGGGCTCGCCACAGCGCCACCGAGTGCCGCGAGATCCAGAAGCTCGCGGAGCGCCTCAGCAAGAGGCGAGATCAAGCCTCCAAGGAGGGCTCCTCCCCACCGCGCCGGTCCGGTAAGGAGAAAGCCTCCGATGCCAACGCAGCCGCGACGGAGAGAGAGTTGGGGTATCAAGCCCCCAACAAAGACCTCAAGGGACTTTTCCATCAGTCCGATTCCGAGTCCGGCGGGGACGAGCGCCGCAAGAAGCTGTACGTTATGTACGGCGGCAGTTCGGAGCTCGTCTCCCGGCGGGACGTCAAGGCCCTTCGCCGGGAGGTCCTCTCGGTGAAGCCAGGGGTGCCGAAGGCGGCGCCCCATCAGCGGTGGAAAGGCACCACCGTCTCCTTCGGGCCATCCGATTGCCCAGAGAACATGGCGGGCGCGGGGGTGCTGCCGCTCATCACGGCACCCACCATCGCCAATGTTCGCCTTCACCATGTGCTGATCGACGGAGGAGCCGGCCTCAGCGTGATCAGCTATGCAGCGTTCAAGCACCTGCAGATTCCGGAGTCCAAGCTGGCTCCATCACGCCCATTCTCAGGAGTGGGCCCGGATCCCATGTACCCGGTGGGCACCATCACCTTACCGGTTACATTCGGGACGGAGGACAATTTCCGTACCGAGAACGTGCAGTTCGAGGTCGCGGAAGTTAACCTCCCCTTCAACGCCATCATCGGCAGACCGGCCCTGTATCGGTTTATGGCCGTCGCCCACTACGGGTACCTGGTCCTGAAGATGCCCTCTCCGGCAGGCGTCCTCACTGTCCAGAGCGATCGTGCCGCGGCTGTTGTGGCGGTCGAAAAGCTCCATGCGCTGGCCACGGGGCTTACCCCTGCAGCCGGCGCCCAGGGGTCCGACCCCTCGACCTCACGTGCCAAGGCTCAGGCCAAGGCACCGAAGGTCCGTCCGTCCGACACGGACGATGTTCCCGTGAAGACCGTCCAGGTCGGAGCGGAGGCCTCCCAGACCACCCGCATCGGTGGCAACCTGGGGGAGAAATAGGAAAGCGCGCTCGTCGCCTTCCTCCAGGCAAATGTCGACGTGTTCGCCTGGGAACCGTCACAGATGCCCGGGATCCCTAGGGAGGTGATTGAGCATCATCTGAAGATCCACCCCGACGCCAAGCCGGTCCGGCAAAAGCCACGCAAGCAGTCCATCAAGCGGCAAAACTTCATCCGTGAAGAGGTCCGCAAGCTGTTGCAGGCTGGCTTCATCGAGGAGGTCTACCATCCTGTATGGTTGGCCAACCCGGTTGTGGTCCCAAAGGCCAACGGGAAGCTTCGGATGTGCATCGACTACACCAATCTAAACAAGGCATGTCCAAAAGACCCTTATCCACTTCCGCGTATAGACCAGATTGTAGACTCCACCTCCGGGTGTGATTTGCTGTCCTTCATAGATGCCTATTCTGGTTTCCACCAAATCAAGATGGCTAGTGATGATAGGAAACATACAGCTTTTGTAACAGTGGATGGTCTTTATTGTTATATAGTGATGCCTTATGGATTGCTTAATGCTCTACCCACCTTTGCTCGTGCAATGAACATCACTCTAGGTGATTTGGTTAGAGATATAGTCGAGGTATATGTCGATGACATCGTTGTCAAGACTAGGGAGTCGAGTTCCCTCTTAGAAAATCTGGCTCAAGTCTTCGACAAGCTACGCGCGACCTCTACCAAGCTTAACCCCGAGAAGTGTGTCTTCGGCGTATCGGCGGGAAAGCTCCTTGGTTTCCTGGTCTCCCACCGGGGAATCGAAGCCAACCCGGACAAGGTCCGGGCGATCGAGGCAATGAGACCCCCTGCGCGCCTCAAGGATGTACAGAGGTTGACGGGGTCCCTTGCAGCCCTCAGCCGCTTCATTTCGAGGCTGGCGGAGAGGGCGCTTCCCTTCTTCAAGTTGATGAGGGGGTCCGGCCCATTCGTATGGACCGAAGAGGCAGAACGTGCCTTCCAAGAGATGAAGCAGTACCTTACCTCCTTGCCGGTCCTGGTCGCACCGGACCCAGGTGAGACACTGTTTCTTTATCTTGCAGCAACGACCGAAGTGATCAGCATGGTGCTGGTCACCGAGCGGTCCGAGCTTCCCTCGCAGGGGGCCCCTGCGGACCCCCCTGCAGGAGAAGGAGGTCCGGCCTCCTCCACTCCAGCGACCGGCCCTACTTCGGAAGGTCCGGCCGGGTTCCGACCCGGAGAAGTGCTAAGCAGCATGGGGGCCGATGGGCCCCCAGCTCAAGTTGAAGGATCCAGTCCGCCTAGCAAAGTCAGGACCGTCCAGAAGCCGGTCTACTACGTCAGTGAGGTCCTTCATGAGGCAAAGGCCAGGTATCCTGAGACGCATAAACTCCTTTATGCTATACTTGTTGCGTCCAGGAAACTCCGCCACTACTTTCAGGCACACAAGGTTGTGGTGGTGACCTCCTACCCATTAAGGGCCATCCTTCACAACTCCAACGCCACGGGCAACATTGCCAAGTGGGCAGCGGAGCTCGCTGGGTTTCAGCTCGACTTCCAGCCGCGTCACGCCATCAAGAGCCAGGTCCTTGCTGACTTCATCGCGGAATGGACGCCTGCACCAAGCACCTCCGGGGGTCCGGACCAAGGGACGGACCCCCCACGTCTGGAGGTCAGGGCTCCTGTCTTCACCGGACCTCACTGGACCCTCTTCTTTGACGGGTCCGCCCGCAGCAAGAGGGCCGGGGCGGGCGTGGTCCTCATCGACCCACGTGGCGAGCAGTTAAAGTACATGGTGCACCTCGATTTTGAGGCCACCAACAACATGGCGGAGTATGAGGCCTTGATCTTTGGGCTCACGGCGGCTCTGTCCCTGGGGTCCGGGAGCTCCTGGTCAAAGGGGACTCCCAGCTCATCATCAGGCAGGTCCGGGGGGAATGTTGCTGCAACAACCCCCAGCTCGCAGCTTACCTCATTCATGTGAAGAGGCTCGAGAAGGACTTCGATGTGCTGGAACTACAACATGTTCCACGAGAAGGCAACACAGCAGCTGATGCACTCTCCGCGAGCGCATCGACTCAGGCACCCGTGCCCGAGGGCGTTTTCCAAAGGCGTCTGCTGAAGCCTTCCGCCCAGCCTGCCGACCTGGGCGATGGGGGTCGGACTAGCACCTCGAAGCTAGCGGTCCCGGCGGTGCTCCATCCGTGGTGCCCGCCAAGGGTCGTGTGCTCCCTTGAGGGGCCCGAAGACCTCAGGGAGCCATGCCCAGTTTCTCAGGAAGGTCCCGATGCATGGATCTCTAAGGTCCGGGACTACCTGAAAGATAATTACCTTCCTGAAGATCAAGCGTCTGCTGAGCGCATTGTCCGGATGGCTAAGCGGTACACAGTGGTAGAAGAGGATCTCTACCGCCGTGGCGCCAACGGCGTCCTCATGCGGTGCATCACCCAGGAAGAGGGCCGCGACTTGCTTGCGGAGATCCATGGAGGCGAGTGCGGAAGTCATTCTTCATCCCGCACGCTGGTTGGTAAAGCTTTCCGGCATGGCTTTTACTGGCCGACAGCACTCCAGGATGCAGCTGAGTTGGTAAGGTCCTGCAAAGCGTGTCAGTTCCACGCAAAGCAAATACACACTCCAGCTCAGGCACTGCAGATGATTCCTCCCTCTTGGCCCTTTGTCGTGTGGGGGTTGGATATTTTGGGACCTTTCCCTAGGGCCGTTGGCGGGTACCGGTACCTCTATGTTGCCATTGACAAATTCACTAAGTGGCCAGAGGCAGCCCCAGTGGTCAACATCACCAAGGCGTCAGCAACTGCTTTTCTCAGGTCAATCGTGTGCCGGTTCGGGGTCCCGAACCGGGTCATCACTGACAATGGGACCCAGTTCACGAGCCAGTACTTGCAGGAGTACTGTGAGGATATGGGCATTCAGCTCTGTTTCGCCTCGGTGGCGCACCCCAGGAGCAATGGCCAAGTTGAGCGGGCCAACGCTGAAATCCTCAGAGGGCTCAAGATCCGAACCTACTGTGACCTTGAGAAGCATGGCGCAAGATGGATTGAAGAGCTTCCGAGTGTGTTATGGGGGAACCGGACCACACCCAGCCGCGCAACAGGGGAAACCCCTTTCTTCCTGGTCTACGGGGCCGAAGCGTGCCTTCCCCCGGAGATCACCATGGGCTCTCTGCGAGTCCGGTCTTTTGATGAAGAGATGCAGGAACAGGAGCGTCGCCAAGACGTGGACCTCGTAGACGAGCGTAGATGGCGAGCAGCAGTCCGCAACGCACGGTACAACCAAGCGCTCCGGCGCTACCACCAACGGTTCGTGCGAAGTAGGGAACTCCGGGTCGGGGACCTAGTCCTAAGGCGAATCTTGAACCGGGAGGGTATGCATAAGCTCTCCCCCAGCTGGGAGGGGCCCTTCAAGGTGACCAAGGTGTGCCGACCCGGATCTGTTCGCCTGGCTGCGGAGGATGGAATGCAACTACCCAATCCATGGAACATTGAGCACCTCCGTAAGTTCTATCCCTAGGACCTGGTTGAGAGGAAATTTTTCCTTTGTAATTGGTAGCATTGCCGTGCGGACTAGGGCGGTAGAGGTCCGCCCTCGTAAACCCGGCCCCTGGCGTACATCGCACAACTCTCCTGTACCAATTCATTTAAGGGGAAATTTGTTCTCAAACGCGTCCTTGAACTCTATGCGATTCTAAGGTTTTTTCGCTTCTTGTTACGCTAACCCCCACGTGGTTTTTCGCGTCTGTGTCGTGTCGAAGGTCCTACTTAGGTTGCTACACTATGTCTCTGCCCGGGACCCCTGTCTCGCGGAAGAAAAGGAACTGGGCACCCGGGAACTGGCTTCAGGGAGGCGTGCTCGTTCTTTGCTGGGGTCCAGGGCTGTGTAGCCGCTTAGCCTGGTTCCGTACCCTAAGCCTACACGCCCTGCCCCCCTAGGACGGGTATCGTTGTACCTTGAACAATGGACCCGGGGGCCGGGACCCCTTAGATTCCCGAACTATGGCTCCGGTGCTCTGACTCGTTACGCAACGCAGTAGGCTTTTGCTGGCCGGACCGGTACCTCGTGGGGACGTCTACTAAGCATCGATCTAAGTCATGTGCAGGACCTCGGTTCTATGGCAGCTAGTCCCGTCCTATCGCGACTACCTCCCAGGGGGCCACACAGGACCTTGGTATGCACAAGAACACCTTACAAACCGACAGCAGGAAAACAGCTAAGTTTCTCACAAAAATTGCGTTGAATATGCACAATATTATCTTACAATAACAAAAGTTGTATTACAAAAGAAATAACAAAAAGATACTAGCACTACTGCTCTGGTGGTCCGGAGGCACTCCCACTCTCTGCAGGTTCAGGACGTCGCCGGAGGCGGGCCGCGACCAGGTCCACTGCCTCCTGGCTCCAGAGCCGCTGCCCCTGTTGGCTCTGGAGCCGTCGTCTCTGTCGCCTCCGGTGCAGCCGCCTCTGCCGCCTCTGGTGCCGCGACCTCCACCACCTCCGCTGCCTCTGGCGCAGCAGCCTCCGCCGTGGCAGTGGCCCCCTCTGCTGCTAGGTCAGCTGGTGAGGGCCCGACCTCAACACCCGGCGCTGTCGCCGGTGCCTCGGTCGTCGCAGCTGACCTGGTGCCCTCCTCCTGGGGGGCAGCTTCGGGTCGTGGCGGTGTGGTGGCCTCCGGCTCCGGGCCCATGGGTCCGGGGGCTTCTGGAGCTGTTCCAGGCGGGGGCCCTGTTGGGAGCGGCGCCGAGGGCCCCGATGCTGGCTGGGGGCCGGATCCCCCACTGGGAGCATCCGAAGACTGCGGCCTGCCGTATCACCTGTATGGTTAAGGACCGGAAGCCAAGAAAGAAAATGAAAAACCATGACAAAACCACTTACGGGAAGTCGGACCACTCCCATCTGCCCCGGGCTGCGGGGGGGACTTTCCTCCCAGCCGAGGACCCCCGGACCTTTGGTGGGTGTCCCTCGCCAGCGGAGTTGCTGGTGGCGGTGATGGGGGCAGTAGATTGGCCTCGGGCGGTGGTGGTGGCGTCGCCGGACGCCGTTCTGGTGGCGGTGGCGGAGGAGGCTGACGTGTCTCCTCCGGACCCCTCTCCGGCTGCTGGCATTGTGGCGCGGGTGGAGGAGCTCTGCTCTGCTCCTCTACCCCCGCCGTCTTCTGGCGTTTCGGCGCCGGTTCCCCGACTAGGGAACCGTCGCCGCGCTGGAGCCTTCGGGACTTGCTCCCTTCGGCTTGGCTGCGCCGCTCAGGTGCCGCCCCCTGAGCCTCGTCGCTCCTTTGGCCCGGGGCAGCACCCGCACTATCTTTCTGTCGGCGCTCTGGCGCCGGCACTTTCTCCTTTCCTTTCCTGCTGGGGGCCGGACCTCTGGGTCCCGGCTCCCCAGCACCTTCGCTGGGGCGATGCTGGCGGTCCGGAGAAGCGCCAGGGATCTGGAGCCCGCGGTTGGGGTCGCCCCCTAGTTGTCGGACCGCCAAGCCGCCCTCGTCCAGGGTCGGCATCAACGACAGGACCGATGACCGCAATGCCTGGTCCTTGCACAGGGCCTTAACCCCGCTCGGGAGGACCAGGGACTCCGGGATGAACGCCTCGCCGGTCATCGCCCGGACCGCTGCCTCCAGCTCCGCCCTGGTGAAGTCGCCGCCGGGCCCGCGTGCGATCCTGCAGCAGTCGTTCAGCCCCGTGTACACGTAGGCCATCCGGGACCGCTGCTGTAGGGGCGCGATTCGCCGCTTCAAGAAGTCACCCAGCACCATCATAGAAGTCAGGCCACTCCTTGCCAGCTTCTTGATCCGGTACAACACTGGGTCGAGCTCCGCCGATATTGTCGGCCTGGCCTTCCAGGTGCTCCGGTTGCTCTGGGGGCCCTCCGTTGGCAGCTCCAGGCGGTCATGAGGCTCGTCAGCCACGATGACCCAGCCTTCACGCCACTCCTCCCACTTGGAGCTGGAGAATGCGGCGATGTAGGAGCCCGCCATCCCGTGCCGGAGCTGGAAGTAGTAAGCGCCAATCTCGCCGCGCTTCTTCCCGGTCCCAACCAGGGAGTAGAAATGTTTGAAGATGGTGGTGCAATGACGCACCCCCACGAACATCTCCATGAAATGGGCGAAGACCGCCGCGAGGAGGACGGAGTGGGGGGTGAGATGATGAAGTTGGAGGCCGAACTCCTCCAGGAGTAGGAGGAAGAAGGAGGAGATCGGAGGAACCAACCCGCACATAATGTACGAATTGAAAAGGACGAACTCCCCCGCGGCAAGGTCGCGGAGGGGAACCTTGCCGGCCCTGACCTTCCCGGCGTTTGCCGGCGCGGTCCACCCCAGAAGGCGCCGCACCGCGTCCAGCTGTTCCCGGGTCTGGAAGCGGCGCGGGAAAGGAAGTGAAGCCATGGAGATTGTTGGGCAAGGATTGCGAAGGAAGAAGGAAGAAAGAGGTGCCGGGCGTAAGGGAGCCAATCGCGAAAAGGGATGTGGAGACGAAGGGGCGCTACGGCGTCTGTTGTTGGCAAGTGCGAAAAGGTAGCCGTTCCTTTCGGCGCTTACCTTTTATGCAAAAGGCTGCTCCCCCCTTAGCGTCCCGCGGCGACCGAAGAGAAGCCGAGCGGTCGCCAGCGCCGCCTTCCCATCCCTCACACTCTATGACCAGTGGGCTCGGGCCCACCTGTCATTGGCATGGGTGCTGGAGGGTCGTGGGAAGGGCGGAATCTGAACCGCCCGAGCCGCGCGACGGGCTCAAATAAGACAAGAATCTGAACCGTCTGACGCGCACGGTGCGCGCGGAGGACGGGCCCCTCGGGGATTCCGCTTCGGGCGAAAGGACGTCCATGCCCTTGCCCGGCGGGAACGAGCTGTCCACCCGGCGCGATGCTGGGATTTGGCCCCACCTGCGGGTTCATCCCTCTCCCGAGGTGGGCCCGGGGGCCTCTGTCGGTACACACAGATAGGGGTACCTCCTGCTAGGGTGTCCAGGCCCTTGGCTTCTCATAATCCATAAACACCCCCTCACCTCTGAGTCACGTGGCATACGGCCACCGGGCCTGACAGCTGGGACCGCGGTCCCCGGACCCTCCCCCGAGCTCCACGAGGCCCGGGGTCTCTGCACACCCAGGTGAGCGGGAGAGCTCTCGGGTAGCCCCTGCGGACCCGGTCTCCCCTGGGAGGTCCGGGGCCGCCACGTGTGATGGCCGGACCATCACAGACCAGCCCGTTCCAACCGGTCTCGGCGGCCCCGGGCCCCCCTTTCCCTGATTAGGGGTCCGGCGCCACCACGTGTTGCCCAGCGGGAGGAGCGGGGCTGGCCCCGCCGCGTGCCTGCGGCCTGAGGCCCCTTACGGGTCGCCTCCTCACCTACCCGCATTCAATGCGGTAGCTGAGTCGGGCGCGCCAAAGTCAAAAGGTGCGGCCTGCCACTGACACACGGGGCAGGTAAGCTGACACCACGGTAAGCCCGTCTGTTTCCAAGGCGGCGCGTCGTATCACCGCGCACAGTACGCGGACTGTGTGCAGCCCCGTCACGGCGCTGCGCGCGTGATGATGGCCTGTAATAGGCGAGCCAAGGCGTGCGCTGTAACAGTGCGCGCGCCGCGGGACAGCTCCTTCTCGCCCTCTGACCGAAGGTCCCATCCCAACAGTGGCAGCATGGCTTCACTGTTGGGTAACGCTGACGCCGGACACTGTACAAGACAAGGCTGTACACGGTCATATCCTGGCTGTAGATACGCACATCAACTTCTCGATCGAGAGGACTACGGAGAGGAGCTCGAGGAGATGACCTCTATATCTCTCGTAGAACAGCTCCTATTGGCCGGGCCCACCTGTCGGGGTCCCGCACGCTGTAAGCACTCCCCTTGCACTCTAAAAGGGAGAGTGTACTCGTTAGAATACAAGGTTCAACAATCAGAAACACAGCCAATACAACACCAAAGTGGACGTAGGGTATTACGCTCCGGCGGCCCGAACCACTTTAAATCTTCGTGTCCTTCCTGTGTTCATCTGTCCACCGATCGAGCGCTCCTAAGTCTCCTCCAAACCCATCCTTAACTAGGATTAGGCGGGTGCTTTCCGCCACCCGGCTGGAGAATTCCTCCGACACCTGCCCTCCTTTATATATCCAAGGTAACGGGGTTCCTAGTAGGATTACAAGGTAGAAGTCCTAATAGGATTATAAGGTATGAGTCCTAATAGGATTACAGTGGAATCCTAGCAAGAATCATACTTCTTTTTTCTCATGGGTAGCTTCCTTGCGGTACCCAGGGGATCTATCCCTGACATGTGATGATATTTTTTCTTTGATGCATTTTCTTTGTTCCTTTCCACCCACTGAATCCCAAGCTCCGAACACTTGTATTCTACAAATGCATTCCATTGGTCCTTCTGCTTTTCTAGCTCTCCAGTAAATACTGGCATTTTCCCTTTCTTGATATAATTCTTCTTCAAATTTTTCTTAAAAGTCTGCAGTTGTGTGGCCATCTTCTTCATGGTCCAATATTTAACTAATGCTTCTGATCCTGCTGGAAATGTGAAGTGCTTCCTTAGTTCTCGCCAAAGCATTTCCTTTTCTCTTTCAGGTACCACATCCCTTTGCTTGTCTAGATTGTTAGATTTCCATAACCTACAGCTGATCGGGATGTGGTCCCTTACAAGACATCCATATTGTCTTATATATTTCTTTGCAGCTTCGACAGGAGCAATTGGTTTGCCATCATGTCCCACTTCTGTGATAATGTATTGCCCTTCCAATTTTTTGGTCGGGCCTCGTTTCTTTCTTGCAGGCTTCTCCGATGTAGAGGGCTAAAAAAAGGATATATACATATAGTAATGGTCGTCAATACTCATTGTAAATATGATTTATACAGAAGGCTTGCTGCTGGTATGATATATATGTTAGATATGTACATTATCTTCTTGCTCTGCATTATGAGCTTGGTCATCAGCGTCATCTCCGGAATGCTCAATTCCAACACCGGCCATATTGAGATACATGTCGATATTGCTGCCATCATCACCGGCTTCTTCGACATGCGCACCACCGGCAATCATGCCCGTTAGGAAATTATGAGCTTCTTCATCATCTCTTGGGTCCATCTTAATTAACTAGTAATATAATGCAAATGAAACAATTAAGAAATAAAAATACATTTTAAATACAAATTGTGTAAAATAACTCTGAGTATTAGCCCTGTACCATTTCTAAGGATTTAGATGTGATTTACTGTAGACTTTAGGGTCAGTTGCATAAAATAACCTTACGTGGTAGTCCTATACAACTTCTCAGGACTTAGACGTAATTAACTATAGATTTTAGGGTTAGTTCTATCAAATAACCTAAACAAACTAGACTTAAACTAACTAATTAAGGTTAGCAAAAAAGACTAAGTAATTGACTTTATCAAAAAAAATTTGAAATCTCATTCACAAGTGTCTTAGCCCTATATAATTTCTAAGGACTTGAACGTGTGTGTGAGAGAGAGTGTGCATGTGTGTGCACACGCCATTTACATGTATAATATATGCTTGAACAAAAATTACACATTTCCATGTAATAATATGGTTCCATTAAATAATATTTTATATACATATACATATACATCTTTGTAATTACATCCTTAGAATACATATACATGAAATTCCAAAATTAAACAACTTATACTTCCATATCTAAATTTAAATATCTAAGTATATAAAACAACTAGATAACTAAATAATAAAACAAACTAAGACAATAATACAACACTTTACAAAATATACATCAATACAATAAATAATATCACACAAATATTTGAAACATCACTATGAATACTTAAATTAAAGTAAATATACAATTTTCTAGAATTTGTTCTAGTCATTAAAGTCACTATGCAATACACATTAAATTTTCAAGAACTATGTCCAGTCACTAAACTCACTAAATTTTCAATATACAAATATCTAAAAGTTTTCTAGAAATGTACATTTTCGTTGTTGTCGGCGCGCAAGGCCGAGCACGGGGGGCGAAGGCGGCGGTGCCGGTCGAATGTTCGCACGCGACACTAAGGACGGGGGTGAAGATGGCAGTGCCGGCGAGGATCAAACGTCGATGCGCGAGAGACTACATAAATGAAAATATCCTAGTTAGTTACATTTTCATACACATACATACACACATATATACTACACACATACACACATCATACACACATACATATACACACATCATAAATGATTTTTCTTTAAAAAAACACACCTCACACCGCCCACATGGGCCCACTCATCACACACACACGGCCCACATGGGCCCACTCACACACCCATGCACACACCAGCCCAGTGATCACACGTGCACACAAACGCACACTGGCGGGCGGCCGGCGCACTTGCCAAGGGGCCGCGTGGCACATACGGGGGAGGTGCGCATAGGGACGCGGTGCAGTAGATGACGGCCGCCGGAGGCCCTCGACGGGGCGATCAAGAGAATAGCTCTCGCGCGAGGGCACGCGCGAGATCATGGCGACGGCGATGCGGGCGCTCGGGCACGGCGCGGTAGCGGAGCGCTGGGATGGCACGGCAGAGGCAGAGCCCGAGCACGAGACGACGATGATGGCGAGGCGGTGGCAGCGGAGGTGGAGATTAAGAAATGCCCAAGTGTGGAGGAGGAAGAAGGAGGGGACGGGCCAGGATATAGCGGGGCGGGGTGCTTTGATCCAGGGTGGAGCCACGACCCAGGACCAAAGGGACCCGGGACCAAAGGGTCTTTTGTCCCGGGTTCGTGGCACCACCCGGGACCAAAGGGTGTTTTGGAGGGTCGCGGCGAAACTTTCGGCCCACCTTTAGTCCTGGTGGATCTACAACCCGGGATAAAAGGGGCCCTCCCGCCAATTTTTCCATTCCTTTCTTTTACAAATGGGTTGTTTTCCCTTATTTGTTTTATGAAAGGGCTGACATTTGTTAATTACATAGTAAATAATTTATTGGTCCAAAACATTCCAAACAAAGTTTTTGTCTGTTTAAATTTGATATATACACAAAAAATCTTGCTACTTGTATGTTTTGATCCATGAAATATATAACTTGCTACACATTATATTTTTCATTTTGACCATACAAGTATGTATTATCTAAATGGAATTTTTGAAAATATTGGTTTTTGACAGAAAATGAGTTTTCCCACCATATTAACGTTAAAATGACTTTTGCCATAACATTATTGTCAATAATAAGCCGTTTTATGGAATTATTGAGTTTTTGCGTTGTTTTAATCACTACAATGAATAATAATTACAAATTTGAGTGTGTGAGTGTGTGTGTTTGTGTGTGTGTGTGAGAGAGAGAGAGAGAGTGAGTAATGACCCAAAAAATTATCTCAAAATTATATAAAATACAACGAACAATGATGAAGTACATATAATCGAAATATTCAAATTTTCCTTCACATGTTCACAAAATAATCCTAAACCCTATTAAACATCAGCATCTGCTGGTACGGAATAGACTTCCTCTTCACATATGTGCCTTGATTATGATCGCGGTGCAAGTATGGAGCATCCTCATTGGCTAGCAGGATGCATGGATCAGCATTAACTACGAAAGGCGGAATCTCAACAAACTTGTTATAATCCTCTGACTTGTCTATCTTGTCCTCGACTCCAACGATGTTTCTTTTTCCTAAAAGAACTATGTGCCGCTTTGACTCATCCGTTTGCTTATTTCTCCCCTTATTTGGCTTGCTGGACATGTCCTTCACGTAGAATACCTGAGCGACATCCTGGGCTAGGACGAATGGCTCATCTCTGTACTCAAGATTGTTGAGGTCCACTATTGTCATGCCGTACTGATCTTTTGTTACCCCTCCTCTAGTCAGCTTCACCCATTTTCTCCAAAACAGAGGCACCTTCAAAAGGGGACCATACTCCAGTTCCCATATCTTCTCTATGTAACCATAATATGTTTCCTTTTTTCCATTGATGTCTGTGGCATCCATACAGACATTGCTGTTTTGGTTGGTGCTCCTTTTATCTTAGGCTATTGTGTAAAATATGTTCCTATTTATCTTGTACCCTTGGAATCTTAAGATATTCCATGATGGCCCCCTAGCCAACCAGGCCAGCTCGTCACTGATATCCATGTTATGCATTAGATGCTTCCGCAACCAGCTGTTGAAAGTGTTCATGTGTCGACTTGTAATCCAGACCTCAGACTTCTCTTAGAATTTGGAGCACAAGATCTTTTTATGTTCCTAGATATACGGATCCACCAAGGAGGATTGTTGAAGAACTGCGTAATGCGCTTTTTTCAACGAGTCATCATCTATACAGACATAGGGTTTCTTTCCTAGTGTGCCGTTTCCACGTAGTCTCCCCTCATACCGCGATTCAGGAACCCCAATCGGTTTAAGGTAATCAATAAAGTCAACACAAAACTTGATGACCTCCTCTGTTGCATAGCCATTGCCGATGGTTCCTTCTGGACGAGCATAGTTACGAACATATTTCTTTAGTACCGCCATGAACCTCTCGAAAGGGAACACATTGTGTAGGAATACAGGTCCGAGGATATCAATCTCTTTGGCAAGGTGAACTAGGAGATATGTCATAATGCTGAAGAATGATCTCAGAAGCTCACTGTGCGAAGTTTGGCCAGTTTGGGAGAACTCTCAGGCCAGCCGGCCTGGCACTGTGGCCTTTCAGGCTCAAACTTCACCTGCATGTTTACAAACACAGGTCCAAGTAACCCTAACCAGCACATCATCAAGTAGAACATCCTACAGTCGAAAGGCTTGAGCCATGGATTGATGGGCTCACATGCAGCGTCTACCCTAGTCTTCAAGCTTTGAACCGCCTCTCTGAGTAACATGCACGCGTTGATCAACAAGGCGGTGCAACGGAGGGCTGGGAGGAGCTAGAGCCAGACCGATCAGCCTTGACCAGGCTAGCCGGCCTCTAACTGTCGAGCCTCAGACCGACGCAACCACCACCGACCTTAGGAGAAGATCAGGAGCGTCCACGAGAAGGGCGATGACACACGGCAACATCTCTAGGCTGGCCGACCTAACCCTGCTGCGCCGTGTGTCCCCCCTTCGCATGGAAGTTACACAACCACCGTACCTACATGGAAGCTAAGCACATGTCCAAGTACCGACCTTGAAGAGCTATAAATAGCTGCCCATACCTCCACTCTCAACATACCATCCTTGGAGAGAAGTTGAGTTCTTGGTTTAGTCACTCTACCGTAGTGTAGAATAGGGAGAGAGTGAGGTTAGAGCTTGGGTGAGAGCCAAGCTAGAGAGGAGCCAGGTTCCCTCGGTCCTACTCCGACTCTATAGCCACCTTGGAGGAATAAAGCTTATTGAAGTAAGTTCCTTGTTTATCTTTAGTATCTTGCTAGTTCTTCTCTTACTTTCAGTAATTTGTTCATTTACTTTCATTGATCTGTGGGATGTCTTGTCTGCATGGTTAGCAAGTTCTATCCATTTGGGATTTCTTCTAGCCTTAACGTAAGGCTGAAGTCAGTGACTCGATAGTCTAGGCATGGTGCTTAGACTTGGTTAGTTACCTCGAATTGTGTTCCACCCTACGGAACAGTGTGGTAGGCGGCAGGTGGTGACAGCCCTGTCAGTCCCTCGTAGTCCACCACGTTCGAGTGTTTTTATAGTAGCAGTAGCAGGTTGCCATTGGACTCCCCTCTCACCCCTTTCTGAAGTCCTTCCTCTTCCAGCCGCCGAAGCAAATCAAGCTAGTGGATAGCAAGTTATCTGGGTAACGAGTTGGCTAACTGAAGTTAAGCCCTCTACCCTCTTACCTCTTCTCCCCTAGTGGGTCCGGTTGAATAGTTCTAGGTCTGATCGCACTTATCATTCCTTGGATTCAATATCCTAGGTAAACTCCCTAGTGAAAGCTACATCGGTATCCGTACGCTTGCGGATTAGTTCGTATAGGCTATGGAGTGCCAACAGGTATTCGTCCCACATCCGTACACCTTCTTCACGCCACAGCAATAACAGTTTCTTTGACCAATGGCCTTAGGTACACATCAAGATCATTACCAGGTTGCTTCGGGACCAGGATAAGCACCGGCATCATGATGAATTTTCGCTTCATGTAGAGCCATCATAGAAGATTGTACATAAATAGAGTCACAAGCCAAGGGCTGTGGCTGTTGCTCTATTCACCGAAAGGATTCATGCCATCCGTACTCAAAGCAAACCTTATGTTCTTCGCTTCCAATGCAAAGTTAGGGTAAGTTCTATCTATTTTTCTCCACTGAGATCCATTAGCTGGGTGTCTCAACATCGTGTCTTGCTTGCGTTCTTCTTTGTGCCATTGCATCAACTGAGCATGCTCTTTGTTTCTAAATAGATGCTTCAAACATGGAATTATAGGGGAGTACCACATGATCTTGGCAGGAACTCTCTTCCTAGGGTGCTCCCCCTCGACATCACTAGGGTCATCTCTCCTGATCTTATACTGCAATGCACCGCATATGGGACATGCATCCAAATTCTCGTACTCATCACCGAGGTAGAGAATGCAGTCATTGGGATATGCATGTATCTTTTGTACCTCCAATCCTAGAGGGCAAACAAGTTTTTTTGCTTCATATGTTGCGGTAGGTCATTCGTTATCCTTAGGAAGCGTATTTTTTAAATGTTTCAGTAATTCACCAAATCCCTTGTCAGATACACCATGTGTTGCCTTCCATTACAGCAACTCTAGGGTGTTGCCAAGCTTTTTCAATCCATCTTCGCAGCTTGGGTACAATAACTTGCGGTGGTTCTCTAACATCTGCAGGAACTTCATCCTCTCCTTTTCATTTTCACAATCTTCCAGCGCACCGCGCTATCCCTGCCCAAGATTGTTGGTGGGATCACCATCTGTTGCCTCTCCTTCAGGATTTTGCATGGCAATATCATCGTCAAAGGCACCGAATCCATCGTTGCCAGGAAAGTTGTTGTCACAATCTTCTTCTTCATTTTCTTCCATTATAACCCCCTTTTCTCTATGGCTGGTCCAACAAATATAATTGGATATGAAACCATTAGCAAAAATATGGCTGCGAAGGATCCTTCAAGAGGAGTAATCCTTCTGGTTCTGGCAATCTCCACACGGGCAGCACATGAAACCATTCCGCATGTTTGCCTTGGCCATATCCAAAAGATAATGCAGGCCATCAATGAACTCGTTGGAATGTCGGTCAGCATTGTACATCCATTACCGGTTCATCTGCATTATTGTATTATGTGAGTTACCATTAACTATTTATTCCAAAAATATCCATCACACGATATGTATAATAAATTAAGACGCCTAGAATTAAAAGGTCCAAATATCCATCACATATAATGATTAATTAAAAGGTCTAAATTATCCATTACACAACATGATTAATTAAAAGCTCCAGATATCCATACACACCATGATTAATTCAAAGGTATAAATTATATATTACACAATATGATTAATTAAAAGATATAAAATACCGAATAAGCTACATGCTAGTACAAACTACTCATGAGACCTATTGACGTATGCCTCATGAGCCGCCTCGCGAACTCTCAACACCAAACGGTTAATTTCTGCCATCCCCAATGCTTCGCACCTTGCATTATGTCGAGCCATCAAGTCTAGGTCATCATCGGTACCATGCAACTCGACATCAAATTCACGCTCAAATTTGCGGCTTGCAACACCTAGCGCGAGGCAACCAAATGCTTTCTTAATCCAAGGATGAATACAACTGCTAACAAGTCCAAGACACTCTTCAGGTCGGAACTCAAGGGAATATCCGGTGCGCTTCAAATGGTTGCTCCAATGCATCATGTTGCAAAGCCATTTTTACGGAACCATATTCATAGTTATTTCACTACACTTATCAAATAAATGTACAAAATTGAATAATTATAATTAGAATGAAAATATACTCACACTCACTTATCAAATAAACTAAAAATGAATATAACTACAATAAAAAATAACTGACTCCCGCGACACTACACTTATTAAATAAATGTAAAAAATTGAATAAATTCTTAGAATTACAATGAAAATATACTCATAATCACTGGCTATATTCAAATTACATCTTTGCATTCATATTGATCTTCACATTTCACATTCACTATTACTAATCCCTAATTATTTTGACACTCTTCAGTTTGAGGCGAACACTCGTCATCCCACGCCATATGGGATGCAATCAAGGTTCACAACTTTTTTCAGGCGAAATATGCTGAAACCATCGAGAAATAAAAAAATCTTTTTTTAAAATATGTATCTGTCGTTAATCTTGATCCTGCGGTGATGACACTGCGATTCGGGACCAACATTGATATCCGTGACACCGTGCGTTATAAGGACTTGATGAAGGAGTACAGCTTTGGTCCGAATTGTGGCGTCCTCACCTGGCTCAATGGTGAGGATTTCTTCATTGGAACCAAGACCATACTCCTTCATCACATCCTTATACCGCACCGTTTCACGGATTTCATGTTGGTCCCGAGTGGCAGTGTCATCACCATATGGTCAAGGTTAAGGATAGATACGTGTTCCAAAACAAAGATTTTTTTTACTTCTCGATGGTTTCATTTGAGCCTGAATAAATACATCATTAGAGTGTTAAAATAATTCATTCATAACAAAAAATAAATACCAAGTATACATTTTTTTCACTTTCAATAATTATGCAATTTGACATTTCACATAAATATTCAATTTGAAATTTCACATTTCACATTCAAATCCACGTACGGTCATATATAGATATACTCTCATTTGAAAAGTAAAAAATTTCTACCATACTCATTTTCATATCCATATTTTTTGTAAATGCAATTCCTATCTCTCTCTCTATATCCTCCCATTCAAAAAAATAACATTCTACTCTATATACTTATTTTGATCAACTAATACAAGTAAATCATATGTAGGTATGCAAACCTTAAGAAAACTTGAGCTCAAGTGGTGTATAAATCGAAAAAAAATCCAACATTTTCCCCAATCTAAAAAATCCTCAAATTTCTTTATTTCTAAACCATGAAAAGAGCTACCCTAGCAATGTAAGATGAGAGGATAAAGTTTCTAACCTTTAGAACTGTTGGATGGATGGGGAATCAAAATTCTTCACAAAACGTGTAGACGATGGGTACGAGCTCCCCCCACCCGAGCCAAGAACAACAAGAACAAAGGAGCTGAATGGCTCGGGCGTGGGGAGGAAGAAGGGAATAAAGGGATAAGGGATGTTGGTCCCGGTTGGAGCCACCAACCAAGACTGGAAGCCTCCAATTTATCCTGGTTGGTGGCTGCCCATTGGTCTATGCTGGAGCCACCAACCGGGACAAATGAGGGACTTTTCCGGTCCCAGTTGGTGGCTGCAACCGGGACTAAAAGCCCCCGGCCTCTAGCCGTTGGATCCGGGATTAAAGTTTTCATTGGTTCTGAGCCCAATACGGTCGAGATAAATGTGCATGACCAAATACCCTTTCTGTACTAGTGGGGTTATTATTAGTTTGGTTTCTTCAATTTTATAGGCGAGCTAACCAGGAGAGATACAAACTAGCAGTATCTGGAGATCAACACCTAGAACACTGTACTCCACACCACGCACACGAGGTTCAGGTTTTTTCTTTTTGTTAGGCACACGTTCCTGGAGCTTCATCGAAATATCAGCATCGTTCTTGTAGCTGATGGAAGATAAGCGACCAAAACGCATGATTGATCTCATCATCATCCGGACACGTCCACTGCGGGCGCGCCACATCTGCAGGCCTGCATGGTAGGCACGGGCTAGGCCGGCTGGACGAGATGGGACAAGACCGAAGCAACTTCTATCTTGGTGCGGTGTGGGCAACCGTACGTCCTCTGATTTTATTAATGGCTTCACGACAAAAAACACTTGCAACTCAAGAAATCAAATGATGGTCCAGTGGGGGTGGGTGGGGGCGGCGGGGTTGTGAGACATCATGACACACTGGTTTGTATGCTTGTTCCTCGCTAAAATTTTGCAGGACGAACAACTTTCAAATATAAAAAGAACCACACAAGTCTGTAACTAGAATCTCTATTTGAAAGATATTTCTTCGGCTAATCAAACAAATAAGTGTTTCTTCGTAAGAATTCACTGCTACAGAAACTGTTTTTAGCACCGGCATTTTTTAGCACCGGCATTTTCACTACCGGTTCTTGTATCACCGCCGGCTGGTTGACGCAGTGGGCTATAGGGCCGACCGTAAAAATGATTTTCACGCTACAGTCCGCTGCCTCAAAAGGAATACCAAAGTTCATCGTCACCACCAAAGACTTAAATGATTAATTCATCTAACAGAATTGGATCATCTCATAAGGAAGCTTCCAACTTTCATTTTAGTGGTTATGTTTAGCATGTCTTTCTTTTGTAGGATGGAGGCACATAAATGCAAGGAAAAATGAATTAATAATATAGGCCTTTTGATCCTACTTCTATAAATGAAACTACAGTCCATTTAGAGCACCGTCGACGCTATGTGTGATGCCTTACTTGATATGCAAGATAAGAAATTGATTTTTCTGCCCTACAACCATCAATACGTGTATCCCAACTCCTATTTATTTCCGTTTGACAATCATAAGAGTAATCTTCATGTTAGATGTCCTAAATGCAGTAACCGTCATATTCTTATTGAGATCAACCTAGACAAGAGCACGATCCGCATTTACGATTCCAAAAGATTGGGTCAAAAGATTTAATCCAACCTTGCATCGACATGTTAAACAAGTAAATAAAGACAATAAACCTTTCATTATTATGACTTCGCTAGATACACGCACATCTAATTATATTCATTGTTCTTATTGTCACATAGGGCCTTTGCGAAGTGCCGTAAAAAAGGTAAAGTATATAGACCTTTCTGGAAGGATTTCATTGTAAGTGATGCCAAGGAAGCCTTCGGGCAATGATTACTATGGGTTCTATGTGATGCATTTTATGCACGTCCACACCGGAGATGATATGTCTGCACGTCCACATCAGGTTAGTTATGTTTATATTTCAATATATTTTTTATTCTCATTCTTTGTTGCATCATTTAGGATAACTTGATTATCTTTAATCTGAAAAGATATCCAGTATATTAATACATTCTTTCTGTTCTCATTGTTTGCTGCATCGTGTAGCGATTCGAACTTCAGAGTTGCTACTAACTGATATCATTGCACTTCAAGAAGAGCTTGCTAGCTTTATCGTGGACTACGTAGTGAATCCGGGTGCGGAGTTCTGCCTTATCTAGCTTGAAGTATTTTGTTTTAAAGTTGTACATTGTATTATGTATGACTCATGGCATGGACTATGTTTGATGTAAGGACTTGTGGTTTGTAATCGGTGTATGGACTTGTGGTTTGTATCGGTGTATGAACATGTGACACTTTGTGAGAGTGAATTATATGTGTTTACTATGTGAGATTTGTTGTATTTATTATGAGAATGATTTGCAACAATTGTGTACCCATGTGAATTGTATAAAATAATTAAAATGCGGTTTAATTTTGATAATGGTGCTGGAATAAGCAGCGGGAAGGATAACCATATTTTCACCGCCGGTCCGTAACACTGGCCGGCAGTGATAATCATATTTTCACTGCCGGCTTATAGCACGGACCCGCGGTGATAACCTATTTTCACTGCCAGTTGAAAAACCGCGATAAGGGTATTTTCACCGCCGATATTTCACCCCGGCACCTAAACTGGCGGTGAAAATAGATTTAGGGCCAGCAGTGAAAATGAATTGTAGTAGTGATTTGACAGGAATTATGAAACTCTATGCTTTTATTTGTATATATAGTAATTCACATTAAACCAAACATAGGAATAAATCGTTGTCCATCTTTACTAGAATAACATATGAAAGTGAAAACAGCCTAGGCTAGGAATTATACATGAGAACTAGAGGATCAGAATATCACATTAAACAAGCGCACTTCACTGGACACTATTTTTTCGCTGATTTGTCTGCGCTAAGAGACAATTTAAGTGAACTTATTTTAATTCTAATCAATAGCTGTTGGCCCAAATAGATTCTATTCTCTCAACCAATGAGCCCAAGGGGCACTAGGTTACATATATAGGGGCGGGAGACCTGGCAGCCAAGTCACCTCTTTAACCCTGGTTCTACCTAGGCGGCCACAGAAGGCCATTAAAATCATTGTGATCCTATCGACGGTCGAGATCACCTGAGGGGCTATACCTAGGCTTATCTAGTAATATAGATAGATACATGGATGCATAAATATGAGACTTATCTAATGTTCTCCCCTTAAGTCTCACATAGTGGTCCGAGCCATGCGGAGGTCGTCGTGGGCCGGAGTTGGTGGAGAACTCGTTCTTAACGGAGTCCAGGCCACACGAGCCCGAGCTCAGCGTGCCTCCACTCCATACGCCTCTAAGACACTTGCGCGCGTCCGCCACAACATCCAGCTCGTCGACCGCCTGCCGACCCCGCGCGTCGCAGGCCTCCGTCTTTGGAGAGGGCTAGATATATGGACGCACAAATGTGAGACTTATCCAGCGATAGCTGTCAATTAGATAAGTATACTAATTATTCAACTATATGCCATGTAAATATCTTCGTCGAGCGACAACTTGGATAGCAACCTGTTTTTGATCTTCAAGTTCGGCAACTTTGTGTTTGTCCAACAAGATAAAAAGTATTCTTTGAAACGAAACAAGTTAAAAAGTATTCAGTAGAAAACCATACCTATCCGTTACAGATGATATCACTTACACTTACTACTTCATAACGATCTTCAAGCTTTTCTATCTTATTGTATTGCTTATCTCTTGTTGGCATCACTGCTCTTTTTTAAGCAGACTCTGCATGTCATACGAAACTTCCACTGACTTGTGTGCTTCGTACTTAGTAGTGATGTTACAATAACATAAAGATCTTTCGGGGGTCCCTCCAATAATTGTTCTTAGAAAAGGTTAGCTAATAATGAAGAGTACTTTGATAGTGATGCAGCACACTAAAATTTTTAAGGAGACATGGTCTAGATAATAGCATACATGTTTTTGTTCTTTCTGGTTGACTGCGATCTTTGGCTAAATTCTAAATAATGTAACAGTATCTAAGCTATCCTGCACCATACAACAATGTCAGCAACTGTGTTAAACGCTCGCGTGTACATGTTCAAACTGTAACTATATGTATCCAGGTGATATCATGGTTTTCGCCATTTTTCCATATTATTTTCTGGATATCATCTGAAGTCTGAGATCCCAATCAGGCTTTAAAAAATTGAGAAAGAATATAAATAAACAGCATAGTAGCGGGATTATGTAAGAAACATGGTCCTAGTATACCATAGTTGTGATTTTGGTGATTGTGTGACAACATAGTCAATGGGACTATCGAGTTTAATAAGTTCAAGTTTGCAGGATTTCTAGATCCTATGGATAAAGTCCAAACCACATCCAAGGTGTCCAATTCGCTGTCAAGGTATCCAAATCATAGTGAAAAACCTCAGAGAATATATTTGGGGTGTCCAAATGACAGCCGCCACGATTTGAACATGTGACGGCAGTTTTCTGAGGACCGGTTAAACCGGTGCCTTCAAGATACAACTGGTCGGTGCAATGAAGAGTTGCAACGGCAATCAAGAGAAGATGAACGGTTAAACCAACGGTCAAGAAAATGAACTGACCGGTGTATTAGGGAATTGCTACTGTGACTAGAACAGTGGCACCGGTTGAACCGACGCTATAAGAAGGAAGACATCGGTGCATCTGTCAAGTGCCATGGCGATCTAGTATAGAAATCACAGTGCGCCCGGTTAAACCGACGCTATGGTCAGAGACGTCAGTGCATTAGTGTTGTGATCATACAGAGAGCATTTCAAGCATCAGAAGAGTTCGAGTGACTAAATCTTCAGCACCGTTTGAACCGACACCCGTTGGTGCAATACGTCGGTGCAATGACGTCAACAAAAGGAGGATGTTGGAGTTCAACGACTAGCATGCAGGCCCAGTGTGACCGGTTAAACCGATGGTAGTAACCGGTTTAACCGACGCTTTATGCATTTCTGGAAAAAGGCATGTAACGGCTATAAGTGAGTCTCTAGCCCATATAAGGCCTCACCCCTGGCCATTTGAGACTGCTGGAGTTCGTGAAAAGCTACAGAACTGAAGTTTTCCAAACAAACCAAAGAGCTCATTGATCAAATTCTTAGGTTTAGCATAAGTTTTATGAGGTGTAGTGCTAGGCTAGCTCTAGAGAGAGTGTGAGAGCAAGGTATTGTTACCTTGTGCTGGTTCTTGAGTGAACCTCAAGATTGTATCTCGGTGTACCGGCCTCTTGGAATCTTCGTGGCTCATCGGCAAGTCATCGACCCTTCGGCTTGGTATGGAACAACGACGACGGCTTTGTGCGGAGGATGAGGAGACCCCTCCTTCTTAGAAAGCTTTGTAGTGAAGGCGGCATCAAGGTGATTGGAAGACTTAGCGCGAGCCTTAGTGGTCAAACTTTTGTGGCAAGTCAAGGGGAGTCCGGAAGAAACTTGGTGACCGAGAAGCAATACTCTCTGTGAGTGTTTCAACAACATGGACTAGGGATGGCTAAGTGCTTACCGATACCACAGGATAAATCCTCGCATCAAGAGTTTACTTCCTCTCATCCCCTCTTTACGTTTCCGTACTTCATACCTGCAACTTGTGTGCCTTTACTTTTTTAGCGTAGTATTTTTCTAGAATTGGCTATAGGTTGCAAAACTCTTTTGGGATGAGGTTTTCACATAGTTGAACCCTAATTGCACGTCTAGATAGTATGATCTAGTTTATGTTTTATGCAAACTAGCTGTAGCCATAGGCTAAGGAAAATAGAAAGTGCCTAATTCACCCCTCCCCTCTTAGCCCACCAGCACCGATTTCCTTTCTTATTATGTCAACGTCATTGATATACGCTTAATCAATTTTTGGCCATTATCTTCAGCTTTTGACAGCAAACTTTTTGTTTGGTCAAGCATACAACATTGATTTGGAAATGCCATGCATCAGAAATGGTCAAGATATATCGCGCCGAAAGGGAAGCTCCAAATGCCTCAACTTCAAATGTCATGATTTCAGTTTTTTTGGTAGTTGTCATGCCCATCTCTTTCACTACCATTAAATGGGACGACAGAGCATCCAAAAACTATCACCAACAGCAGACAGCACAAAACAGCTAAAGGATGCTCCAACGTTATAGAAACAGAACATGCTGCTCGATCGCCAGCTATCGGTTTAAATCATTTTTCAGCAGCCAAGAGCGAAAATTTCGTAAGTTTCATTTTCCATATGACTTCCCTAGTCATTTCCTAGGTATCAAATAATTAGTATAATGACGATGCTAACTACTAAAAATTCCGTGATGAGATAACAACTAGCCCCAATTATATTATTAAGCTTAACCCAACTACTTGATAAAGAATACTGCTATACCTTAGCAAACAGCCCCTCCCCCTAAAAAAAACTTGTTGCAATCAGCAGAGAGAGAGAGAGAGAGAGAGAGAGAGAGAGAGAGAAGTAGAATATGGAAAGAGAGCGATTTGACCTGTGTTGTGTTGTGTTCAAATCCGCTATAATCAAATGTGTGGAAACTTCTGCCACACCACCACCGACCAGACCCTACCAGCCACTCGCTGATGTTGAGTTTCCACGAGCACCAAGCCAGCTTCAGCGTGAGCTGGGCATTTGGCACAGTGCGACTCGTGGATTATTCACGCATTTCAGTAGCCGTGCGCTGCTTGCTGATTGATCGGTTGGTGGTTTGTTTTGTTCCATTTTGCTAAGCTTTGTTTCTCTCTCTAGAGCCTTCTTTGCTGCTTCCTCTCTCTCTCTCTCTGCCTGCAGCCTGCCTATAAATAGGGTGAGACAATATCTCCGCTCTCACAACTCACAGAGCTTGCCGCAGCTCGTCCTGCATCACCAGTCGCACAACAGTCTTGACTCCAAGTACAGTCCAGTACCGTTGTACGGCCAGGACAGGATATTCCTGTGAAGATTTCAGTTCAGTGCAAGAAAGATGGGCAAGGTTGGTTCCTGATCCTGCGCAAGCTTTTCATCTCTTGATTTTCTTTTTGGTCTGAATGTCTTTGTTCTGAATTTGTTTGGGGGTTCTTTGTCGCTGCAGCAAAAGATTGTGCTCAAGTTGCCCCTGGATGACGAGAGGAAGAAGAGGAAGGCCTTCAAGGCTGCCGTTGGCATGAATGGTAAGATCAACTAATCGCAGCAATTTGATTGGCCGCTCCGTTATCATCAGGCTCAAAATAATTAAACATAATCAACTCTGTTTGCGAGAAGTCTCCATCAATTCTGACAATCAAGTTACCGAATCCCGCAGGTGTGACATCCGCCACGATGGAGGGCGACAAGATCATCGTGGTCGGCGACGGCGTGGACCCGATCACGCTGACGACGATGCTCCGGCGCAGCCTCGGCTACGCGGAGCTGCTCAGCGTCAGCTCCGGCGATGACAAGAAGAAGGGAGACGGGTACGGCTACGGCTACGGCTACGGCGGCGGCGGCATGGGCTACGGCGGCGGCTTCGGTGGTGGCAAGGAGGGGAAGGAAGGAAAGGAGGGCAAGGAGAGCGGCGGCGGCGGCAAGGGCAGCGGCGGTGGCGGTGGCTATGGCCAGTACCAGGCGGTGGCGCCGGTCTCGTACCCTGCCTACCAGCAGTACAACGCGATGCCGTCCTACCCCGTCTACTCCTACCCTGCCTACCCGCAGCAAGAACAGGATCCTGGATGCAGTATAATGTAAATCTAAGAGCCTCTTGTGCTCTGTCCAAGTTAATCTGCAAAGTCGAAGGTGGCAAAAACTTGGAGATGCACTCGTTGCCAAGATGCTGCATAAAGGCTTCAACTGAGCAAGGCTGGATGTGATGCTAGCTTTGAGCAACTGAGCATCATCAGTGAGTATGTACAGGGTTGTTGGTCAGCAAAAGAAGGTGGGTGCAGAGTTGAGAGTGATGGAGTTCATGGAAGGGAAGGCGGGGCTGTTATTACGGAAGCTTGGTACAAGATGGTGATGATTCTAGTGCAAACTGACTAGCAGCAGGAGTTTTTCTTTTGGTTTCTTTGTTGGTGGGGGAAAGAAGATGTAGTGTTTGTTGGAGAAAGGAGGCAATAAAAGAAAATCTGTACAATAATATCTTGTGCCTATGTTTGCAAAATAATTGAGTATGTAACTCATCTGGCTTTGCTCGTCACCTTCAGTTTCTTTCTTTTTTTTTTTGAAGGATCACCTTCAGTTTCTTGATGAATTGATCACGTTGTTCACATATAATTAGATCAAACAATGTAAGGTGGCAGCATATTGGTCCTGAGTTCAAGCCTTATTTTAGTACTCTTGAAGTACTATTTTACATATATAGAAGTACCACCGTATTGCTTGCACATTATCCCTTTGCTTCTTTCCTACTAATAACATAGTGTCCCTCTGCAACGAAGACAGCAAGGGATAGCGCAGAGCCGTACACGTGTGTTCCTACAGTGTCGCTGCAACATGGTTCCACTGAAATTTGGGGATTCCTCGATACCACTCTGATCCATATCAAGGATCTATGTAAATTAGTTGTGGCCACCACCAATCCATCCCGTACCTTAAACGCCGAAATTGAGGTACACACGGGATGCCAGATTGCAGCCCCCATGTAGTTACCGGTTCAGTGGTTCAATTTTCACATGGAGCGTGCGTAGCGTCCATGGAGGCTTAGTAGGATGATGACTATCTCTTGAAATGCACACGTTTCATATACTACATCCTAAATATTAGTCGTTTTAGCTTTTACTATGCATCTTGTTATGTCTAAATATATAGTAAAATTTATGTATCTGGAAAATCCAAAGCAACTAATAGTAACTAATAATTTGGAACGGAGTGAATACATCTTATGTGCACTTTACTTCTGTGATCACAGAATGGACTAACAGATGTTAAGATTGGTAAAGTTAGGACATGCATATCTATCGCTATACAACACGCTTGGACCTTTCTCAGCCCTGCTGGCTGCTAGTTTTGCATGGTGCCCAAAGGTACCTGACTACTTGTTTCATAGAAATTTTGATTCTGCAGTTTCATATTGGCATTATTAACGGCGTTTAGGTAGTGTCTACAGGAAGACGAGAACCCATGCGGGACCTGTAACTGGGTTGATCTTGATTGGGAGCTTATTAGGACTGGTGATACTGACGAGGAGAAAGTTGAAAGCTGAAGATGATGCAAAGATGTGAAAGGAGGAATTGGCGAATGCTAATAGGAAGCTTGCAAAGACTACCAATAAGCTAAATAAGGTGAAGCAACAACTCAAGTAGGCCTCAAACAAGCTAAGGTCGGAAATTATAGGTATAATATTAAACTTGCACATGTTGCTTCTCTTTTGGTAACTGATTGGACTTTTCAGTCGAAGTACGATAAGTACGACTCAAGATTCTGCGGATGGTACTCATTAGAATAGACATTAGGTTCTTTGTGAAAATGGTACATTGATTTAAATGTTTTTTGGGACAAGGTTAGTTGGGTTTCATAGAAATGAGTTGCTTTCGGGTGCTATAAATAGAAATGGAATACAAGCAAGGTTGAATATAAGATAAACTCATCACCATATTGTGGCAGAACCAACCTGAATTACACCGACTCAAGTACGCGAGTCCTCTCTGGAGGGCTACCTCGTGCTTCAAACGGTATAATCCTATTGGCCTGTCGGGTAACGTCCCGATAAACCACCGAACGCAGGATCCAACAAGATACCTCACACGAAGGTGAGTCCAGAGATATAAATGCCAATACATTTTACACCACAGGCAGAGATAATACAAAAATTTTACAAAGCATCAGTAGCTCCTACTGAGGGAAGATTATTACAAAACAGGTTTAAGTTATAAGTCAAGCAGCGGAGTTTAAAAGCGTAAACATTGTACACGTCGTTATTACAGATATTATGCTAGCCCTAGCATAATATCACTCGGCGGAATCTGTGTTGGCCGGGGACGGATCCCACTCCACGGACCAACCATCAGGCAAGGGGTAGGGCCACGGTGTAATGAAAGCTGGCTCATCAGGAAGATTACCTAAAGTAAATCAACAAAAGCAAGGCTGAGTATACTAATACTCAGCAAGACTTACCCGGAATTGGGTATACCTTAGCCCATAGCTAGACTCATGAAGGCTTTTAGCTTTAGGTAGAGTTTTTAGCTGAAAAGCAACAAAGAGTAGATCCTTATTTTCAACTTTTAGCTTTCAGGTTCTAGTGGATTAACCATTCTAGGTAAGCATCTATAACTATTCAAACATGGTAGAATCTTTAATCAAACACCATCTTTGATAATCACAAAGTTGCTCTTGTTACTCTATGTGGTAAAGGGGGTAAGCAGTCTCATTCATCGTGAGAGGCGGACGATTCCTGAATCCAGATTCAAAACCTTGCAAGGATAAACCTAACACACACGCTTGGAACACCAAAGGGTTGTTCCGAAGCAACCGTTTGCCTTTCATTCCGACTCGTGGATCAGATCCACCACAAGCGACTACAGCACCATACGCACTTCCAAAATGCAGGACGTACGTCTGTAGCGCGACTACAAAACCCGTACTCCTGGTTGCCCAGCAACACGTATTCCTACACGTCGAACAAAGTAACCAAAAGAAGCAAATATATGTGGTGGGGGGTATGTCCACTCCTCGGGCCGATTGGTTACTAGGCTTACCGCTTACCATATTTCACAGCATGTGGCTAGTACTTTCAAACGCTTAACCACAGCTACCACACACTGCGACCTTATCAAATTCCATACACAGACGGGTATCATCTCAATATGATACCTCACAAGATCCCGCCTGTCATCCTTATAATAATAACAGGAATGTAAACATCACAATTCCTATATCGCGCGAGTGACAGGAAATCACTTGACTTCTACCGGTCCTATAAGCATAGCAGCTAGTCGGACTCAAATTCTAGTGTACAATACATTGGTTCCTGGAATTATGCAACTAAGGTTTTCAAACAATTCCTAAGAACTTAATGCATAAAGACATATATAAATAGTATAATTCGCAGTGTAGATAAAGTAAGGGTTATGTCCGGGACTTGCCTTCGCTAGTGGGGCTGGGGTTAGTCAAATTTTCTTCCGAACCTTGGTTCGGGGCTTCAGAGAATTCCGCGATGAGACTTCCGGGATCTTCAGAACAAACTCCTTCTGGTTCCGGAATTAGCTGATAATCCCCGTCAGCGAGAGTGGTCGAGTCTATATGAGATGCAAAGTTACAAGTTATGGAATGCATGTACTTTTATGTTAATTCACAATAAAGTTGCAATCCAAACAAAAGAACATTACATTACAACAAATAACCTGACTATCCTGCACTGGGCAGTCATTTATTGAGTATTAACTAAACTAACTAGTCTCATTAGGCAACCGGGGGGGGTTACCCTAAACATCCAATTAACTACATTAGGTGGCATATCTAGTTACCATAAGCAATTCTAAATACACTTAACAATCTCCATTTATTTTATTAGCTAAACATTGTAATTAACCTTAGGTTATTATTTAATTATGGTTAACTTTAGATTAGTTAAGCCAATATTATATTAGGAAAAATAAATTAATATTTATGAAACTTATCCTAAGTGGGTTTAATTGAAATAATATTTCTCTAAATATTTTATATAATAGATAATTAGAACAATTCACTTAATCGAATAATATGTTTAACTTGAATAATTTTTACAGAGCAAGATATTTCAAAACAGTAGCTACAAACTCTACTGAACATAGATTGGTATTAGATCTAATTATTGTAGTTTTATTGGAATTTTATTCTAAAAAGAACTAAGCCATAAAATTAAACAAGATCAAGATTAAAATTTCAAGATGAAATTATATCTGGAGTTTTACACTAAAACTAGGGTTCAAAACATAAGGACACCATAAACTACTCAAGACTAGCATTCCAGAAAAGTTTCATAAGTTTTCATGCATAATAATTATTATTTAAGAAATACCTTTGAATTTAAGCTTGAAATTTATAACTCAAGTTATATTGGGTTTCTAATTCTCAAATTTTTATGATGGATTATACTTATAAAGATCAAGTTATGGTAGAAATTGCTTCCCTAAATATGCACAGGTGCTTTTGAAATTAATTTGTGAAGCTTTCACGAACATATAACAAAAGTAACAAAATACTCTAGCTAAAGGGCTGATCTATGCCTCAAAAATTTACACAAGCCTACTCAAATCATATGCAACATATGCTCCAAAAATCAACAGCAGCAAAGCTATAGATCATAAGATTCAATTAAAACATCCCTTTACTTGTATTTAAAATACAGAACAAACTATGCATTTTCATAACTTTACTGTGAAATAAAAGTTGTAGAACTCATCATAAGGATTCTAACCCAACAAGTTTGGTATTTTTATGATTTTTCTATGAACTCCTACACATTTTTGAACTTCACTAATTTGAAATAGAGGAAGGGACTGAAACTTTGCATAAAGGACCCTAGAAGAATTTGAATGCTTGCAATGTAGCCCTTAGCCGGAGTCAGAGCGGGGAGGACATCTTTGACCGTCGATTCCGGCGAGGCTCGTCGCCGGCGGCGGGGAAGAAGAGGGGGAACGGCATGAGGGAGTTGAGGGCAACCTTCTGAGAGTTTTGGATGGGGTCGGGGAGGACTGTACGGGCCTGCCCACGGCGAGGCCGAGGCGGCGGCCGGGAAGAACGGCGCGGCGGCGCTCCGGTGCCTGAGCGGGGAAGGAAATTGGTCGGACAACTGCGTGGGGATGCGGTGGAGCTAAAGATGGGACCAGTGCAGGCGGAGCGGCCGTGGAGGGGTGGGGCGACGGTGAGCTCGAGCTCGCCGGTGTTCGGGCGGCGATGGCGACGGCGTTCCGAGGCGTGGGAGTGGAGAAAGAGGAGAAGAATGCGACCAACAGCTCGGCGGGGTAGCGGTAGTACTCAAGCGCGCGCAAACACAGGGGCTGGGCACTCGATTTGGGGCTCGCCACGGCGGCGGCTCGGCGGCGGCCGAGCGGCGGTGGTGCGTGCGTGGCGAGTGCAGGAGATGCCAGGGAGGGAGGGGAGCAGAAGTGGGGAAGGCAAGGGGCGACGCGTGGAAGGGAAATCCAGCTGGAGGTGGCGCTCGGGGGACTGCGCCGGCGGTGAGCGGCGGTGGCAGAACGGCAGCAGAGGAGAAGCGAGGGTGACACAGGAGGAAGAAGGCAGACAGGAGTCAGAAGGATCTGTTTGCGAAATGAAAAACTTCCAGGGACTCCTCTGTAAAGAAAGATTTCCCATTGATAGAAAACCCTAGTGAGAAAAATGTCTAAAGCAAAGTTGTGAAGAATTTCAAACCCTACAATAATGCTTTAGGGTTCCAGTTCAAAACCTCAAAGGATACAGTTTTATTTTAAACTTTTAAACAAAATTCAAATTATAAACTTTTTGTTATAATTCAAACACAATGCTTTAATGATTAGGGTCTTTTTGTAAGATTGCCTGCAGTAATCATGACTAGCTCTTTTTACACTTTAGCCCTTAAGTAAATCTGAGTTTTACTTTTATCTTTCAACCATTTCACATGTAAACCATTATACCTTTGTGTTAATTACACCTAAGTCCTTAGTTTCCAATAAAAGTCTATTTTTCTTAGGTTTATTTAACTTTTGCACTTTTCTTTTCTATAATCATTTAGGTTTACCACTTAAGAGTACTTTTACACAATTACACTCAAGTACTTACATAATTCCTAAATTACAATTATACCCCTAGTGCTTTGTACAACGTATATACACCATATCATGCATACATATAATACATCCAAACTTAGTATCCCATTGTCTAACTACCTGGATATTACAGCCTTCCCCCCTTAAAAAGAATCTCGTCCCGAGATTCCGACGCTTGAACAGAATCGAATGATTAGATTTGGGGATTGGCTTGAAGGAAGTCTGGGAAATTCCGTTGAAGATAAGACTCTGTTTCCCAAGTCGCTTCTTCCTCGGTGTGATGATCCCATAAGATTTTGTACATCTTAACTGCCCTTCTTCTGGTGAATCTTTCCTTGGTATCCAGGATTCGAAGAGGTTGTTCGATGTACGATAGATCGGGTTCAATCTCAATGGCACATGTCTCAACGATTTCCGTGGGTACTTTGACACACATCTTAAGTTGGGAGACATGGAAGACATCGTGAATAGCAGCCAATTGAGACGGAAGGCGAAGCTTGTAAGCCACTGGGCCACAAACATTGAGAATTTCAAAGGGTCCGACATACCGGGGTGCTAATTTCCCTTTTATGCCGAAACGTTGGACACCTTTGGTAGGAGATACTTGAAGATAAACAAAATCTCCTATTTGAAATTGCAGAGGTTTCCTCCTCTTATCTGCGTAGCTTTTCTGTCTGGACTGAGCGGCTTTAAGATTGAACTGAATAATCTTAACCTTATCTTCGGCTTCAACGACTAAGTCTGGTCCGAAGATTTTGCGTTCACCGGTCTCGGACCAACTCAAAGGAGTTCGACATCTGCGACCATATAACGCTTCAAAAGGAGCCATCTGAAGACTAGCTTGATAACTGTTGTTGTAAGAGAATTCACCTAGAGCAAGGCACTTGTCCCAACTTGTACCATAGTGAATAATATAAGCTCGGAGCATGTCTTCAAGAATTTGATTGACTCGCTCAGTCTGCCCATCAATCTGGGGATGATACGTGGAGCTTCGAATCAATTTGGTCCCTAGAGCTGATTGCAATTGCTCCCAAAACCGTGCAATAAATTGGGGCCCTCGATCAGAGATGATGGTTTTTGGAACTTCATGTAATCGAACAATTTGGTCCAGATAGACTTCGGCATACTTCTTAGCAGAGTAAGTGGTATGCACAGGAAGAAAATGAGCTGTTTTTGTGAGTCTATCAATGATTACCCATATGGAGTCATGCTTTTGAAATGTGTTGGGAAGACCGACAATAAAATCCATGCTAATGTCTTCCCATTTCCATGACGGAATGGGTAATGGTTGAAGTGTACCAGATGTCTTAAGATGACTGGCTTTGACTCTCTGGCACGTATCGCACTCGGATACATATTTAGCAATTTCTCTTTTCATTCTGGTCCACCAAAAATGTTGCCGCAGATCTTGATACATCTTGGTGCTACCAGGATGAATAGAGAACTTGGATAAATGTGCTTCTTCAAGGATTTGCTTGCGAAGCTGATGATCTTTAGGGCACAACAATTCGATTGTTGAACCATAATGTTCCTTGATGGTCAGTGTGAAAACACTTATATTTGGCTTCTCCCTGAGATAGCTTTGATTTGATGATTTTGATACCCTCATCATGTAGTTGCGACATGATGATTCTATCTCGAAGAGTAGACTCAATGGATAGCAGATTCAGACTACCTTGAGGAATAATCTCTAGATTGAGTTTTCTCATTTGATGGCAAAGAGTGTCACTAAAGGTGGATACGGATAAGCAGTGACAATGTGACTTGCGGCTAAGTGCATCCGCAACCACATTAGCTTTGCCCGGATGATAGTGTACCTCAAGGTCATAGTCTTTAATCAATTCCAACCAACGCCTTTGCCTCATATTTAAGTCAGCTTGAGTGAAGATATACTTGAGGCTCTTATGGTCAGTGTAGATGTTACACTTAGCGCCCATAAGATGATGTCTCCAGATCTTGAGAGCATGGATAACTGATGCTAATTCAAGATTATGCGTTGGATAGTTTTGCTCATGAGTCTGGAGTGCTCGGGATGCATAAGCAATAACCCGGTTGTTTTGCATATAAGGACACAACCAAGGCCAATTCCGGAAGCATCGCAATAGACATCAAAAGGCTGAGTGTTATTTGGCTGAGCTAATACAGGAGCAGTCGTCAGAAGTTGTCTCAAGGTATGGAATGCTTCCTCACACCTATCATCCCAACGGAACTTAACTTCTTTCTTAAGTAGCTCAGTCATTGGTTTGGCTATCTTGGAGAAGTCTGGAATGAATCGGCGATAGTATCCTGCCAATCCAAGAAAACTTCGAATTTGATGGACTGAAGTCGGAGGTTTCTAGTCCATAACCTCTTGGACTTTGGTTGGATCAACCGATATGCCTTGACTAGAGATAGTATGTCCCAAAAATTTCACACTATCCAGCCAGAATTCACATTTCGAGAATTTGGCATAAAGGCGATGATCACGTAGTCGTTGTAGAACGACACGTAAATGATTAGCATGGTCTTCTTTAGTTTTGGAGTATATTAGAATGTCATCAATGAAGACCACGACGAATTTGTCGAGTTCTGGCATGAATACTGAATTCATGAGATATATAAAGTATGCCGGTGCATTGGTAAGTCCAAATGACATAACCAGATATTCATAAAGTCCATATCTAGTTGAAAAGGCCGTTTTTGGAATATCACAAGGCCTAATCTTGATCTGATGATAACCAGAGCGTAAGTCAATCTTAGAGAAGACCTTAGCTCCGGCTAGCTGATCGAACAAAATGTTAATGCGGGGAAGAGGGTACTTATTTTTGATGGTAACCGCATTGAGTGGACGGTAATCGACACATAGCCTTAGGCTATCGTCTTTCTTCTTGACAAAGAGAGCAGAACAACCCCAAGGTGAGGCACTTAGACATATATAACCCTTATCAAGAAGATCTTGGAGCTGAATTTTCAGTTCTGCTAATTCATTTGGAGGCATGCGATACGGCCTCTTTGAAATAGGAGCGGTGCCCGGTTGAAGTTCAATGATGAACTCGATGTCTCTATCTGGTGGCATTCCAGGCAAGTCGTCTGAAAATACATCGGGGTATTCACATACTATAGGAATATCCTTGACTTGGATATTTGCGATGGCATAAGTGCAAGGATGTAGACATTCTGGCTGAGGCAGAATAAGGGTGGTGATCCCATAGTATGGTGAATCAATTTCAACAACTCGGCAAGAAATATCTGAATCAATTTCAACAACTCGGGAAGAAATATCTAACCGCACTTGATGTTTAGTCATCCAGTCTATCCCAAGTATAATATCAATACCCTTCAAACTTAGTAAAACCAAATCAGTTTTTATTTCTATGCTACCTAACTGAATTGGTACACTTTTAACCATTTGGTTGGAGGTGATTTTTCCTCCAGGGGTAGAGATCATATATGACCCTTGAGTGAAACAAGAATCAAGTCCTATCCGGGTACCACAGTTGTTACTAATAAAGCTATGTGTTGCTCCAGAATCAAATAAAGTAACAACTGGTTTGTGATGAATAGAAAATGTACCCGACATGACGGGAGCTCCATCCGGAAGTTCTGTCAGAGTGGTGAAATTAATCCGTCCTTGCCGGACTTGCATCACCGGCTTCTTGCCCTTGTTCTGGTTACCCTGAGTAGAGCCTTGCCCTTGATTAGGTTTCTTGGGCCGCGGACAATCTCGGATAAAATAATCCGCACTCCCGCAATTGAAACAGCGATAATTACTGCCTCTCTGTGGCACTTGTTGAACATTTGGCCGTGGGCCAGATGGTTGTGATTGTTGCTGAGAAATGGGAGGTCTATACCTTCCCTGCTGTTGGGGCGGCCTGAGAACCAATCTACTAGTTGGGGCATTCCGCTGCGGTGCTCTGAACGATGTATTGGGAACAACCCGATACCTCGGTGATTGAGCACTCGAGGGTCCAGTAGGAGTCTTCCTTTTCTTCTCGGAATGATGTGCCACGATGCAATCTTCTTGAGTTAAAGCCATATTAACCAGCTCGCTGAAAGTATTAGCCTTCACAAGATTCAGGCGTTCCTTGAGCTTGGTATTAAGGCCTCGACGGAAACGATCTTGTTTCTTGGCATCATTATCCACATGATATCCCGCATATTGACTCAGATGATTGAAGTTCTGTGCATACTGCAGGACTGTATTGGTGCCTTGAGTAAGTGCCAAGAATTCATTCAATTTTCGCTCCAGCAATCCTTCAGGAATATAATGTGCCCTAAAGGCTGCCCGAAACTCATCCCAGGTGATATCATGCCCTGCAGGTTGCATGGCATAGAAATTGTCCCACCAGATCAGAGCAGCACCTCGGAGTTGCTGGGCGGCAAAGGAAGCTTTGCTTGAGTCCGCGCAAGGTATTGTCAATAGAGCGAACTTCGATTCAATGATATGGAGCCAAGCATCGGCATCCAAGGGTTCTTCAGCTTTACTGAAGAATGGAGGCTGTGTACTGATGAAATCCTGGTAACTAGCCACAGGAGGATTGCGGTCATCACGACCTCCGCGGAACTGTTGATGTTGCTGATTCTGTTGTGCTTGAACCAGCAAGTTGAGCAGTTCAGTTTGCCGAGCCATAACCTCAGCAAGGTTAGGAGGTGGCGGTGAAGGTTGTTGGGAACCGCTAGCCTGATCTGCCCGGAAACCTTCCGGGGTTCCGCGCGTGGCTCCAACCATCTGAAACAAAGGAGATGTCCATCATTAACCATATAGCCTTACTCCCAATTTCAGAAGATATATGACTTAGATAAACAATACACACACTCCATTCAATCATCTCATTACAGAATCATAAAGATTGTGAACAAGATGAATAAACAGGAAACTTATATTACAACACTGATCCTGATCGTTCTCCACTTCACACATCCGAAAGATCCCTACGCAGGCCATCTATGTTACAACAAATGGCATGAGATCTAGCTAAGTTACACACTACCTAGGTTATTACACTCCCATATGTTACATCTAGCTAGTCGACAATTTACGACACTAGATATCGTCGAAGTTGCCTATAGACGACTGACTGCCAGAGGGAGAATGATAGGGACTAAGAACAGGATCCCCATGCTCAGAGTCAATCTCTGAAACACCCTCAATCTCTTCTGGGTCTTCTTCTTCTTCTTCAGGCATTATGGGTATAGCGGGATGTATCAGTTGCTGCTGCAGTTCCTCAATGTGAGCCTGAGCATCATCAGCTACAAGTATCAGATCATGAATTTGTGCCTGTAGGAACTCAATAACAGTGTCACGCTGAGTGATAATATGATCACTCTCATTGATCTGATCTTCTCGATGGAGGATTGTCTCATCCCTTGCTGCAATGATTTCATCCTTTTGAGTCACCAAGGCTTGTAATTCCACTATTTGGGTCACTTGACGGTCAGCATTCTGATAGTGGCTTTGAGCCACACCAGTTATCTGATTCATACCATGACGCAGTAGAATCTGGTAATGATGTTGCACATCCATGAACCTGGTAATGATACGGACGGTTTCTTCAGCCAGATCTCCTAGCATATGACCAAGATGCTCTGTCCGAAAATTCCATTCCAAATTATCAGGGTCAATGGTAGGAAATAAACCAATAGGATATGCGGCAACTTCAGTCGGATGCTGATTGCAGAAAAGTTTGATAGCTTCCAAGGCAGCAGTTTCGAGGGTATCAACCAGACGATATCCAACCACTTCCACTTCTATGGAATGCCATGAGGAGCGGAAAGGGTGTGGAGGAATTGTCATCTTAACCCTGCACCGAGGAACTCCTTCCTCACGATATTCTACCCCATCGTATTGAGGAGGCTCTGTATAGTGGAACAGACTTAAGGATTCCCATAAGAGACGAGGAAACCCTTCCCAATGTAAAGCATTGGTGTGGAAGTGCCCCTCCTGATCCCAAAAGGCATTGGAAGGAGCAGCCATCTGCGACAACATTGCAAATGGTAAGATATATTTACCCTGCGGAAAACTCACAAGGTAAATGGATTAAGATAGTTAATTCTGGTAACAGCAAAGGCTGGAAATCAGATGGATACTTAAGAGCTAAAGATTGCTATTTACCCCAACTAAGAAATACCAATAGGTTACCTATTTCTTAAAGCAATAGAATTAAAGATACCTTTTGTTGATTAATGTATTATGCATGCACGCACTATTCGATCTCACAAACAAAAATAACTGCCAAGTAACCTTGGTCTTACGGTGGCACAATATAAATACGTCTCTCTCTATTAACTAGTCGATAAGTTCTATCCGTCCTAGTTTCGTAATCGTGGTTAGTGTACCTGCAGAAAACCACAATACACATATATATATCCAATGAACCTTTCATGCCAGCATGTCATGAAAGCGTCCCTATTCATTACTGCTCACTATAGAAACAGCATCTGTACAATTACCGCCGTACAGACAACGTTAACATACGTTATTGAAACAACGTATTCACGGGGGTACCGCAAAATGCGGGGGTATGAACAGCGATCGCCATACCCTGCGCCGAACCATCTACTCCCAATGTAGTCAACCAAAGTTGGTACATTGGCAGCATCTCAAGTAAGCCACTGCTTGAGAAACAGCGTTCGGTTCGCATCACCGACAGGAAGGCCAAGCTCCCTCAGTTGGCTGAGGATCCTTACCTTCTTACCTCACGATCGAAGATGTCGTTACTGAAAGTAAGGTTAGGTTGTGCATAAATTTAAGTTTCAACAGAAAAGTAATGCTGGAAGTTAGATTTATATATATATAGTACAGCCACCTCTAATTTTCCCTTATAACATTACCCTAGGGCTTTACGTACTATACATAAACCTTAACGAACCCAACGTAGTTCGCAAATACTTGATTAATCAAATTTTATACTATAAATTACTTTTAGGGCTAATTATATCTCCAGGGTACACTTGTTAGCTCTGATACCAGCTGTGGCAGAACCAACCTGAATTACACCGGCTCAAGTACGCGAGTCCTCTCTGGAGGGCTACCTCGTGCTTCAAACGGTATAATCCTATTGGCCTGTCGGGTAACGTCCCGATAAACCACCGAACGCAGGATCCAACAAGGTACCTCACACGAAGGTGAGTCCAGAGATATAAATGCCAATACATTTTACACCACAGGCAGAGATAATACAAAAATTTTACAAAGCATCAGTAGCTCCTACTGAGGGAAGATTATTACAAAACAGGTTTAAGTTATAAGTCAAGCAACGGAGTTTAAAAGCGTAAACATTGTACACGTCGTTATTACAGATATTATGCTAGCCCTGGCATAATATCACTCGGCGGAATCTGTGTTGGCCGGGGACGGATCCCACTCCACGGACCAACCATCAGGCAAGGGGTAGGGCCACGGTGTAATGAAAGCTGGCTCATCAGGAAGATTACCTGAAGTAAATCAACAAAAGCAAGGCTGAGTATACTAATACTCAGCAAGACTTACCCGGAATTGGGTATACCTTAACCCATAGCTAGACTCATGAAGGCTTTTAGCTTTAGGTAGAGTTTTTAGCTGAAAAGCAACAAAGAGTAGATCCTTATTTTCAACTTTTAGCTTTCAGGTTCTAGTGGATTAACCATTCTAGGTAAGCATCTATAACTATTCAAACATGGTAGAATCTTTAATCAAACACCATCTTTGATAATCACAAAGTTGCTCTTGTTACTCTATGTGGTAAAGGGGGTAAGCAGTCTCATTCATCGTGAGAGGCGGACGATTCCTGAATCCAGATTCAAAACCTTGCAAGGATAAACCTAACACACACGCTTGGAACACCAAAGGGTTGTTCCGAAGCAACCGTTTGCCTTTCATTCCGACTCGTGGATCAGATCCACCACAAGCGACTACAGCACCATACGCACTTCCAAAATGCAGGACGTACGTCTGTAGCGCGACTACAAAACCCGTACTCCTGGTTGCCCAGCAACACGTATTCCTACACGTCGAACAAAGTAACCAAAAGAAGCAAATATATGTGGTGGGGGGTATGTCCACTCCTCGGGCCGATTGGTTACTAGGCTTACCGCTTACCATATTTCACGGCATGTGGCTAGTACTTTCAAACGCTTAACCACCGCTTCCACACACTGCGACCTTATCAAATTCCATACACAGACGGGTATCATCTCAATATGATACCTCACAAGATCCGGCCTGTCATCCTTATAATAATAACAGGAATGTAAACATCACAATTCCTATATCGCGCGAGTGACAGGAAATCACTCGACTTCTACCGGTCCTATAAGCATAGTAGCTAGTCGGACTCAAGTTCTAGTGTACAATACATTGGTTCCTGGAATTATGCAACTAAGGTTTTCAAACAATTCCTAAGAACTTAATGCATAAAGATATATATAAATAGTATAATTCGCAGTGTAGATAAAGTAAGGGTTATGTCCGGGGCTTGCCTTCGCTGGTGGGGCTGGGGTTAGTCAAATTTTCTTCCGAACCTTGGTTCGGGGCTTTAGAGAATTCCGCGATGAGACTTCCGGGATCTTCAGAACAAACTCCTTCTGGTTCCGGAATTAGCTGATAATCCCCGTCAGCGAGAGTGGTCGAGTCTATATGAGATGCAAAGTTACAAGTTATGGAATGCATGTACTTTTATGTTAATTCACAATAAAGTTGCAATCCAAACAAAAGAACATTACATTACAACAAATAACCTGACTATCCTGCACTGGGCAGTCATTTATTGAGTATTAACTAAACTAACTAGTCTCATTAGGCAACCGGGGGGTTACCCTAAACATCCAATTAACTACATTAGGTGGCATATCTAGTTACCATAAGCAATTCTAAATACACTTAACAATCTCCATTTATTTTATTAGCTAAACATTGTAATTAACCTTAGGTTATTATTTAATTATGGTTAACTTTAGATTAGTTAAGCCAATATTATATTAGGAAAAATAAATTAATATTTATGAAACTTATCCTAAGTGGGTTTAATTGAAATAATATTTCTCTAAATATTTTATATAATAGATAATTAGAACAATTCACTTAATCGAATAATATGTTTAACTTGAATAATTTTTACAGAGCAAGATATTTCAAAACAATAGCTACAAACTTTACTGAACATAGATTGGTATTAGATCTAATTACTGTAGTTTTATTGGAATTTTATTCTAAAAAGAACTAAGCCATAAAATTAAACAAGATCAAGATTAAAATTTCAAGATGAAATTATATCTGGAGTTTTACACTAAAACTAGGGTTCAAAACATAAGGACATCATAAACTACTCAAGACTAGCATTCCAGAAAAGTTTCATAAGTTTTCATGCATAATAATTATTATTTAAGAAATACCTTTGAATTTAAGTTTGAAATTTATAACTCAAGTTATATTAGGTTTCTGATTCTCAAATTTTTATGATGGATTATACTTATAAAGATCAAGTTATGGTAGAAATTGCTTCCCTAAATATGCACAGGTGCTTTTGAAATTAATTTGTGAAGCTTTCACGAACATATAACAAAAGTAACAAAATACTCTAGCTAAAGGGCTGATCTATGCCTCAAAAATTTACACAAGCCTACTCAAATCATATGCAACATATGCTCCAAAAATCAACAGCAGCAAAGCTATAGATCATAAGATTCAATTAAAACATCCCTTTACTTGTATTTAAAATACAGAACAAACTATGCATTTTCATAACTTTACTGTGAAATAAAAGTTGTAGAACTCATCATAAGGATTCTAACCCAACAAGTTTGGTATTTTTATGATTTTTCTATGAATTCCTACACATTTTTGAACTTCACTAATTTGAAATAGAGGAAGGGACTGAAACTTTGCATAAAGGACCCTAGAAGAATTTGAATGCTTGCAATGTAGCCCTTAGCCGGAGTCAGAGCGGGGAGGACATCTTTGACCGTCGATTCCGGCGAGGCTCGTCGCCGGCGGCGGGGAAGAAGAGGGGGAACAGCATGAGGGAGTTGAGGGCAACCTTCTGAGAGTTTTGGATGGGGTCGGGGAGGACTGTACGGGCCTGCCCACGGCGAGGCCGAGGCGGCGGCCGGGAAGAACGGCGCGGCGGCGCTCCGGTGCCTGAGCGGGGAAGGAAATTGGTCGGACAACTGCGCGGGGATGCGGTGGAGCTAAAGACGGGACCAGTGTAGGCGGAGCGGCCGTGGAGGGGTGGGGCGACGGTGAGCTCGAGCTCGCCGGTGTTCGGGCGGCGATGGCGACGGCGTTCCGAGGCGTGGGAGTGGAGAAAGAGGAGAAGAATGCGACCAACAGCTCGGCGGGGTAGCGGTAGTACTCAAGCGCGCGCAAACACAGGGGCTGGGCACTCGATTTGGGGCTCGCCACGGCGGCGGCTCGGTGGCGGCCGAGCGGCGGTGGTGCATGCATGGCGAGTGCAGGAGATGCCAAGGAGGGAGGGGAGTAGAAGTGGGGAAGGCAAGGGGCGACGCGTGGAAGGGAAATCCAGCAGGAGGTGGCGCTCGGGGGACTGCGCCGGCGGTGAGCGGCGGTGGCAGAACGGCAGCAGAGGAGAAGCGAGGGTGACACAGGAGGAAGAAGGCAGACAGGAGTCAGAAGGACCCCTTTGCGAAATGAAAACTTCCAGGGACTCCTCTGTAAAGAAATATTTCCCATTGATAGAAAACCCTAGTGAGAAAAATGTCTAAAGCAAAGTTGTAAAGAATTTCAAACCCTACAATAATGCTTTAGGGTTCCAGTTCAAAACCTCAAAGGATACAGTTTTATTTTAAACTTTTAAACAAAATTCAAATTATAAACTTTTTGTTATAATTCAAACACAATGCTTTAATGATTAGGGTCTTTTTGTAAGATTGCCTGCAGTAATCATGACTAGCTCTTTTTACACTTTAGCCCTTAAGTAAATCTGAGTTTTACTTTTATCTTT
The DNA here is from genome assembly GCF_002211085.1 of Panicum hallii. Classification (NCBI taxonomy): domain Eukaryota; kingdom Viridiplantae; phylum Streptophyta; class Magnoliopsida; order Poales; family Poaceae; genus Panicum; species Panicum hallii. The sequence goes on from NC_038043.1 coordinate 33,129,126, forward strand.
CAACCATTTCACATGTAAACCCTTATACCTTTGTGTTAATTACACCTAAGTCCTTAGTTTCCAATAAAAGTCTATTTTTCTTAGGTTTATTTAACTTTTGCACTTTTCTTTTCTATAATCATTTAGGTTTACCACTTAAGAGTACTTTTACACAATTACACTCAAGTACTTACATAATTCCTAAATTACAATTATACCCCTAGTGCTTTGTACAACGTATATACACCATATCATGCATACATATAATACATCCAAACTTAGTATCCCATTGTCTAACTACCTGGATATTACACATATGAAGTAACAGAATAATATTTATTTCATATCATTATAACATAGAATCATGGCTCATCGGGCACTTACAACTAAATCCAAAATTCCTAACTACTGTCAAAAAACTGATGATCTTAAATACAGTCAAATCCGAAATTTTTAACTATTTCAGATTTTCTTTCCAAACTAACTCAGAAAATATTCATTACCGAGGCTTGTACCTCCATGCTACTCATCTTTAAAAAATGGTAAAAATACCCCAATTGCGAGCACAGGTTGGTGGTCACTTCCTGACGGAAGACGAGATCCCTTTTTTTAGAGCTCTTTTACGGTACACACCTAAAACAGAGTCCTCTCATCTCTTAAAATCCTTGTTTCAGCTCCAAGTGCATAAGAACACTGTAAACACCAGTTTTGCCTCAAAAGGCCACTGTGAACATAGAAAGTACTGGAATTTTATAATGCACTAGCATTATTTTTGAACTAGCGCATCTCTTAAAATATGTGAAACATTCAGGTGGAATAGTTGGAATCATTTCGCCTGCAATATAAACGAAGATATAATTCGACAAATCGGTAAGGCTTGCACTGCTCCAACCTTGAATGTGATGCAGTTGCGCTACCAAATGATGCAAAAATGATGATTTGCAAGTGCAGCTGATGCGATGGTGGATAGCGGCCTTGCAAAGCTTGGTTATGACTATATCAACATAGGTAGTCTTGATATTTGCTATCTTGTTCTTTCCCTATTTTCTTTGGTCCATTTCTCAGTTGAAAAAGAAATTTGAGAACTGAATATTTCGTAAACTGCAGATGATTGTTGGGCAGCCTATGATAGAGACTCCCAGGTGTGCATTAAGTAGAACTGTAATTGTTGAATAAAGAGTAGAAAACAAAACTTCCTGTTTCATTCTTATGCTCAGCAAAGTAAAACTAGATGACACTGCTGAAATGGGTACACTCTGCCCGATCAGTAAAATGAACAGCTTTTTTCTTTTACAGGGTAATCTTGTTGCAAATCCATCAACATTCCCATCAGGAATAAAGGTCCTGGCAGACTATGTGCACGGGAAAGGGCTCAAGCTCGGAGTTTATGGTGACGCAGGGTACACATAATTGAAAACCACAAAGTTGTATGACTGACAAAATTAGCTGGCAGAAATAGAAATTCGATGACAGAAAGAATTCCATGCTTCAATTGTGGTTTTCCCTCTAAAATAATGTAAACCTTCTTTCAGGTCGCGAACTTGCAGCAATAAGATGTCTGGTTCGCTTGGATATCAAGAACAAGACGCAAAAAGCTTCGCATCATGGGTACCTTTTGTGTCATCTTTTTTAGATAATGGATAGAAATCGAGCCTCTATATCCAACCTTTTGTGTCATCTAGATCGAAACTTTTTTAACGTGTTCGGCTATGCGCATCATAGAGGGAACCTGGTCACTAGCGTTATGCAACGCAAGGGGCTATTCTAGCCTCTGACACCTAAAAGCTTTTAAGCGTGTGAGAAAATGAAAACAACGCCTTTCTTTAATGCCTCAACTGATGTTTTTTCTTTTTCATTAAAAATAATCAAAGGGAGTTGACTACTTGAAGTATGACAACTGCAATGACCAGGGACTGAGTCCACAACCAAGGTGTGCATGAAAGATAATTCGATTTTAATAGGTCCTCTTTATCTTGCTATTTTGAGAAACTGAAACTGTCTTGCGACATTATTCAGATATGTCAACATGAGCAAAGCGCTTCTGAATTCTGGGAGGGACATTTTCTTCTCCCTTTGTGAATGGTAACTGTTGCTCTTTCAATCTTTTGAAGCTGATCGAATTTTGTGTTTGAACTTTGAATTCAGTTGTTTAGTTTTGGAAAAGTTGTTGTGTAGGGGAGTGAATGACCCAGCAACATGGGCAATTGGTGTAGGAAACAGTTGGAGAACAACCGGTGACATCCAGGACAACTGGGGAAGGTGAACATTATTACACATTTTTTTCTTTTGATGAGATCATCGAACATTAGTACATGACACCATGACAGGGTACAACTGTGATGAAGAAGTATGCCAATTTTTGGTGAAGTTCACAAGGAACATGCCCTGCTCATTATTGCCATCAATGTCTGATGCATATTCTTGCAGGGTCATGTTTCAGCATAACGGTTATCGCTGACACCAACGGCAAGTGGGCATCTTATGCAGGACCTGGTGGATGGAATGGTTAGTCCTTAGGGCTCATGTAAGCTTTGGGCTTGCCATTACTTCAGTTCTGAATGAAATGCTATTTATGTTGTCAGATCCAGACACGCTGGAAGTCGGAAACGGAGGAATGACAACAGAGGAGTACCGCTCCCATTTCAGCATATGGGCTCTGGCGAAGGTAACGAAATGCATAACCATCAGAACAGTAGAACTGCTCGTTTTCATGCCCATGGCACTGAACCGCCGTGATGCAGGCACCTCTTCTGATTGGCTGCGACATCCGCTCTATGAGCAATGATACCAAGGAAATCCTCAGCAATCAGAATGTCATCGCAGTTAACCAAGGTAAAGTAAAAAAACTGCATCCATTCCTTCGGTTTTTTCTCCTATTATGAAATATGAGCTGATACGATACTGAGCTTCAACGATTCGTGAGTAGATGGGCTTGGGGTGCAAGGGCACAAAGTGCAACAGGATGGAGACCAAGAGGTAAATACAAGAAGCTTTGCACAATGTCATGAGTAGCAAAGTAGCTGATATAGTTATATCCATGATCTTGTGATCAGGTCTGGGCTGGGCCATTGAGTCCAGGGAGGGTTGCAGTTGTTCTATGGAACAGAGGGTCTGCTGAAGCATCAGTCACTGAAAGCTGGAGCAGCATTGGTCTTAATGCATCAACCGTCGTTGATGCTCATAATCTGTGGACAGTAAGCATGGATTTTCTCTGATCATAGACAAGTCATTATTTTTCTTGCAGTTGTCTCAATCTTTATTCTTTTTCTTTGTGATGAATTCTCAAACTTTTTTGTTGAGTGTGATTTTTCTTGGTTGCAGAATGAGATTACATCATCCGTGCAAGGAGAGCTGAAGGAGACAGTGGATACTCATGCTTGCAAGATGTATGTGTTGACCCCAAAGTAGCTTGACTGGATTCTCACCTTTGCATGTACCTGTAAGAATCAACGGATTCAAGCGTCCCAAAGAATTACGGGAAATAGATAAAAGACAATTACTTATATGAATGGCTCCATGTGAACACCTAGGATCAAACAAAGTGAGTACATTGTGGCCTTGTATTTTACATGCAAATAGCTGTAAAATTGCAATACGCAATTATACCAGCTTCCTGATCTCCACTGTTAGAAAGTGAGAATTTGATCTGTCTTCCTCCTCAGGGTACCTGACGCTCTGTCGTCAGGCTGGTAACCTCCAAACCTCAATTACTGTGAACTACGTCCAAACCTGTGTTACTGTGGAAATGTTGCCTTGGAATGTTGCTGCAATGTGAATACATTATTGGATATATTATTAAAAAAAATATTGTTCTGGCTGAATGATCATATAAAGATTATGACATCATAAAATTGGTTCCCTCGTATAAACAAATAATTTCGAAGTCCAGACATATTTTAAGATAATGGGATTTATTCAAATCCCAGCCTCAATGTCCAAGGATGCATGCAGAATAAAGTCCAGATATATGAATATTAGACAATTGTTTTAAGATAGTTCCAGCAAGTGATTTTATTTCTTTTGGTTGCAGAGCGTCAAAATTATTATGAAGAGCCATTCAGATGCGTGGCTTAAGTAATTGTTGGCCTTCCCTGTTTAAGAGAGCACTTTGATGTGGATTTGTGACAAACGGAATAAAGTTTCCATGCAAAAAATTAAATAAAGTTCCTCTGAAAACATGCTTAAGTTGTTGACTGCAAAAATGTTCCTAGAGCTTGGAACTATTGTAGTGAATGTGCCTATGTTTACGACACTAAGGTCTATTTGGAACAAAGGAAACTAAATCAAATAATGTATTCCATATAGTGCCAATCCGATACAAATTTTTCATAAATGTCTCTGAAACAAAAAAATATTCTATGAATTTTATGTGCAGTGCTCGAATCCATAGGAATTTTATAGACCTAACATAAGATTCCCGAAAATTTTTTCGAATATTACATTGAAGTGCTTTATTTAAAATTCTGTCTGAATCCAAGTGGAAGGATATCTCAATCCCACGATCAATAAACCTTGTTGCTATACAAACTTACGAAGATTTTAATAACAAGAGACAGCCACCTATCAATCCTTGACGATAGAGCTTGCATCCGCGTATGGATCGGAGTACCCAAAGTATATTGGCCTCTGCCGGCCATGGTGTCCGGCTCCGTGGGATCCGAAACTCGTGAACAGATTCTTGTCTTAATACTGGCCAATTTCCTATATATAACCACCTTACCTGCTGAACACCACAGCACTTGCAGCGCCGAGGCACACATTTTTCTCTCGACATGGCGGGGAAGGCACCCTTGTGTGCTTTCTTCTTCCTCTTGCTATCGACGTCAGCGGCCGCGATCAGGCCAGCGAGGTCAGCGGCGGCGGCGGCTAGGAGAGCGGCACTGGAGAATGGCCTTGGCCGGACTCCCCAGATGGGGTAAACTGCTGGTCTTAGAGTTTGTTGTAAGGTGTTAGTTTTCAGCTTTCAGCCCTTGGTCCTTGATGATGAGATTTGGTTTTTCACCTCGGTGGCCTGGTTTTCTCACCATTTACCGTTTTCATGATTCCATCCAATTGTCACTAATTATTGTTATTATTATTTGGAAAAAAAATCAGTTGGAATAGTTGGAACCACTTCCACTGCAAAATAAACGAAGAGATAATTCGAGAAATCGGTAAGACTACTACGACTACACTGCTGCCTCAAAATCAGTTGCAGTCGCACCACAAACTGCTGCAGAGGTCATGATTTACTTGTGCAGCTGATGCTATGGCGGATAACGGCCTTGCAAAGCTTGGATATGAGTATATCAACATAGGTAGTTTCTCGAGATTTCTTATTTACTTGTGCAGCTGATGCTCAGTTGAGTCAGATGACAACTGAACATTTGTGAAACTGCAGATGATTGCTGGGCAGCATATGATAGGGACTCCGAGGTGAGTAAATGATGATAGACTCGTATATGCAGCAAGCAATTAGTAGCAAAAGAAAGATTACAAAAATGATTTTCACCAAAGTAAAGATGAACTAAGATTCTAGAGGGGGTAATCTAGCTTTCTGTATTTTCACAGGGCAATCTAGCTGCAAATGCATCAACGTTCCCATCGGGAATACCAGCCTTGGCAGACTATGTGCATGGAAAAGGGCTCAAGCTAGGGATCTATGGTGATGCAGGGTATTCATTCATAACAAAACAACAAACACAAAGTTGAATGGATGCCATGCTTTAAATTATAGTTTTCTTTCTCAAATCTCATCATCTTTCTACTTTCAGGTCACGGACTTGCAGCAAATTGATGCCCGGTTCGCTTGGGTACGAAGACAAAGATGCAAAAACCTTTGCATCTTGGGTACCTTAAGTCCCACTTAGAACAAAACTTTAAACACATCAAGCAACTTTCTTTCCTGCTTCCGAACTGAATTATGATTTTGATCATTTGATGATTCAAAGGGAGTCGACTACTTAAAGTATGACAACTGCAATAACCAGGGAATGAGTCCTCAGCCAAGGTGACCAGGAATCACAAGAACTATTGACAGTTACATCTGTTCATCCTATTTTGGGAGACTGGAATTTTCATACGATAAAATGCAGATATAACGCGATGAGCAAAGCACTTCTGAATTCTGGGAGGAATATTTTCTTCTCCCTTTGTGAATGGTAACTGTTACATTTTTTGTGTGGCTCAAATATGATTTGAATTCAATCGTTCAGTTTTAAAATGACATTGCTGTGTAGGGGAGTGGATGACCCAGGGACATGGGCAGGTGTAGGAAACAGTTGGAGAACTACGGGTGACATCAAGGACACTTGGGCAAGGTGAAGTTTCAGACCTGACAGGCTATAACGGCCCTGACTGATTTTGGGCAAAATTTGCATGGAATTTGACCTGATTTGTCTCCATTGTCTTATAAATGGACGATGCATCTTACTGCCCTTAAATGTTTCAGCATGACAGCTATTGCCGACAAGAACAACAAGTGGGCATCATATGCTGGGCCTGGTGGATGGAATGGTAAGTCCTTCAGGCCTGTAAACATTTCCAGCAACCAGTATGCTTTCTCTTGAACGGGCAGCTGCCTCTGCTTTCAGACCCAGACATGCTAGAAGTTGGAAATGGGGGTATGACAACAGAAGAGTACCGCTCCCATTTTAGCATATGGGCTCTAGTGAAGGTAATGATATGCCTACATTTGAGCTTAGTGTCATTGCAGTTACCCAAGGTCAAGAACAACATTATCCAACAAACCGTGCACACCTTTAAGCAGGCACCCCTCTTGATTGGCTGTGACATCCGCTCAATGAGCAAAGAAACCAAGGAAATCCTCAGCAATCAAAATGTCATTGCAGTTAACCAAGGTCACGAAAACGCACCGATCATTACTTCATTTCTCCAAATTAGAGATGATACGATCCTAAGCTTACATGATTATGAACAGATGAGCTTGGGGTACAAGGGCACAAAGTGCAACAAGATGGAGACCAAGAAGTAAGATAAACTATACAAGCAAAAGCGGTGATATTTAACACTTATTTATAAGCCATAATCATGTGCTTAGGTTTGGGCTGGTCCACTTAGTGGAGGTAGAATTGCTATGGTTCTATGGAACAGAGGATCAACTGAAGCATCCATCACTGCCAGCTGGAGCAGCATTGCACTTAATGCATCAACTGTCGCTGATGCTCATGATCTGTGGACAGTAAGCATGCATTTTTCTCTATCATAAATCCTACATAGTACCATAACACTCCGTCCATTCGTTTTTATAATGCAGTCAAAGAAAGATCAATTTTGTGCTCAAAAAAAGATCGATTTGCAGTCAAACTACGCCCCTACAAAAATGAACAGAGGGAACACATTAACACATTTTCTATGAATTTCATATTGCAGCTGTTCTTAAACTTCTTTGTGTCTTATTTTGTTTGTTTGCAGGATGAGGTTATATCATCAGTGCAAGGAGAACTAAAGGAAACAGTGGATTCTCATGCTTGTAAGATGTATGTTGTGACACCAAAATAGAATGGATCTTCAACACATGTTATATCGTAGAACAAATCAATTCAAAAAATATAAATGTACCACGATGAATTCACAAGGATTCTTGCTTGGGTGCCTCAACATGAAAAACACCTAGGATCAAACAAAGTGAATATATTGTGGCCATTTATTTACCAGTAAATGGTGACCTTTTATTTTTGACATGGTAACAGATAACTATATCTATATAGCATGTGTCCAAAATTCATTGTAGATATTGACATGACACAACAGGCTCGTCTACAGAACAGAAAAAAACATTTTCCTATTTCTAACATCTAGCAATTATTTGCAAGTTACAACTTACATTCACACTAAAGTTACAACTGGATGCATCATTATGCAAGATCAGCACCAGAACAATTGTACAAAAGCATTGCCACACATACCTCCATAAGTGCAGGCATTCCTCGGTGGCTCTTCAGTCTGCCACACCACCAAGACCATATGTACTCTTTGACTCTTTTGGCATATAGTATCACTGTAAATTGGTGTAGCACAATCAAAACCCGGTCCATCCAGCTGGTTGGTACGATCCATCTTTCTTTTCTTCAGCAGTCTGATTATTGAGGAGCTGAGCAGTATTCCCCATGTTCGATAACTTGGGATGTACGGTTCCAGAAGGAGCAGCCTTAAAGCTATCTTGACCAAAGGCAAATGGATCGGCGCTAGAACTTACATTCGATTGTCCAAGTGAGCTGGCTTTGTTGCTGTTTGATGCCCGCAGAGTTCGGACTGACCTGGGGTGGGCACTCTTCACAGCTGCTTGAGGTTTTGGCTCTTCAGGAAAACCTGACCATGGTTTTGGGTCAGGGCTCGGTGTCCCTGGCCTTGAAGTAAATAGGCCTTGCCGGAGCTCTGGAGGGGTTCCTTCAATCTTCTCCCTCGGCTGTGAAAGCCAAAAATAATAATATATTACCATTCTGATACATATCAAAATCAAAGATGATACTCAGGGTCTATACACAATGAATCAATTTTAAAAAAAAAATGTCAAATAGGAAAACTGGCTAAACTGTGGTAATTTAAACCTTACAAAGCATTTAGATTTAGGGATATGCAAGGTAGGATGAATATTAGGGTGCAGATGGGCTAATCCTAGCCATTGATAGGAAAGAATGGAAAGTCTATGGTAATTTAAACCTTATAGAGCATTTAGATTTAGGGATATGCAAGGTAGGATGAATATTAGGGTGCAGATGGGCTAATCCTAGCCATTGATAAGAAAGAAGGGAAGGTTGGGATTAGCTCACCAACTAGCACACACCCTCAATCACTTTAGATTTAGAAATAGGGGAGGTAGGATGAATATTAGGGTATGGATGGGCTAATCCTAACCATTGGTAGGAAAGAATGGTGGGTCAGGATTAGGGCACGAACTAGCACACACCCTCTATAAGTAAATCCAAACACTTTGGTGATATGACCAAGCCAGCCAATTTGAATTCTATCCTCAAGATTTCACGTTTTCGCTAGTTAGCTGGACCAAGAAGAGGGAATTTGAACCTGGATATGATTAACTAGAGGGGAATTCAGGCACATAGCAGTAGTCATACCGGAGTATCAAGGCTTGTGCTGGGTGGGGAGAGTTCAACCTTCGAATGTTCTCTGAACTGCTTAGCTGGCGGCGTAACAGAAGCGGTAGCTAGGGCTTGCTTAAGCTCTTGTATCTCTCGCCTCTGAGAAGAACAAATGGCAGACAACTTATCAAACTTCAATGAAATTTCTTCCTTCTCCAGGTTTGCTATCTTTAATTGTTCCTTCAGTAAAGTAACTTCTGCTTCCAGTTGACATTCTTTCAACTTGCTAAGCAAGTTTACATTGTCAGCATTGTTTTGTGAGTTCATTTTGATGTTATCAAAGTCTGCCATGAATGAGTTGAAGGCCATAGCTTGTATGCTGGCTTTATTTTCTGTTTTGGTTTTCTCTAACCCAGACTCCGAGCCATTTGCAGAAAACCTAATTTCAAAATCTCCAGGAGAACTATCAACTGATGCAGACAGAGATTTCCGAGATGAATTATGAACTGGTGTGTTCTGGTTCTTAGTTTGTGATTGCTTTGAGGTGACTTGGCTAATGGGCTCTTGATCAAAAGCTGGTTCCTTGTCATCAGCAAAAGCTAGCTCCTGAGCATGTTGAGTTGACCAGAATGCACCCATAGGACCCCTGTTCTCCATAGCTTTCGGAGGATCTTGTGCCATCAGGTTGGAAAAATGACTAGGAGAGGTACTCCTCAGGTCTCCTCTTGATGATGAAGCAGCACTCCTTTGAGATGGTCTCCTTGGTGCTGCAACAAATAATTTTAGGTTCAGGCAAAGGAAAAATTGAGACTCAGAAAAAGAAAAGAGTGCGCAATTAACAAATCAGATGGTTTTTGGTTTACATGAAAGTATATGAGATTTCATGCTACAGCATTTGTTACGCTTCCTGATCATTATGTAGACACAGTGGCTTAATTTCTCCAAAAGTACAAGATGCTAGTACGCAAACCTTCATCGATAGCAGTATGAGATTCAAATGCTGACCCAGACGGGGATCCATCAGGTAAATCCTTTTGCAGCTCCAATGGAAGTAACTCATTAACACGGAACCACACCTATAACAAAACATTAATCAACAACAGAGAAACAGAAGACCTCCTACGTTTCAGTTTCATCCCATATGCACTAATTAAGACTAACCTAAATTCATGGAAGTGAATGGCCAATCAAGCAAAGCCCTTGCCTGTGTAATGTCCGGTCTGGCATCTGGAGAAGAATTAAGCATGTCTTTGATCAGAGTTGTAATGGAAGAACTGTACTTTGGCAATTCTGGGATACGGTAATTCCCGTTAAGTATCTGAAGCTTTGATTCACCATCAAATGCTGATTTGAAGTAGCAGATTCTATACAAGAGACATCCAAGAGCCTGCAAAATACCACAATACCACCTTAACTAGTCGCAATATTACTAATTAATCAGATAAAAAGATAATAATGGCAATCCAATAATACAATAGATAATATCGGATTACATTGAACCAGAATGTAATATAATAGCTGAAGAGATGGCTTACCCATATATCTACTTTCTCACTGATAACCTCCCTCCTGTACAAGTCCCACATCTGCAATCAGTAAACAAGCATAAAACAAGTAAATGTGTGGAACAGGCTGAGCAAGGATTCAAAATAGGGATTTTCAATATAAACCTCAGGAGCTCTATATGCAGGAGTGGTGTGCTTCCTAATGTTATCCTCTTCGATGCCCATCTCCTCAGGTTTGTTGAAGCATTTATGATTTGTCGACACACTACCAAAATCACATAGTTTCCAGGCCCCATCAGCACCAAGAAGAACATTTTCAGCCTTTAGGTCCCTGCACATAAATTATGTTTTCTGTAATATATCTGAAATAAAACTCACCTAGAAGTTCCAACTATAGATAGCAAGCTACAACCAACTATAGTCTTGAATGCCTTAGACAGCAGCCAACCAAAAGAATGTATTAAAAATAAATGAGACAGCACAAAAAAGAAGTATAATAAGCCATCACACACACAAAAATACTCCTGTTATTGTCTAGTGTGCAAGCCGGCTATAAAACAAAATAAATTGATCCAACTGCAGCTCCACACCTTGTTCTACTTGATATACAGTAGAATAATATTGTGAGATAATGTTGTGTTATGTTCATCATACAATAGACCAACTGCCATATGACTATTATGCTATTTTCACTTGTCAGATAGTTACATCAATGCTGTTCAACAAGCACATAAGTTCATGGAAAGACAACCACAGAAAAAAGAGTCAGCCATGTATGCAAAACTGAGTATTGCTTGCCAAAATATTATGTAGAGGAACTCCAATCCAATTCGCAGGATGGGAAGTAGCGGAATCACCTGTGAGCAAGAGGCGGCGTCTGGCAGTGCATCGCGAAGACGGCATTGCAAACATCTCGGAAGATCAATGCCACCTTCTCCTCTTCAAAGTAGGCTGCCCCCCTGTCCTCCAACACAGAAACCAGCGACTTCTCGCAGAACTCCATCACCAGCAGTGCCTCCCTTGCCCGGCCCATATCAAGTATTGCGTGCGCGACCAGCATAACCACATTAGGGTGCCCCTTGAGCGACCTCATGACCGTGATCTCCTTCCGGACCAGCTCCATTGACTCCTCATCCTGCACGATCACATGCTTGAGCGCGTACTGCTTCGCGGGGTTGACCATGTCCCGGGCGGCGTACACGCAGGAAAACCCGCCCTCAGCAATGGCGTCCCGGACGTGCACCTTGACATTGCCGACATCGATGGTGCGGCCCTCGAGGCCGCTAGGCTGTTCCTTGGGGATGAACTGCTTGAGCCTCCACATGGCTGTTTCTGCAAAATCCTAGAGAAACCTTGCAGGGACGAAGTGACAGCTGGGCATGGATTGGGGGTTTAGCTCAACCCCTCAAATTTTTGAGAAAGAGAGTGCAACGGCACCACGGGAATGCTAATCTTGCGCGATAAGAAGGAACCTAATTGAATCATGGATGAACGAATCAGATTCGACCGATGCGGATTCGATGGCTTGCCGTCACAGTAAAGTAAATGGAAGATCCCCCAGAACAAAAGGGAAATCCTAGAACAGTGGGTTCAAGCCAGTCAGGGTCGCTCACCAACAAACGAAGAGATCGATCCAGGTGCGGCCGGGGTGGATCTGCGCTCCACGCCAGACACCCGTACCAGTAGAGGGCGGCACCGACACGGCAACTCCCACACACACACACACACACACAGAGAGAGAGAGAGAGAGAGAGCAGGACTTGGGTGGAAGGAGAGGCCTGGCTCGTCGTGCCCCTCGCCGGCCGGCGGTCAGGTCGCCGGCGCCGAGGTGCAGCGGGTGGCGGCGGTGGGAGAGGAAACAGGGAAGCGAACCCTCTGGATTCTGGTGCGGCGGTCAATTTTGTTGCTTTCTGGTTTCCACTAGAAACGAACACCTCTGGCGGATTTTTTTTTTTTCAACGCTGCAGCTGTGGGTTAATCATCCTATTAGCGTGTTCGGCTGCCGTGACTTATTTTTATTCCGTGTCCGAAATTTGGATGCTAATTAGAACACTAAATATGATCTAAATATAAAATTAATTATATAAATAGAGACTAATTCAACCTGTTAAACCTAATTAATCCATCATTAATATATGTTTACTGTAGTACAATATTTTTAAATAAATTAGGTTTAATAGGTGTCACAAAATAGTCTCCATTTATATAATTGGTTTTATAATTAAACTATATTTGATACTTTTAATTGATGTTAAATATATAGGAATTTATTTTTAATCCCGGACCACACAGTACCTTGATCAAAATGAGATGTTGTGGGACCTCGATTTTACAGAAAGGGCCCTTGGAGTCGGAGAAACCGAAAAATTTCAACGAAGTCCTTTTTTTCTGTGCAAGATGGGCTGATACGGAGAAAGAAGCAATCAGAAGATCCTTCTTAGGCTGTCGATGAGGTAGGTTAGACTTTCTCACTAGCGTTAGTAGATTGGTCACAACACGAAAACGCGTGGAAACATACACGAGGATAGGGCTAAATATGGCGCAAATAAATGGCGTTTTAAGTATCAACAACTTGAAAACATACTATAATTTTTGTATATAGTAATATTTATTGGACATAATAAACTATATTTTTACGTATTCTAAAAAGATCTACCCATATAATTTTTAAGACTTATGTCGGTTTATATCAGTATTTTAAACCACTCCTACACCTAATTGCCTCGTACAAGATATCATTGAGCAGCCTCCTTATTTCTACCCATGTTCTCTTTATTCGCCGACATCTTCCTCAATTCTTGGCACACGCTATCACTAGAGCAGCCTATGCCCACACTCGCCTCACTCCACCCTCCTCTTTATCTCTTGTTCGTGGATCTGCTGCACTCATGTCACGATACGACTCACCACAGGATCACGACACGACGGAACGCAACGATCCTACAGACCCCTTAGTTAGATACGTGTAGAACTCCCGACCTCGCCCGTGGGATGTCGACCTCAGAGTTGAAGAATCCGTTCCTTCTCGTTGTAGTCAACCCCAGCCTATATATGGGGAGCTGGGTTTTCTTTTTTTGCTCTCTCGACTCTCATGCACGTACAACTCATTCGCACGCATGTTTGCAAGCAACCCGTTGTAAGCACCCAATGTTTGAACGCAAGTAACATGAACTCACCCCCGTACCACCCAAATCGGACGCAGGTCTTCCACCCGAACTGGTATAAACTCTTGCATCTTGAGTATTAGCTATCGAGCTAAGAAGATGACGATGTATATTCCCCAGCCGGTGCACCAAACAATGAGAACGGAACAATTAGTAAGTGGAATATTCACGAATCACCCAACGAGCTACCGAGTTTATACCGTTTCAGGAGCATTAGCCTTATTGTCCTGTTAATTGTCGATTGAGCCAGTATAAATGGGACGGTTCCTTCATACTATTTTAAACTTACTCATGTGACTAATTACTCAATGATGTACACCATTTAGACTATTTAAAACCTATCCATATGACAAATGACCAACGATGTTAATTATAATATTACTAATGGTATAAAAGATCAAGTTTAATTCTTTCAATTTATTTATTTAATGCAAAATTATAACATATGTGTTAATTTATTTAATGCAAAATCATTTCTGTGTGTGTTAATTATTAAGTACTTATATATCTGTGGTCAGCAAATTGTTAGTTAATTAATCTATAATTCTATTTATTAGAATTTTTGAAAATACGTCCTTCCCACATCTACATCTTTGCTATAACTATAAATTGTTTACTACATTTTTTTATGACCATAAAATTTTTGTTTAGGTTTTCTAAAAACACGTAAGTAACTTTTACTAAGTATATATTGACGGAGGCCGCGTTTGTACTCCGTCTCCACCAATCTTTTTGAAACATTCAGCTAGAAATCCAATAATTTTGCATTCCGTTCCACTTCCACTATCAGGGCATCCGTTTTGCTCATGCAGCCAGTACTAGGATTGCCGTACTGTACTCCACTGCTCGTCAGAGTTTGCTACTCTGTCGCTGTTAGGCTATCTCCAGCGACGCGCTGTAAACCGTTCGGTTCCGTATGCGCGGAGGATACTGTAGCCCGCTAGCGCTCCATCGGTGTACTCCAAAGCGTCCGGTAAAATGGAGGAAGCGGCATGCGTCCCGCACAGAGGGAGCGGCGAGCGGCGTCCTCCATCGCTCCTGCCCGCCCTGTTCGCGCTCGAGGCGGCTCCCGCGCGCGGGGCGGCAGGACGGCGCGCGGGGCGGCGGCGCTGCGGGGCGGGAGGGACGGAGGAAGGGGCGGCCGGCGCTGCGGGGCGGAGCAGGAGCGCGGGGCGGAGGGCGCGGCGGGGGGGCGGAGGAAGGGGCGACGGAGGGGCGGAGGAGCGGAGGGCGCGGCGGGGCGCGGGCGCGGCGGGCCGGAGGAGCGGAGGGCGGCGTGTGGCGCGCGGGCCGGAGGAGCGGAGGGCGCGGCGGGGCGCGCGCGCGGCGGGCCGGAGGAGCGGAGGGCGGCGTGTGGCAGGGGCGGCGGGGCGGAGGAAGGGGCGGCGGAGGGGCGGAGGAAGGGGCGGCGGAGGGGCGGAGGAAGGGGCGGCGGAGGGGCGGAGGAAGGGGCGGCGGGGGGGCGGAGGAAGGGGCGGCGGGGGGGCGGAGGAGGGGCGGCGGAGGGGCGGAGGAGGGGGCGGCGGGGGGGCGGAGGAGGGGCGGCGGAGGGGCGGAGGAAGGGGCGGCGGGGGGGCGGAGGAAGGGGCGACGGAGGGGCGGAGGAAGGGGCGGCGGAGGGGCGGAGGAGGGGCGGCGGGGCGGCGCGCGGGAGGGGCGGCGGAGGGGCGGAGGAAGGGGCGGCGGAGGGGCGGAGGAAGGGGCGGCGGGGCGGCGCGCGGCAGGGGCGGCGGAGGGGCGGAGGAAGGGGCGACGGAGGGGCGGAGGAAGGGGCGGCGGAGGGGCGGAGGAAGGGCGGCGGGGCGGCAGAGGGGCGGAGGAAGGGGCGGCGGAGGGGCGGAGGAGGGGCGGCGGGGCGGCGCGCGGGAGGGGCGGCGGAGGGGCGGAGGAAGGGGCGGCGGAGGGGCGGAGGAAGGGGCGGCGGGGCGGCGCGCGGCAGGGGCGGCGGAGGCGCGGAGGAGGAGCAGGGGCGGAGGGGCGCGGGCGGCGGAGGGGCGGAGCAGGGGCGGCGGGCCGGAGGAGCGGAGGAGCGCGGCGGGCCGGAGGAGCGGAGGAGCGGAGGGGCGCGGGCGGCGGAGGGGCGGAGCAGGGGCGGCGGGGCGGCGCGCGGGAGGGGCGGCGGAAGGGGCGGCGGAGGGGCGGAGGGGCGGCGGGCCGGAGGAGGAGCGGCGGCGCGGAGGAGGAGGGGGCGGAGGAGGAGGGGGGGCGCGGAGGAGCGCGGCCGGGTGGAGCAGGAGCGCGGCCGGGCGGCGGGGTAGGGGCGCGCGGGCGGGAGGGGCGGCGCGGTCGGCGGCGCGGGCGGAGGCGTGCGGGGCGGCGGGGCGGTGGAAACGGCCGTTGGAAGAAAGTAAAGAAAAATAAGAATGTGGGGTATGGAGGATGCAAATAGAGGATATCGTTGGAGCTCGATTTGGTATAGAGAATGAAATTGATATGGAGAATGGATATAGAGGATGAGATTTAGGGGATATCGTTGGAGATAGCCTTACAGATAGTAAGGCCTGGTTGAAGCCATCATCAGCCGCAGAAGCAACACAAGGCCCACTTGCTTCAAAGCCGCTGTTCTCCCGGTCACCACCTGACGCCTCCTGCAGGATCATCCGCGCCCGCCCTCTGTCCGCGGGGTAAGTCCAGTACATCGCCGAGTACGTGAGGCAGCAGATGGTCGCCGGCACGGCGATCTCCGCGAAGACCGCCTTCCCCAGAGCGGCCGCGTTCTCCCGGTCGGCGCCCACCCGCGGCTGGTACCCGAAGACGCGCTCCGCCAGGATGCCCACGACGGGCGGCCCGAACGACGCGACAACGTTCTCGAAGCACATGTCGAGAGCGTACGCGGCCGTCCTCGCCTTCTCCGGCACGATCTCTGCCAAGATAGGGCTGCCAGGCGAGGCCAGATAATCGAGTTAGCTTGCAGATGGGAATGCACGGAGCAAGAAAAAATGGTGTTGTCATCGTCTGATCCCACTTGCTGGTGGAAGCCGTGCTCCACGCGATAGCAATGCCCAAGAGCAGGAACCCGCCGGCGTATACGGCACCCGCCATTGGCCAGCCGGCCCGCGCAGGCAGAAGTAGGAGGGCGGCCAGCGGGACGGTGGACGCGTTGGACACCTGCGCCAGCGCGATCCGGCCCGTGTAGGGGAACTGCCGCGCCGCGAGGTCGCCGGCGAACCCCGCGAGCAGCGAGCCGAGCCCTAGGGAGAGGGAGTTGAGGCTGGTGATCACGGTGGTCTCCCCGTGCGTGAACCCCACGAGCTCCAACCACATGGCCATGAACGTGAGCGCGGACAACGGTACCTGCGCGGCTACCCCCTGCGCCACGATGATCCGGAACGTGGGCACGCTCACCACGGCCTTGGCTTCCCGGGCGAGCTCCGCGACGGTGGGCACGGCCTTGGTGTTCCGCGTTCCAGGCCTGGAGTGGGCGGCGAGCAGCCACGTCGCGACGGCGATCGCGACGCTGACGAGCGCGAGGGCGTGGAACGCCAGGCGCCAGCCAGGGACGCCGAAGAAGGGCGTGGTGGGGGCAAGCAGGACGCCCAGCGAGGTCCCCATGGCGGCGCCCACGCCTTGCGCCATGAACAACCACCCCAACGCGGAGCCGCGCGTGTCGTCGTCGCTGTAGTCGGCGACCAGGGAGAAGACCGCGG
The DNA here is from genome assembly GCF_002211085.1 of Panicum hallii. NCBI lineage: Eukaryota > Viridiplantae > Streptophyta > Magnoliopsida > Poales > Poaceae > Panicum > Panicum hallii. Next base: position 33,146,459 of record NC_038043.1, read on the forward strand.
GCAGGACGAGCGCCAGGCCGACGCCGTTGAAGCCCCTTGAGACCGCCATCTGCAGGACCGTGGTGGAGGCGCCGGCGAGCGCGGTGGCCGCGGCGCTGAGGAAGGTCCCCGCGGCGACGACGCGCGCGCGGTCGGAGCGCGCCGCGGCCCACGTCGCGAGCGGGTAGCACAGCGCCTGCACGAGTGCGCGGCATAGTGTGATGGAGCCCAGCGCGACGGGCGACGCCCCCAGCGCGGCGCCCACCTCCCTGTACATTGCCGGCAGCAGGCACTCGTTGGCGGTCTCCAGCAGCGCCGCCGCGGTCATCAGCAGCGGCAGCGCCGGCGTCCGCTGTCGCCGCCGCCCGCACGCCGCCCTGCTCCCCAGCATTCGTTCCTTCCCTTAAACTCGCGGACCTGCCCCCCGATCGTACAAGGTTTCAGTCTGAATATCTGTTACTAGCTAGTATCACGAAATGAAGAGGGAAATTAAAATGAATATATAGCAGATAAAAGATTGATCAAGTGTATTATTATATGGTCATATATATTCGCTGGGGGCATTGACTCGATCTGAGCTGCACATGGTCCACGATGCTTGCTGGGGAGTGGGGAGCATGCAGCGCATCTCCCGTCGGTTGACTCAAACCTGCGTGACCCCCATGGCCTGGACAGCTCATCTCATCTTCCCTCTTCCTTCTCGATCGTATTCCCCTCTTCCGGAGTCAGCGCCACGCGCACTGTTTGGCTGGCATCCACCAATTGTCCCTATGATTACTGTGTATTATGGAAACGAACTGAAAATAATAAACTTTATATACCAATTAAATAACCTAAATGCGTGGGGGAGGTGGTAAACCTATCCATTGTATTGAAGGTCCCACGTATTTTGCGACGAGTGATTGGTAAGTTGTGAAATTGATCATGATCTCTGAATGAAGGCTTTGGGATTGCGTGAGCATGTTTGCATTTTTATTATTATTATGCATCGTTACGATTTGAGACCAATGTAAGCTAGCCAACGGCCAAGGTGGTGAGTTGGAGATGGATCGGAAACACATATATTATCGTCTCCCGACAGGTTAATGGAGTCAACGTGGTGTTCAAACAGTGAGAGGGCCAACTGGACAATGCCAAGCAAAAGGGTTGAAGAACTGTCTATGGAAATCGAGATGTGGGTGTCTTAAAGCGACCGTATCTGAAGGTAAGGTTTTCCGAGGGTAGTCGCTTATGCCCACCCCCTCTAGAAGTACGGTCTCCTTTATGTGCAGGGTCGCGAGCTGCTCCTCCACGTTCGAACCGTGAGCTCGTTGGAGAGGAGCTCACGTAATACCCTGCATCTGTTTGCTACTCGGTGAAGCTTAGGGCTACGACGAGGTGTTGGCTAAGGTTTACAAACACGCGGTATCCTCAGGACCACCTTATATAGTATGATAACCGTGAGTTACAAGTTAGGCTAGAAATCTATCAAGGGTTGCTTTACAAGGAAACAAGTTGGATTAGGTTACAACTTTAGGGATGTAGAGTCCAACGCAGATCCGATCAACGAAGGACCCGGCACATATCTATCCTAGTGCCTTGCACTTCTGGAACGTAGTCTGGGGCCATTTTCTGAAGATCTGGGCCCCCTTTATGTAAGGACAACCTAGGATCTACCTCCGTCAAGCCCAGAGCACCAGGCAGCTGAGTGGTCATTCGCTTGAGAAGTCATAAGTTTTACAACGGGATGCGACCCTGGAAGCACCCGTTAGATGTTGCTCCCGAGCCTTGAGAAGGTCGCAGAACAATCTCGAGGGTCAGAATCATGGGTCATAAGAATGGCGCCTAGCCTCCAAGCAAAGAGGCCGGCGGAATCATGGAGACACGCTGAGTTGTAGAATGGCACCTAACCTCTGAGCAGAGAGGCTGGCGAAATCACGAAGACATGCCAAGTCGTAGAATAGCGCCTAGCCCCGAGCAGAGGCTGGCGGAGTCACGGCCTCCATAGTATCCATTTTTTTAATGGAAATCCTTGTGATGATTGCTCTCTTAATTGTAATATTAAAATGTGTGTGCACCTTGTAGAAAAAAAATAGAGGGAGTATTGAATTGATTTTACACGTTGCTCATCACAGCTAGAGTGCACTAAGTGGGTTGGTTTGTTCTAAGAAATATTATCATATGTTTCATCAAATTCATAAAGAACCGGGTAAACGAAATAAACTATGAAAATATGTTTCATAATGGATCCAATGATGCTCATGATATTATAGATATTATTATTCTTTTCCGTAAAACTTGATCAAACTTAGAACAGTTTGATTTAGGATAAACTCAAAATCCTTTGTATTTGTGGACGGAGAGAATAATGTAGATCTTCAATTCTTCATAAACAGCATAAGCTCGGTTTAATTAATAAAGTACACATGCCCATTGTCTAAAATGTTTCGACATATTAACATATATGAGCACGAAATAAAAAGTTTCCATATAATAATATATATAGCACGAAACTCCGATCCATACCTATTTATTTTGGAGGTATCTCCATGTCAATCGATTGAGATATGTGTTATCTCTCAATCACCTCCACCAGCCATTGGATGGTATATCAACCGTCCAGATTACTCCGAGCCTTTTATCTAGAGAAAATTCTCTATTTGGCCCTACTAAATTACATCTTCCTTCTTTGATCTTTTCTTTAGAACTTTCCTATTTGAAACCACAATATTCATTCTTCTCTTCTTTCCTAAACTGGCCCTTCCATCAGTTTTGAGCACCGACGGTATTAACCGCCACGTGAAAAGACCATTTTACCTCTATTTGTATTTCTATAACCAAATTGATATTGGTACACGTTTCTGAACCAGATCATGAGCCAGATCCTGACCCGTTACAAATCCAAAAAAAACATGAGCTTCGGAGAGAGGAGCGGCCGAGGGGTGCTCGACAGGCCAGGGGCCAACGGTCGGCCTGCACGCGCCGCCCGCGGCTAGGGACCAGGTGGCCGACGGCCCGCACATGTCTTCCGCGGCCGGGCAAGGCAGCCTGCCTGCACGAGCCGCCCGTGGCCGGCGGCTAGCACGCGCCGCTCGCGGCCAGGGCCTGTCGCTGTAGGAGGAGGTGGTGCCCGCTGCGTGGGAGAGGTGGTGCAGCTGCGCAGGCCTTGGTCGCCAGGCTGGAGCAGGTGCTCGTGCGGACGCACGGTGAGCTGCAGCGGCGCTCGAGATGCTGTGCAGGCATGCAGCTGGTGAAATGTGGATGTTGTGTGCGGTGTGCAGCTGGTGGCTGCCACAGTTGGTGGGGGTACGAAGGGGCATTTTAGTCTGTTCCTAAAAGATCTGACAAGTTTGCATTGGGAGTTCATGGCGGTACCTAATGGAGGTAATAGAAAGACCAGTTTAGGGAATAATGAATATTGTGGTATCGAATAGGAAAGTTTTGAAAAAAAAGCCAAGGAAGGAAAGGTAAATTTAGTAGGGCCAAATAGGGAATTTTCTACTATAGGGTTGAGAACACCCCCCCACCCTCCCGCGTTGCTCTCCTAACGACTTGGGAGGGGGGGGGGGCGACCACCGCGCCGCCGTCCACCCCTCTCCAGGCCACGGGCGGCGGCGGCCCTACGGATGAGCCGAAACCGGCTCAGCTCGCGTCCTCTCCCCTCCCTTCTTTCCTCTCCCGCCTCCCCTCCCCCGACCTCCAAACCTTGATGTGGTCCCTCCGCCGCCGGCCGCCGGGGCCTGATCCGGCCTCCTTGTCACCGGATCCGGGGTCTGCCCGGCCGGATCTGGCCGTCCCCAGCCGGTTTCGCCGCCCTCCCCACCCCTCCGGCCGGCCCTGTTCTTGGTGCGGGCGTGGTCTCTGGCAGAGCGGGTCCATGCCTGTCAGACCCGGACCTACGGGACTGTGTACATAACGTAGTTTAAACAGGATTAGGAGACAAGGCTTGTCTTATCTTTTGTTTATATTGTTCTCTACTCGTATGAGAGTAGGACTAGTCGGTGCAGAAGGAAAGTACTCGAGTTATACTCGGGTACGGCTAGTATTGGACTAGGATTCATATAACCCTATCCTCCTGGATATATAAGGGGGGCAAGGACCCCCTCAAAACATAACATCAACACTCAAGGCAATACAAATCACCATACAGGACGTAGAGTTTTACGCACCTCGCGGCCCGAACCTGTCTAAATCTTGTGTTCCTTACCCCTTCAAGTTCCTGATCTCAGCGTGTCCTCACTTAAACTTACCACCTTGGGTATACCCCTCGGTGGGCAGCCGGTAAAACACCGACAGCTGGTGCGCCAGATAGGGGAGCGCATCGAAGATCCACCGGCGAACTCGATGGCATCGTTCAAATTCACCAGGTCAGTACCCTCTCAGGGCACGACGTTTGTTTTTGGCTCGTGGGTTTGCGTCGCAGATGGTGCGGGCAGTTTCCGTCGATTCCTCGTCGATATGAAGCCGAAAACTCCCGTGGCGGGTTTTCATAGCGACCTCGACAAGTTCGTTGATAATCTCGACGACTTGTCAATCCATGGATCCACTACGAGGACCGAGGAGGAGTCTGCTTTCGGCGTGACTCCATCCAGCGTTGCAACAACCTTGCTCGGGTTGGACCCGTTCCAATCTGAGGACTCGCGTAGCCGATCACGACTCGGTCTACGCAATTTGGCCACTGATCTTCAGGAGGCCGACATCTTCGAGTCCCTCTCCACATTGGAGAAGGACCTGGACTCTTTACTCCAACTCGGAAAACCCGAAGCCACCGCATGTCGGGGGGCTTCGGGTTGTTTTGGCGCCAACGGTCTGATGATCACCTCCACTTCGGAGGGGCGTTTCGTGCATTGGAAGGGCATGAAACTTTCTGATCTACTCGAGGCCGAAGACCGACTTGTGGCACACCTCGAGCCCTTGCCTTTTCAGGAGGGCAGGCCATTAGCCACCGTGGCAGAGGAGTCGACCGAGCTAGTCGACGTGAGCTCTGATGAGCTCATCTCACGCCAGGTGCTGATGGCGGAAGAAGGCGAGGATGATGGCGACTTGCCCATCGTCGAATTTGATGCGGTATCTGAAGATGAGGCCACAACCAACACCGGCGACGAAAACGACGCCGATCATGAGGCACGGAGGACCAGGAACAGAGCTCACGCAGCCCGCCGAAGGAGGGTCAATGAGCGCATGCGATCTATGCATCGTGAGCTTGACACCAAATTCGCTGCCTCAAGCGAGCGGGGCTTCAGGACTCCGGTGGCCAATATCGCCAGGGTAACGGGTATACTCGAGCGCAGTAACGATCCAAACGTGCGTCAAGCACTTCGTTATGCATAGAGGCCTTCAATTCAGCTTGATCAACAAAACCCGGCGTCTACCCTCAGGGAGGAGCGCGTGGGCAAAAGCCGAAGCCAGGCTCACAGTCGAACGGCAGGCAGCCGTCCCCGACCTCAGCGCAGCAACAACAACGACAACGCTCACGGGAGTCAGGCCCCTGGCGGGAGGTAGCAGCCACCTCCAGGGGGTAACCCACGACAGTCCAATCATCGGCCTCCTCTAGAAGACCTGCGCCAGTGAATTAATGAAGGACGCGATGCGCGGTCCGTAATCGATTCCAAGTGCAAAGAGCGCGAAGTAGCCGAGACAGAGGGTACTGACTGTAGTGATCGTTTTCCAGCTTTCTCCGCACGGTTTAGCTGTTACAAGTACCCTGAGGGCTTCAAGCCGATCGGCATCACCAAGTATGATGGCAAGCAAGCTCCTCAGCAATGGCTACGTTGCTACTCCACCGCCATTGAAGTCGCAGGGGGCTCCAACATCACCAAGGTCGTCTACTTCCCGATGGCTTTGGACCCTGCGCCGCTCATGTGGTTGGAGAGCCTCAGCAACAACTCGATCGACTCCTGGGAATGGCTCAAGAAGGTCTTCATCGATAACTTCCAGGGGGCGATCACTCGCGCAGGTACTCATCACGATCTTGCTCAATGTAAACAGGAACGTAACGAGCTCCTATGGTCCTATACACACCGTTTCTTCGATGTCCGTGCTACTATTGCGAATATCTCGGAGGAAGACATCATCGACTGCTTTTACAACGGCATCACCGACCCAGGCATCTACAGGGACTTTGTGCGGAATAGACCGAAAACTGTTGCCGGGCTTTGTGATATGATGCACGACTGGTTCGAGCAGGAATAAAATATGGGGGAGCGTTTCCCGAGGCACAATGATAGCAGCCTAAGGCATCCAAATGACAACCGCAACGACAAGAGCCAGCGGGACTACTCGGGTCCGTCCTGAAAGCGCAAGCCAGACGATCTTGTCGCAGCTGTGGATCGTCCCGCGTGAGGCAAGAAGAAAACGACGCAGGAGAAGTTCGAAAAGCTTCTGCAGAAGAAATGCCCATGGCATCTAGGTGCCAATCATGCGGCAATTGATTGCTACCACCTCCGGAGAACATTTAGCAATCCTAGTGGTGGCAAGAAGAACAAGCCAGTGGACAAAGAACTCGAAGACGATGACCAAGGGGACAAATCGCTCAACGCGAAGTTGTAGGATGCCTCAAAGACCGTCAACGTCATCTTCGGGGGAGATGGAGACTTCGGCTCCAGGCGGGACCAGAAACTGCTTCTCCAGGAGATCATGTCGGTCGAGCCGGTGGTACCACGACCACTCCATTGGTCGGAGGTCCGCATCTCGTTTTCCCGTGATGACCAGTGGACAAGCTTCTCGAAACCCGGTAAGTTCCCCCTGATGCTGGATCCGGTGGTGGCAGAAGTCAGACTCACCAAGGTGCTCATCGAGGGCGGGAGTGGTCTCCACCTCATCTTCATCAGCACTTTGAGAAAGATGGGTCTGGACTTCACAGACATGCTGGTTCCGAGTAAGTCTCTTTCTACGGCATCATCCCAGATAATGTGGCGCACCCACTTGGCACGGTGGTTCTTCCAGTCACCTTCGGCACAAGGGAGAATTACTGCACTGAGTTTATCAAATTCGAAGTTGCCAACTTCGAATCTTCTTATCATGCCATACTGGGCCGATCGGCACTCGCCAAATTCATGGCAGTGTCGTATTATATTTATTTGCTTCTCAAGATGCCAGGACAAAGTGGAGTAGTCATTCTCCGAGGCGACTTGAAGAAGTCATATGATTGCAACTAGGAGACGATCCAGTACGCTTCGACTACATGTGTGCCAGATGCTTCAGGGGAAGTACTCGCGGCCGCGCAGCAGCTCTCCCAAGCCGGGCTGGAGATCCCTTTGAGAAAGGCCAGCAAGTCGAGCATCCAATCGACCGGCGATGTGGCCCTCAAGTCAATCCAGCTCTAGGAGGGTGACTCATCCAAGACCGCCGTTATCGGCGCAGGCTTAGATGAGAAATAGGAACTCGCGCTCGTCAGTTTCCTTCGGGCTAACCGAGACATATTCACGTGGAAACCAGCGAATATACCAGGGGTGCCCAGGGAACTGATCGAGCATAGTCTGAATGTACACCCACAGGCTCTGCCCAAAAAGCAATGCCTTCGAAGGTTTGCTCACGATAAGCGTGAGGCAATTAAACGGGAAATAGCTAAACTCCTCGCGGCTGGCTTCATTAAAGAAGTAATCCATCCAGAGTGGGTAGCTCATCCCGTCATTGTAAGGAAAAAGAATAATGAATGGAGAATGTGCGTTGATTACACCGATCTCAACAAGCATTGCCCGAAGAATCACTTCGGGCTACCGCGCATCGATCAAGTTGTCGACTCGACAGCGGGTTGTGTATTCCTCTACTTCCTTGATTGCTATTCGGGGTATCACCAGATTGCGCTCAAGGAGGAGGACCAAATCAAAACCGCGTTCATCATCCCGTTTGGGACGTACGCTTACAAAATTATGTCTTTCGGATTGAAAAACGCAGGAGCAACCTATCAGCGCGCGATTCATATGTGTTTTGCTGATCAGCTACATCGGAACGTTAAAGCCTACATGGATGACATGGTCATTAGGACCAGGAATCCTGATGACCTGATTGCAGACTTGGAAGAGACGTTCAGCAGCCTACGCAGGTTTCGGTGGAAGCTCAACCCAACTAAATGTATTTTTGGAGTACCATCAGGGAAATTGCTCGGGTTCATCGTCAGCAACCGGGGAATTGAAACCAACCCTGTGAAGATTACGGCCATCACTACTATGGGGGCTCTGGCCACAATCAAAGATGTGCAGAAACTAACAGGATGTATGGAAGCCCTGAACAGGTTCATCTCCCGACTCGGGGAGAGAGGACTACCCTTCTTCAAGCTCCTGAAACGCCAAGACAAGTTCTAGTGGACGGAGGATTCCGAGCGGGCCCTGCAAGATCTGAAACACCACCTTCAGTCTCCCCCGGTCCTTACAGCTCCACTGCCGGGAGAAAATCTACTACTCTACATTGCGGCGACAACTCACGTTGTTAGCAGCGCTATTGTACTTGAGCGCAGCGAGGAAGGCCATGCGTTTGGAGTGCAGAGGCCCGTGCACTTCGTCAACAAGATACTCTCCGAATCCAAGGTACGATACTTGGCAGTTCAGAAATTCTCATATGCAATTCTGATTACATCGAGAAAGTTGCGCCATTACTTCGACGAGTACAAGATCACTGTGATTACGGATTTTCCGTTGGCAGATATTCTTCACGATCAAGATGCCACGGGGCGTATATCAAATTGGGCAGTAGAATTGGGGGCTTTGTCCATCGACTTCAAGCCACGCACTGCAATTAAGTCTCAAGCTCTAGTAGATTTTATGGCCGAGTGGCGAGAGAACCAAATCCCAACTCCAGTTGACAAGCCAGAGCACTGGACCATGTACTTCGATGGGTCTCTTAAACTCGATGGTGACGGCGCTGGAGTCCTATTTATCTCTCCACGGGGCGAACAGCTGAAGTATGTCCTCCAGATCCTTTGGGAGGTATCCAATAATGAAGCCGAGTATGAAGCCTTGCTTCACGGGCTATGTTTGGCGATATCACTAGGCATCAAGCGACTTCTTGTATACGGTGATTCACTTCTGGTCATGTAGCAAGTCAACAAAGAGTAGGACTGCAACAAAGAGACGATGGACGCTTATGTACAAGAAGTGCGCAAGCTAGAAAATAAATTTTCCGGCCTGGAGGTTTATCATGTGGTACGGGAGCATAATATTGGCGCAGATATACTGTCCAAGCTGGGATCCACCCATGCACAGGTTCTAGCGGAAGTCTTCATCCAGAAATTAAAGCAGTCATCCATCAAGCTCTCACCTCAGGTAACCACCTATGCTGGCCTTCAATAGCCCGATCGGGAGGTTATGATGCTTGGAGAGGACTGGAGAGAGGCTTATATCTACTTCATCCGGAACCAAAGACTACCAGCGGGGATGCATGCAAGAAGCGCAGAGGCAGCTCGTGTCATGCGCAGAAGCGAAGGTTTCGTCCTAGTTGACAATAAACTCTACCGGCGTGGCTCGCGATCAGGTGTACTCATGAAGTGCATCACGAGAGAAGATGGCTACGACATACTGCGGGAGATTCATGAGGGCGTTTGTGGCAACCACGCAGCTTCCAGAACGCTGGTGGGGAAAGCATATAGAGTTGGTTTCTGGTGGTCCACCGTAGTGTCCGATGCTGAGGACCTCGTGCGAAGATGCCAAAACTGTCAATTTTTTGGCAAGCAATCTCACGTCCTAGCTCACAGTCTCATCATCATACCGCCATCTTGGTCATTTGCTTGCTGGAGCCTCGATATGATTGGGCCCTTCAAAATGGCGCCAGGCGGTTTCACCCATGTATTGGTGGCCATCGACAAGTTTACCAAGTGGATTGAGTACAAACCGAGGGGCAAGCTCACACCAGATCGAGTCGTTGATTTCATCTCCAATATCCTGCATCGCTTCGGTTTCCCGAACACCATCATCACGGATCTGGGATCAAACTTCACGGCCAACCAGTTCTGGGAGTTCTATGAAAATGCATTCATCGAGGTCAAACATGTCTTTGTTCCACACCCAAGGGCCAATGGTCAAGTCGAGAGGGCGAACGGCATGATAATTGATGGCCTCAAGAAAAGACTCTATGATGAAAACAACAAGAAAGGAGGAAAGTGGATACACGATTTGCCACATGTTGTCTGGGGGCTCAGGACTCAGCCATCCAAAGCCACAGGACAAACATGGTTCTTCCTTATCTACGGCTCTGAAGCTATCTTACCGGCCGACATCATGTGGAAATCCCCAAGGGTTGAAATGTACAATGAAGGCGAGGCGGACGAAGCAAGGCAGTTAGAGCTTGACTTTGTCGAAGAGGCTCGCTGCACCGCTCTTGTCCAGTCAGCATGATACCTGCAGGGGATCCGGCGATATCACGACCGCAACATGAGAGAACGGTCATTCAGTATAGGCGATTTGGTCCTATGCCACATCCAAGACGAGTCCGGCTTACACAAGCTCAACTCGAGGTGGGAAGGGCCGTTCATCGTCAAGCAGGTTAGAAGACCACGGTCGTATCGACTACAATACCTCGAGGGCCAAGATGTCCCGAATTCTTGGAACGTTCTGAACCTGCGCAATTCTACCCATGAGAAAATGTGCGGGGATAGCTGTTCTTCGGGCGCCCAGGCGGCCTTTTTCTTCCGAATCAATTTGGAGGCCACGTGTCATAAAATTTGGAATGTAAATTTTTTCTATTAACATACGGAGGCTGTAGCCACGTTCATATTTTATATAAATCGACTTCTTGTCATGAGTTTTGACGGAGGCTATGGCCACGTTCATGTTTTATATGAATCGACTTCTTGCCATGACCTTTGATGGTCGTTTGCGATGACGATCGTATTTTTCCCAACAAGTTAGATCCGTTTGATCGGTTTATACCTAACTTGTTGGATGGGCTCATATGAGGAGCTATTTTGACTACGCCCAGAGTCATTGCACTCAGGGTAGTTTCGACTTCTTGCCATAAGCACGGCAGTCACGCGACGATGCTCGCGTTCTTTCCTAACTGGTTAGACCTTCTCGATCGGGTTATATCTAACTTGTTGGATGGGTTCCTACTCAGAGCTGCTTCGACTACTTCCAGGGTCACTGCACCCGGGGTAGTGTCTACTACTTAGCCTTTGAACTTGGATGACAATTCAGTCATAAGGCACATACAAGGGGAGACATCAAAGACAAATATATACAAGGAAAAGAGTGCTTGTTTTTACTACATCTCAATCCTGTAGTACACTTTTTACTATCTTTTCTGCTACAGGTTGGGCTTCTTGGACGTACTCATTGAATTGTTCTTTAAAGCATTCCACAGCCACACCCTGCGCGAACGCCTCTAGTGGAGCCTCCTGCCAAAAGGATTTTACAAAGCTAAGAGCATGGCTGACACACGCGATGGGCGCTTCAGTGAGGAAACTGAGGACCTTCTGCGGCGCCTCGAGAAGTCGCTCTAGCAAGGGCCGCTCGTCTGCTTCGCCGGCTTCTTGTGGGTCCACCATGTCCACAAGATTTTGGGCGGCTCCCTTGAGGTCCTCCAGTTCCTTCTGTCGCTGCTCCTTCTCTTCGCCCAGCGTCTTGATCTGCTGAAGGCAGTTGGCGAACTGTTGTTCAGTATCGGTGATTACCTTTTGCAGCCTCTCGACATCATCTGTACGGCGATACAGCATATTCTTCACGTCAGTAAGCAGCTCTTCTTTATATGTTTAGATTTTCTTAAGCTCTGCGGTGAAGATATTTTCAGAATTCAAGATAAATTGTTAAGTGAAAGTAGTCGAGGGAGGAAAGGGCTTGCCTTGGTGCGCCTTCTTCTGTTCTTTGAGTTGTTCCTGGAGCTCGGAATTGGCCTTCTCAAGATTGCAGAGATTGTTCTTGAGGAGCCACGTTTCTCGCGTCCGCTTCAGCTTCAGCTTATCGAGCTCTCTTTGAAGATATATGTTCTTCGTCAGCTCTTCTGATATGCGTTTTTCCTTTGCAACGAGCTCCTAGTGGCCACTCACGACTGCCTTCAGTTTTTCGGTTTTCTGTTGCGAGAGCTTGATCATATCCTGCATAAAGGGGAAGATTAAGATAAGCAACTCAACAACGTATACTAGCAGAAGAGTAATCATGCCTTACTAAGGTAAAATTGTACATTTCTTTGGAGATCTTCTTGAAGTATCATATGTTGTTGTCTATCAGGATCGGATCATCCACTAGATCTGTGGTAATGATGTTCTGGTATCCGCTCCCGGACACCAGCAGCTCGTCAGTGCTCCTTGTGGTCCCTGCAGCATCTTCAGTTGATGGTGCATTCAGTACATGATGTCTGTGGTCTAAGCAGCTAGCCGTGGGCGGTCAGACACTTACTTGTACCATCTGCAGGAGCGGCATTAGTGGCATCGGGTTGCTGGGGCTCGGGAGGTATTGGGTCGGGCAGTGTTGGGTCTTCCTCTGGGGCTGGTTCCTCGGGGGCTGGCTCCTCAAGAGCCGCGGCTCGGGGGCTGGAGTAGCCGCGGTGGGCTTTGGCCTATACCTCATGTCAGTTACGGACCTGATGCAACAGAATCAGTTATGTTGCTACACAAGTCGAAAAGAATAGGATCTACATTATGTAAGAAAAGATCTACACTTACAGTGAAGATTTCTTCATGACAGCTTTCTTTACTCTTAGAGCCTGTGGTATTTCAACCACGGTACTCGTTGCTGGTGGTGGGGTCACACCAGCTGGTTGCGCGGTGCCCGCCACGGCAATGGTTACTACACCTGCGGAAGTAGTCGACGGGTCCGTCCTAGCAGTTTCTGCGGCTTCATCTGCTGGAACATCATTCCCAGCGAGTCCAGTCTCGGCCACCTCTTGGCGCTTGGGGTCGGGAGAAGAAGCAGAAGGACTGCAAAAAAGACAGTGTTAACATGCAACAATTCCGATATTTGACAATTCAACAAGGCAGCAACTTCATACCTGGAGGATTCGACTACATGTGCTTTCCGTTTGTGCATAACCCGACGACCCTACGGGACCAAAGGCAGAGTTTCGGTTAACTCCACGGATGGTCCGGGGGAGTTGTTCCTTCTCGCCTTCCCTTCAGTTTCCCTTTCCGCCAGGGGGCTCTCGCTTTCGGTTGTTTTGTCGCTTGGTTGAGATTTGGATGCTTGAGCCTCTTTGCTTTCGCCACGGCCTGGGAAGAAGGTGGTTTGGTCGGGGGATGTTGGGTTGTGGTGGATAGCTCCGGTACAAATCTGTGTGTCTCTGCAAAAGATTTTCAGTTAGCAGTGGTAGAACAGCAGAGCTTGTTCTAAAAAGTAGTCGAATACTTACCGGTTTTGGAGGATTTTGCGTAGAAAAAAACTGCGGGATGTAGGGAACTGCGTTCACGTCCAGCAGCACTCGCTTGACCCGGATGAGCGCGGCGTCGTCAGTCAACTCCTCTGCGCACATCCGAGACGGATCTTCAGCGCCTATGTACTCGAAGCCTAGTGTGTGGCGTTGTTGGATTGGTTGGATCCAGCGTTTGAAGAAAGAAAACATCACAGACGCTCCGGTCACTCCTATTTCTTTATGAGCTGCTATGATGGCAAGCAACTCGTCGACTTGGTCCAGGTCTCCTTTGGACAGTTCGGTGTTCCACTCTGGCCTAATGACAGGGGGTTTTCCGGATTTTTCAGGTAGCTGGGGGGCATGGTTCCCGATGTAGAATCAATGGTTTTTCCATCCAGGAATATTGGAGGGGAACATGTAGAAAATGTACCTATCGCCGGCTTGTTGTCTAAGCTAGATGCCGGCGTCCCCTACGATGGATGGATTTTTGGCAGTGGGTTGCGACTTTACTCTGAAAAGGAAGCGGAAAAGATCCCAATGGGGTTCAATTCCAAGGAAAGCTTCACAAAAATGGATGAAGATGGCAATGTGGCAAATTGAATTCAGGTTGAGGTGATGGAGCTCAAGCCCGTAGAAATAAAGAAGGCCTCAGAGGAAAGAGCAAGAGGGGAAGGCCAAACCCCGTTCGGCAAAATGGTAAAATGTGACGATTTCGTCTACATTTTCCATGGGAAGAGGTTCGCGAAAAGAGGGGCGCCAATTGACAAGACTTTTTTCTTGAAACAAACCCTCGGGAACAAGTTTCATGAGGTCATTGTTGGAGCACTTACTATGAGTCCATTCCCTAGACGGCGGCTGCGACTCCTTCCCCTTCCCATCTTTCTCGTTGGATCTTTTGGGCGCCATTTCTAGATCCCCTCGCCACGAGTTGCTCGGGGGCTGCGGAGAAAGGGGCGGAGAGATTTGGCTAGATTGGGGCTTTTTCAAGGGGGTGAAGGCGGAGTGCGGCTCTGATTGGAGGATTTGGAAATTTCTTGGCAGATTGCAGATTGGAAGCACAGATTTTACTTGGCATTACCACGGGGTTAGATAACCAGCGGCCGGATATAGTTTTACTGTTTCAAAGTTGAAGAGTCGTTTCGGGGAATATTCGGAAGATGAGGGGTCATTTTATGGATTGTTTAGATAAAATATTCGATTAAACATTTTTTCAGGGTTAATTGTCCCCAAAAAAGGGGTTTTTTCGAATTCCAGATCTAACTTCCATCATTCGTATTATCACACCAGTTATTTATCATGGGAATATTTTTCACTGCATGCCACGACCTTTGGATCCTTATTTCCAAACCTGAGAGATTTGGATTCAAGGCTTAGGGGCTGCGTGATACGTGGCATCGACTATTTATTTTTTCGAATTTATTTGAAAAGTAAGTAAGGAAGATTCAAGACTAATGTGACCCTCAGCCTGATTCTTCGATTCAACCTAAGGCTCGGGGGCTACTCCATATGGAGTGTGATTTTTCAATCGCACACCATACCAAAGAAGTAATTCAGGGCATGAGCATCTCATAGTTTCGATGCAGCCAAGAAAGTACTCGAAGAAGAACTTCAGGATGGAGCTTCAAAAGAAGCTGAAGACTACTTCGAAAAGCACTTGAGAAGCCTGCAGTACTCAGCTACGAAGAGCTCGGGGGCTTGTCAGACCCGGGGCTACGGGACTGTGTACATAACGTAGTTTAAACAGGATTAGGAGATAAGGCTTGTCTTATCTCTTATTTATGTTGTTCTCTACTCGTATAAGAGTAGGACTAGTCGGTGCAGAAGGAAACTACTCGAGTTGTACTCGGGTATGATTCCTTAGGTAGTATTGGACTAGGATTCATGTAACCCTATCCTCTCGGATATATAAGGGGGGTAGGGACCCCCTCAAAACATAACATCAACACCTAAGGCAATACAAATCACCATACAGGACGTAGGGTTTTACACACCTCGCGGCCCGAACCTGTCTAAATCTTGTATTCCTTGCACCTTTGAGTTCCTGATCTCGGCGTCTCCTCACCTAAACTTACCACCTTGGGTATACCCCTCGGTGGGCAGCCGGTAAAACACTGACACTGCCGGCGCTCATCTTGGGGGTGGGTGCGGGTGCGCGGTCCCTGCTAGCTCCCGTCCCTCGTGTGGCCGCGGGGGCGTGGGTCCCTGCCGGCGCTTGTCCGGCCATGCTATTACGCTTGCTCCGCAGTGGGTCCGTGGATGCGTGGCCTCCCTGTTGCATGCCCCGCGGTGGGTCTGGGATCGACTTCGTCCTGGGTCGCTGGGGGCTCGGTGCACCAATAACTCGGTGGCCGGTTGCCATCCTTCGGCCTGGGGTGTCGCCCCCGCCCCTCTTAGTGGTACCTGGGCGGTCAACTGCTACCCCTACTGGCCGTCCCTCTCTGGTGGCCCACGGTGGCAGGGATCCGGCTAGCGGGCTGTCCCGGTCCGCGCCGTGCTTTTCGGTCCCGTGGTGGTTTGTTCAGCTCTAGGGAGGGAGCGGGGCTAAGGCGAAAGCCTTGGGTCTGCTTACGGACCAATAACGGCAACGCCCTTGGCGCCGTTTACCTTCTTGAGTGCGTATTCTTCCACCCTGTTTCCCTTCTATCTAGTCAGCTTTCCGGGTGAAAACCTTGACCATGTTGGTCGGACGATGACGGCGCCTGTGCCGTCGCCCCTCCCTTGAGGCATCGTTTTGGAAGCTCTGGTGTTTGCCGATGCCATGCGCTAGTCCCTTTCGCTTGGCCCGGCGGTGGTCGTCTGCTCTCCGCTTCTGCGTCTGCCTTTGCTTTGTCGTCTGGGTTGCATAGGTCGTCTTCTGGCGAATGCTTTGCCGCCGTTTCTTTGCTCGCTCTGGCGGATGCTTTGCTGCCGTCGTCGCGTTGGTGCTTCTCTTCAGGTGGATGCTTGGCCGCCTTGGTTGCTCTGGTCAGGTGGTTGCTTAGCCACCTTTGACGTGTTGTAACTTTGTGCACCCTTGACATTTTTGTATCTTGTAGCAGGGTCAGAGGTGTGGTTGTGTCTAGGTTCGTGGGTTGGCGTGTGTTCCCTCCCTATTGTTCTTGCTGTTCATGCTCTGTTGGGGTCGCCTGCCATTCGCTTGGTGGTATTTTATAACCGTCTTAATAGCCTCTATTGTAACAGTCTTATTGCTTTCTTCTTGCTAAAATACGTGCTCAGGCAGGTTCGTGAAAAAATAGGAAATTTTCTCTTTTATCTACCACTCCACACCGATACAAGCATAATGGGTCCGACCTTTTCTTTTGTTGTGTGCCCTGTAAGCAATAACGGGTCCACTATTTGTAAGTTTCGAACCCATTTAACCTATTTGAGTTGATTTGGACCCGTTAGCAGCTCTCTGTACCAACTTTAAGCGCAAAAATAGACCAATAACACCATCTGTCCATTAACATATGGATTTTCAAATTTTGAAGAAAAAGGAACATTTAGCTCCCTGTCTGTTCAGAATTTATGCCTATTTCACATATTCCAAACAAGAAACATATACAACAATCTATTTTGGGCTATATGGCCAATATTTCACGGTTAAACTATATACAAAAGGTTGTACCTTATCTTGGACATGTCTGCTAACACAGATTTTAAATTTTACACAAAACAACAGGAGTTGCGTCCACTTGAACTCAATGGCACAAAACAACACAAAGCATGCCCAAAACAGAGTTGCGTCCACCTGAGCAAGATGTTCTTACCTGCTCCATTAGCAGAAATTGAAAAGTCAGCAGTCAATATAAATCTATCACAATTTCTTGATATTAGACAAGAAGTCCCACTCCAAAAAGATATAGGAAATTGTAATAATATAACACCACACAGATTTATACAGGAAACTACAGTAAGAACACCAAAAAGTGCACTGCTACATTAGGTGTAAAATCTAGTAAATCTTTAGTGATTTTGTATTTAAAACTAGTCTTTTTTTATCTATCTCAAATACATTTTCTACCACACTAGTCTTCCTTATAAGTTTGTACACTAGCCTGATACATTACTCCAACAGCTATTGTCCTAACTGACAATCCAATGGAGCTGACAACAAATATCGAGCAATACTGTGCACATGTGCCAGGCTTTTTGCAACCCGTAGCTAATGAAGTAAAAAAAATAATTAAAAACCAGCTTGAGAACAAATATTGAACTCCATCTATCCGTATCAACCATCTACACATACAAAGCAGTATAACATGCAGTGGTGGTCCATACTATCACAGGACATGCAGTCCAAGATTAAAAAAAACAGCAGAGCCTTGTGCAAAAGCAGCATTCAAATTTCTTGTCACTTATTGCGGCGAAAGGGAAAGGTCAGTAATGGCGAATGAAAGCTGCAACTTATATCTGCAGCCTATTATGGCATTATAAAAATATGCCATAAATGTTCACAGGTCTATTTTGGCATGACATGAATAATACATAGAAAAATGAGAATCTAGATAAATTTAAATCAAGAAACAAAAAATTTAAAGTTTTGGTACATTAAAATTTGAGAAATGCAAGCACTGTAACATTCATATACATTACCATATGTTTTCATTAACACTCATATACAGATACGGATAGTTGATATATTGGCAAACATGAGCTATATATGACCAAATATCATAATGATAGAGAAACAAAGGTACAAAAGTATTGAAAATTTTCTACCGAAAAACAATATGTATGTATTTACTTGAATGATCTTTTGAGTAGACTAAGAAGAAAAGATCTGGAAGTACACAGAACATGTCAGATCAATGAACAAACACTGATCTGATGAGATGATGAAAGCATTACGAGCCTAAACAGAACAATATGGAAGTTATATTTAACTACTTGATCTTCACAAACAAAACAAGCTCATAATATTACTATATAACTTTACTAGACCAAATAATTCAGACATTCTCTACTGTGCAGAAAAAAGTACAAATTAATAATATGGAAATTACACAAACTTCTCTAGTTGTAAATTAAGTACAATGACCACATAAGTTTTCCCATAGGACCATGCAGAACTAAAGTAATTTGCAACATGTTTAGAGTTCAAAAAAGTATTTAGAGTTAGCACAAAGTGGAATCTGAAAGCATAGAAGTGGCAATAGAAATGCATAGTAGCAAGAGATGCTGCTGGAGAATGAATAAAAATAGATTGCTGTATAGTTGTACGCACATCTTTTTAATTACAGTAGCCATAAAAATTTTGGGTGTAGGTACAGTATTAGGCAACTGTAATTGAAATAAAAAGGAGTCCAATTACAAGGAAGTAGCATCACCAAAAAATATTACAGATAAATGTGCCAAACAAAAAGAAGCGGTACATCCTACCAGAAAAGCATGAGCCTATATACCAAAAATAAAGTCCACAAAGATGCATATATGAACAGATGCTACTGAATATTGAATCAAAGGGGATTGATTTACCCCCTCAGTCTAAAAATTTACAGCAAGCGTGCACACAATATACACCAAAAACATCTATGTAACTATAACATATTTAAACTATAATTGGGAAAGAAACTTGAAAAATACCCTGCTTGCAAAAAAAAGACCCTGAACCCTTGTAGTGAAGGTGGAGAGATTTTTTTTTTTGCTCTGCTTAGGGGAGGAAAGAACAAAGGAACACATTATAATTAGTAATGAATCATATGAATCGTTAGAATAAGAACTGGTTGGAAAGAAACTAACATCCTTTTAGCCCCTACACAAGAAGGAATCATGAAAGTACAAGCACATGGCAAAGGGGCTACATACAGTACATGTAATGATAAAGGGGCACATGCATATTTTTTAGAATCACAGAGATGAAAAAATAACACTATAATACTGTGAAATATAAAGATCCAAAGGGCTCTTACAGTTGTCTTATGCACAAATTACACTAAAACTTACATTGTAAGAGATCTAAAATTCAAACTATGATTAAGATTATGAATTAAAATTTTGGACATTGCCACCTTTAGCCAAATATACAGATAACCAATTTCAGATAAGAAAGATAAGATAAAGTAGAAACACTACATAAAGGCACCACATGCAATGCACAAGATAAAAAAGGGATCTTATAATTCAGCAACCAGTCCTACTTCAAACTTTCAACAATACATTTTGCATAGACATGCTAACAAATGTCAAATGATCATATTTCATTGGAAAATTGTCCTTCATAATCGTTTATAACATTCAACAAACCTCATATTAACTTCTACTGAAGTAAAAGATAGTAGTGATTTTACATTAGAAATATATGTACTGTTCCTAGGATTATATTTCATTTTCAGACTTTTGTAGTTGGCTGGTTTCAACAGGGGGCCGCCAAAAACTAACATGATGGCACAAGAAAAATGGAGTGAGGATTCTCTGGCCAGCCTATTGCTCATTAAGATTAACCAAAGTCAAATTTAAATGAGATACCCTTCAAAAAATTGAAATAAGATAGAAAGTTATAGTATAATTATGTTAGAATAACAGAAATGATAGCAGTGTAATATTTATACACACTACTTATGAAAGCATCGCGAGAGGAAAAAACAAAAAGAGAGACTTCGCTAATTATTGGGTAACAAAAACTAGGAATACAGTGCAAAGCATAAATGGATTAAAGACAAAAAGCAACCATTGATTACCAAAAAGATGGCTCTATTTGTGGTTCTAATTAAAACAATGTTGTCAGGAGGGGGTAGCTGTTGGACTTGCCTTTAATTGTAGCGGTTAGATTTGGCTTTACATGCAAAATCATTGGTGAAGAATTAAGGGCACACTTTAAACCACTAGAATGGATACCACAAAAGATTACTTCTCTAAATACAAACAGTATTCTACTGGTCATAAGAAGCACTAAAAAAGTTAGTTGCTACTATTATTCGACGGAAAATGAAACCACGGTGAGCTGCTCTGAGCCAAACTACTAGAAATTCAGAGAAACAACACGACAAACCCCCTGGCGGGAAGTTGAAATTGAAGAAGCTACCGCTACTGTCCTGCGCAGTAAATAAATGGACAATAATTTTGACAGTTGAACTTACAAAACTAGTACACTAAACATAATGCTACTAAAAGCAAAGTAACAAAATAAAAGACACACAAAATCAGCACAAATGCTCTACCATTTTAAATAGATTCTTTACATAGATCCATATACAGATATGAGCAGTTTTCCACCCACATTAAAAACAGTAAGCACATTTCAGATCCTTTTTTAACCTTGGCGTCAAAACCTAAAAATACACCACATGCAGATCCACCTTGGGTAAGACTGTAGATCCACCCCACCTAGTCCCAAGCCCAAACCCCCACCAGGAAAGTACGAAATCCATCCGTTCGCGGTATGAAAATGGAAAAAAAAATCAACACGGTGCTGACCCCCACACACCGCGCTCTCTGGCTCCCCCACATGCTGCGACTGTCGACGATTGATGCATAACCAAATTTCAATCGACTGTCGGCGAGTAAATCTGATTTATTTTTCATCGATGGATGCCAAGATGTTTGACTTTGCACATTATTGTAGCTTCTGCTACCACTATATAATAAACCAAGGAAGCTGGTGGCCAAGCTCCGCCCTTAGTTAGTGCATCAATACTAGACACAGGACAATGAGCCTAGCGGTGAGAAAGTCCTCACCCGTGGTGGTCAGGCCATCGCCGGAGCCGGTGACGATGAGGGGCACCATCAAACTCTCGTCTTTCGACAAGGGTCTGAACAATGCTCCGAACACATCGTTGCTCCTGTTTGAGCATCCCATCCATAACGCTGCCGGGACCATACAGGCTGCCCTGTCCCGAGCACTGGCCCATTACTACCCTATTGCTGGTCGCATCGTTGCCAGAGGCGGCGACGACGGTGACGATGCCTACATCGAGTGCAACGACGAGGGCGTGGTATTTGTAGCGGCGTCCACCAGTCACGCCCTGAAGGAAGTCATCTGCTTCGACTGGTCGCCGGACGCGAGGAAGCTGCTCGATGAGCTTGTCGTCTACTACCCAGCCATGACGATCTGTGGCCCCGGTGACCCTCTGCTGATGGTGCAGGTGACCGAGTTCTCGTGCGGCGGTTTCGTCCTCGGGGTGATCTGGAACCACGGCGTCGCCGACGGCGCCGGGATGAGCCAGTTCTTGCAGGCCGTCGGCGAGCTCGCAGGCGGATTGCCATCGCCGTCCGTCGCTCCAGTCAGGTGGGACGGTTCGCTCCCGAGCCTCTCTCCCTCCGTCCTCGAAGAGCAGGAGCACATGCTGAGCCTCGATCCACTGAACGGCGATCTCGCCACTCTGGACATCACCATCCCCTTGGAATCGATTGACCAGATCAGATCTGACTTCAGCGGCAGGTTCCATGACCAGCCATGCACCACGTTCGAGGCGATCCTCGCCGTCCTGTGGCGGTGCCGGACGCGAGCAATCAGGCTCGACCCATAGACCCCAGTCCTGCTCATGTTCGTCGCCGATGTGCGCAAGCACGTCGGTGCTAAGAAAGGCTACTACGGCAACTGCATCATTGATCAGTTCGTCGTGGCTACTAGCGGCGCGGTGGCGGACGGAGACGTCAAGGACGTAATCATGGCGATCAAGCACGCCAAGGATCAGATACCTGGCCGGCTGAAGATGATGGCTCAGCAGGAGCTGTGCAAGCTTAAGGTGCCTACGTACCACATGATGATGGCGTCGTCGTGGCGGAACCTTGGCTTCGACCGCGTGGACTTCGGGAGCGGGAGGCCGGCGAGAGTGACGTCCTCCGGGAAAGATATGCCACCAGCGCCGGCCGTGCAGGGCTTTCTGTCCAGTGGGAGGGATAGCGTCAGTGTGCTGGCGGCCTTGGTCACGGAGGAGCACGCGGACGCTTTGCTTGCAGAATTAGCCAAGTTGGTGTGAGATCTCCCTTTTTCGTTCTATCGTGCCATTTCTGCCTCTTGTAATTTTATAAGTATGTGTCGTGGAGATGAATTAATTGTGCAAGATTCGTTGAAAAAATTTTCGTTGTGCAAGCCTCTAGGTTTAATATTTGTGGGGTTCAAACTTTAAGCCATTTGGATCCAGATCCAACCTTTTCAGATGGGCTTCCTCTTTAGCCTATTATCCTTCCCTTCTCGTGCTTTGTTCTTTTTTCCCTTGACACTCCATAGCTGCTGACCCAAACTCATGCGATTGCTCCCTCACTCTTTCCAACTGGATTCAACGCCAGCCGGCTCCTGTGTAGGGTCGCCCCTAACGATGTTGTTTGTCCCCAGCAACGCCCCTAATTTTTTTTGAGAGAAAAGAGCTTTATTAAGGATTATCCAACTGCATTACATCCTGAGCCACAATGTGCTCCACACACGCAGGGAAACGCTCACGCCATACTGCACTATGGAACAAGCGCTTTGCCAGGTGAGCTAGAGAGTGTGCTAAGGAATTCTGCTCTCTTCCTATGTGATGGAACTCCATCCTAGGCAGCTTGGAAGCTTCCTCTAACGTCTCGTTGATGAAGCTGGCTGGCGATCTCTGTTTCTCCTTCTTGTTCAGATACTTGACAATGGCCGCGCCACAAAGTTTGCACTTCTGACCGTGAAGCAGCCTGATTTTTCGAAGTGCCATGCCACAAAGTCCTCTACAGCCCTTCGTGGTATCTGAATTTTGATAATTTTATCTATATCATGCTGAAAAAAGAACTGTTGCAGTAAGTCCTCGTTCCATGTCCCTGCTCCCTCATCAATCAGTTGGCCGGCTTACCCATTTCAATCTGCATCTTCGTTTGCTACCCTCAGGTTTTAGGTGAATAGCTCTTGGGATCCATGCCTGTCCCCAAATCTTGATCTTTGTACCATTACCCACACGCCATATAGCTGCTTTCTTGAGCAGATCAAGTCCATACATGATTGTCTTCCAGGTCGGAGAAGCCTGCGTCGGGCGTTGCGAACACGGTGTCGAGCAGATCTCCGTCAGGGAAGTATTTGGCTTTCAGTACTCATGCACACAGGTTATCAGGGGACTCGATCAGCCTCCATGCCTGTCGTGATAACAATGCTTGATTAAAAATTTGGAAGTTTCTGAAGCCTATGTAAATTTGGGAAAGCAATAATGACCCTTCCATAGGGCCTCGGCTGTTTATATATGAGTAGAAACGTGTACAAGAGCATCTTCCTAAACCGACTCTGAACAATCTCCAATGCCTATACGATTCATATTCTGATCTAAGACACCTAGACCTTATTGGAGTAGAGTTCGGTTATCTAGAAGATAGAGCACGAGAGAGTTACATCGTATGTGTTACATTCATATTATCTAACAGCCTCCCTCAACCTCAACTTACTCAAGTTCAGGTTGCGTCGAAACTTTTCAGAATCTTTCACTGATAACGTCTTTGTAAAGCCATCTACTACTTGATCATGAGTTGAAATGAACTGAACGTCAAGCATCTTACTTGCAACACGTTCTCTCACAAAATGGTAATCAATCTTAATATGTTTTGTTCTTGCATGAAATACCGGATTGAATGTAAGGTGCTTTGCTCCCATATTTTCACACCACAAACATGGAGCTTGTTGAAGTTTATTTTATGCCAAGTTCCTTGACAAGTGATTCCATCCAAATAAGTTCAGCAGTAGCATTGGCTAAAGACCTGTACTCTGCTTCTGTACTTGACCTTGACACTGTGGCTTGTTTTCTAGCACTCCAAGAAATTAAATTTGCTCCAAAGAATATAGCAAAACCACCTGTAGATCGTCTATCATCCAAGCTACCCGCCCAATCAGCATCAGCAAAAGCACTCAGCAATATAGAAGAGGACCGCCTTATCTCTAGACCAAGTCCTAATGTGTTTTATATAGCGCAAAATCCTTTTTACTGCTGTGTAATGAGCTGCAGTAGGTTGGTGCAGAAATTGACAAACCTTATTGACTGAGAAGGCAAGATCTGGTCTTGTAAGAGTCAAATACTGAAGTGCCCCAACAATGCTACGATATTTTGTGCTATCTTCTGCATTCAGTAGCTCTCCTTCATATGCCGACAGCTTTTCTGAAGTAGATAGTAGTTGGTGAAGGTTTACACGCTAACATCCCAGCTCTAGTCAAAATATCTTGAGAATACTTTTCCTGTGAAAGTAGAATCCCATCATCTGTCTTCTTTACTTCTATTCCTAAGAAGTAATGCAAGTCTCCAAGATCTTTCAGCGCAAACTCTTGTCGAAGATCTTTCAATAGAGTTGACACGGCTTGACTCGAAGAGCTAGTCACAATAATATCATCAACATATATAAGAAAAAATATCATGACATCTGATTTGTTGAAGATAAACAGTGAAGTGTCTGCCTTGGAAGAAGCAAAGCCTAGCTGTTGAAGCTTATTGCTCATCCTAGAATACCAAGCTCTCGGAGCTTGTTTTAATCCATAGATGGCCTTGTCAAGTTTGTACACATAGTTTGGAAACTTTGAGTCCTCGTACCCAGGAGGTTGCTCCATATAAACTTCCTCTTTCAGAATACCACGTAAGAACGCATTCTGAATATCCAGTTGTTTGAGACACCATCCTCTAGAAACAACAATTGCTAGTACCAAACGTATGGTAGCAATCTTAACAACAGGGATGAAAGTATCCTCATAATCTATCCCATAGCGTTATTTAAAACCTTTTGCCACTAATCTTCTTTTGTATCTATCAATCGAACCATCTACCTCTCTTTTGATTCTATAGAACCCATTTGCAATCAATCAAGTTGCTGCCTTTATTTGCTATCACCAAATGCATGGTCTTATTCCTGATGAGAGCAGAAAACTCATTGTTCATAGTATCCTTCCACTTGGAATCAAGCATTGCAGCCTACAAATCCTTCGGTTCTCCATTGTACCAAATAAGCCCCAATGAACAGTGCCATCAGTGAAACGCTTTGGCCTTGAAATACCATGCTGCAATCATGTAACAGGCGGAGGAGCAGAGGCTTGTTGTGTAGCAGCTTGATCTTCAACATCAGATGTTGTACAATGACTCGGCACAGGAGATCCTGGAGGAGTCGCACCTGATCTAGAACCCTGTGGCGCAGGCGACGACGCTGGATCGACAGCCGCAGAAGATCCCACAGCTCTTGTTGGAGACCGCTGCATAGAAGAGCCAAGAGCCGCCGCTGGAATAAAATATGCGTTGGATCCGATGCCTGCCGCTGTGCCGAGATCATCATTGGATCTGGTGCTGGGATCCATCTCGAAGTCAGCCCCAGCATTGTGGTGTACCCCAATCGGGTAAGCAGCAGACTCAAACTGAGTTTGAGGAGAATTTTGTACACCGTTTCTTCTAGAACTTGCTTCTTCATGAGCATGAGAACCTGCAGGAACAGTATTGGACAGATGCTGCTGATCACAAGGGTTAGAGTCATTATAATTTTATCATCACAATCACCACCCCCTTGATCAAAACTCGGATGCACAAGATGGTAGGGTAGAAGAAGGATTTCATGGCGCAAACGAGCACCAGCATTTGGATGAAGTTTTTCATAAGGAAACACAAGCTCATCAAAAAGTACATCCCGAGAGATATAAACACGTTATGTGGAAACATCAAGACATTTATACCCTTTGTGCAAAGGACTACAGCCAAGAAACATGCATTGTTGTGATTGAAAGGCAAGTTTCCAAGAGTTGTAAGGACAAAGATTAGGCCAGCAAGCACAGCCAAAAGTCCTAAGAAATTTATAGTTCGGCTTTGTATGTTGAAGTTTTTCCAAAGGAGTTTCCATATTAATGACTTTGCTAGGGAGCAGATCAATAAGATGGGTGGCAGTGAGAAAAGCCTCATCCCAAAATTTGAGAGGCATAGAAGCATTAGCCAATAAATCAAGAGCTACTTCAACAATATGTCTATGCTTTCTTTCAGCCAAACCATTTTGTTGATGAGCATGTGGGCAAGAGACATGATGAGTTATGCCAACTTGTTGAAAAAATGAATTCAGTTTTTCATATTCGCCACCCTAATCTATTTGCATAGAGAGAATTTTCTTGTTGAACTGTCTTTCGACAAGACTTTGGAAATTACCCTTCTTCTTCTTGTTCTTCATGCGCCCACCCGAGGAGCCATCTGGGGGTGTTGCCGGGGAGCCGCCGGGGGCGCCACGGCCGGTGTAGAGGGCATGACCAGACTGCTATTTTGCATCCTGATCATTGCAAAGTTCCTCAAGGAACAGAGACGAACGAACCTCCAGGAAGGTGGGTGGAGTGCGCTGAGAGGTGATGGAGGGGATAACATGCCGGAATCCAGGACTGAGGCCGCGGATGAGATTGACCACCTGATTTTCATCGCGAACAGGATACCTGAGGTCGGGAAGCTGGTTGGCGAGAGACTTGAGATGACTGCAATACTACGAGATCATCATCTTACCCTGCTGAAGGCTCCGGAACTCAGCTTCAATGTACACGGCGCGGGTGAGGACATTGTCGCGGAACATGCCTTCAATCACGCGCTAGATTTGGGACGCCGTGCCGTCGGGCTGCATGACAAAGCCGCGGAGCTCGGTGGTGACGGTGGTGCAGAACCAGTTGACGATGCTATCATTGTTCATGACCCACTCGGTGTCGGGGTTCTGCGGCGGAGTGACGGTGTCGATGTGGTGGCGCAGACCAAATTTGGTGAACACCATTTCAAAGAACCAGCGCCGCTGACCGTAGTTCGAATTGGACATGTCGAGGATGACCAGATCATGAGCGAGGATGTTCACCATTTCGATGGTGGCTGCCGAAGTAGTCGCAGGAGGCGGAGGAGGGGGCGGGCTGGAGCCGTGGGCGCCGGAGGGTCAGGAGCCGTTGGTGCTGCCGCCACGGCTAGCGTGAAACAGAACATCGTGGAGTTGGTCGGGGGAGCTTGGTGGGGAAGAGCCATCGGAGTGCTGGTCGAAGAGGCCATCCATTGGAGCGGAAGCATGAGGAGAGGATCGCGAGGCGAAGGGATTGACAAAGAGATCTTCGCGCTCGTCTGATACCATGAACGAGAGAGGAATAGAGAGAAGAAAGAGAGTGGAGCCAAATCGACAACGATTGTATTGACTCAGTGTGTATTTGTACATGTGCAGGGCATGAACGTGCCGTAACAGACTCCTAGGTACCAGCCTGTAACACCCTAAGGTAATTTCCTCAAATTTTTAATTAATTTAATTGGGCTTAAACAAATTTTCCAAGCTTTATTTTAATTTTCGTGGCATTTAAAGTAATTTATAACGCAAGAAAATAAAATTTATCATAGGATTAAAGTATTTGTGCATTCATGCCGCAGCATTGTTTTATTTGTGTTGGGTGTATAGGTTTGAATTCAAATCGCATTTGAATTCAATTAGAATTGTTTGAATTAATGAGTTAGAAAAACAAAAGAAGAAAAGGAGAAGGCATGAAAGAAGGCAGCCCAACCCAGCCCGGCCCATCTCTTCCCCCTCTCTCCTCTTTCCCCTCTCTCTCGCATGGGCCAGCACCCCCCCTCCTTTCTCTCTTCCCCCGCGTGGGCCGAGCCCCGGCCCAGCTCCCCTCCTTCCCTTGGGCGCCTCTCTCTTCTCTCCCTTTCTCCCCGCACGGGCCGTGCCACGGCCCAGCTCCCCCTCAGCCCGCGCCCTCCTTCCTCTTCCGCTGACTGCTTGGCCCCACCTGGCAGCCCCGTCTCCTCCCTCTCCTCTCCTTCTCCCCGGCGCAACCTCCCTCCCGAGATCTCCGGCGAGCTCCCCTGCTCCGGGCCCGCGCGCCAGGGTGCCGCAGCCGCCTTACAAAGCCGCCGCCTGCACCTAGGGTTCTCCCCTATCGCCGCCACACCCCGCACGCCTAACCCTAGCCGCCAATCGCGCTCGCCGCCGCCGCGCGCCCCGGGCCGCCGCCGTCCCGCCTCCTCGTTGGTCGCCGCCGTCGTCCAAGCCTCGGGAACTCACCCCGGGGTGGTAAGGACACTCCCCCGCCCCTCCTTTCCCTCGATCTCGCCTCTCCGCGGCCGCACGCGCTCGCCGGCGTCCCCGAGCCGCGCGCCGCCGTCGCCCGGCCGCTACGGCCACCGCCTCCGCCCCCTTTTGCCCCAATTGAGTTCCCCGTGTCCGCGTCTCTCTCCCCGACCGGATCTCGTCGCGCATCGCCCGCGGAATCGCTCCGTAGCGTGTCCTCCGGCGAGCCTCCGCCGCCTCCGCCGCGCCTAGCGCCTCCCCACCGCCGGAGCCGGCCGGAGCCTCCCTCAGCCGTCCGATCCGAGCATACGGTCTGGATTAGATCCAGACCGGTACGCGATCCAGGCCGTTAGATTTCAAACCGACGGATCGGATTAGATCTCGGTCAGGTGTAGATCTCAGCCGCACGTTTTAAATCCTGTGGCCCGCGTGAGTGCAAGCCCTAGATCTCTCTTGAGCCGTCCGATTTTGATCCGAGCGTCCAGATCCGCAGATACCCTTTCGCGGGACGGATCTAATCTGAGCCGTCCGATCTTAATCCAGCGATCCAGAATAGAAGATAACGCTTCAGCCGCTTCTTTTGCTAAAGAACCCCCGGGTTTTCTAGGAATCAACCCGCCGTCCACCCGTGAGTCAAAAATAATTACGGATAGGTCCTGTTTTATGCGTTTAGGCCCCTGGCTTCTCTGGAAATCTAACCCGCCGTCCAGCCTGAGGTTTCTAACCAGCTAGCCCCTGAGTCTATGCTTTAATTACGTTTTAGTCCTCGGTTTTTGTCCAGAAGCCCCTGGAAGTCCTGTTTTTCTTACAATTAGGTCCCTGGATCCTGTTTTAAGCGCAGTTTTCACGTTTTAGCTCCGTTTTAAGCGTTCTTTATATCCATGCGATCGTTGTAACGCGTAGATTAGTTCTAGGCTAGTTTCATGTGCTGTTTCTATGTAATGTTGTACTGTTTTCTTATAGTTTGTTCTTGTTATGCATGTGTGTATGTGTGGGCTATGTTTGATGATCGTGAGTAGACGCGGAGCCTTTGGAGCAGTACCAGGAGCAGCCGTCTTCCGAGCACTTCGAGCAGCAGCCGGGAGAGTACGAGGAAGGCAAGTATAACATGAACCTCCTATCACCTTTAAATACAATTTCATACTGCATTTTAATACTGTATACCTATAAGGACTTCCTAGCCACTTTTATATCCTTATATATCTCCTATGGGTTGCATTTTTTGGTTAGTTGTGCTAGGTTGCTGCGCTATAACAAATCTTGGTCCTTTTTAATTAGTTTGATTAATGGTCTTATGCAACTTAATTCTGGAGCCGACCCTCTGTGCTGTGTGCTTGAGTGGTTTGTGCGTCCTTAAAAGATATTTTTGTTAGAAACATGGTTTAGGGGGCCAGCACGGTGCTTAGTGCTTGGTTGGCCACTCTCCATAAGGACCGGTTCATAGAGCGACAACCTGGGACAACCGCGCAACCACAAGACTGGTATGGGACGGTCTTGACTTACTAATTAGGTCATTTTGGTTCGGGAGTAACTTACCTGCGTGGGCAAGAGGGGTGGTAAGCTTCAATGGTCCCTGCTCCTCCGGCTTGGTCTGTGCTGTGTGTCTTGTACCCCCGGAGGTGGGCCCCATCGTCGCTGATCCAGAATCCTTAGCGGTTACACCTTACCAACGTGATCCTTTGTAACGGTCTCGTAGTGTGCTTGCTAGCCATCTCACCTAAGGAAGTGTGATGAACAACTAGCGTAGCCCACGACTTGTGGGTAAAGTTGTGCAACCTCTCGAGAGTGTAAAACTGATATATCAGCTGTGCTCACAGTCATGAGCGGCCCAGATCCTCCGTCTGATTAGTGGGATTATCAACCTTTGACGAGGGCGATTCCCCGGGTGGTTTTGGTTGGATAGTTCTCAGTAGTTCCTAATTAATATTGATTAATTCTTATGCAATTCGGGTTATGGTAACTCATCCACTTGTAGTAATTAGTTTTAATAAAATTTGCCAAGACTAAAAGCTAATGCAGTTGAGTCAGCTAACCTTAGAGCCTCATGCTCGTGTTATACTTGTTGAGTACGAGTTTGTACTCACACTTGTCTCTCTACTCTTCTGTTCTATTTTGGATATCTTCGACTGCTGCTCAGTGCCCGGCAACGTGGAGGACTACGTCAGCGGCTTCGACGACTTCTAGGCGTTTGTCTCCCAGTCGACGTCCCTGTGGCGCCCAGCTTTTCATGTATCTCTTTTACGCTTCCGCAACTCTTGAACCGATTCTTGATTCGGTTGTAATAAAATAATTTATTCATGATTCATTTACGATTTATATTAATGTTATTCGTGACATGTGTTGTGATATCTTGATAATCTGTTGTATATATGCGTGACTTGATCCTGGCGCATATATGATTGCTCGATTTATGTTCTTATGAATCGGGTGTGACAGATTGGTATCAGAGCCGTGTCGACTGTAGGACGAAGCCTAGGTAGAATTGGTCGAGTTTAGGACTTCATTTCTCTTGCTTGCCTCCGCAAATCTTCAGCCATCGTTTTTCTGCTCCTATTCCTTGAGTCTTAATCCCTCGATTTGCTGTTTTTCCCGCCTTTCCGGAGAAGTAGCTGGAGTTTTTCGTAGACGTTGGCCTGAGTCGCCTAATCCGGTAAGTTATAAGTTTAGGTTGTCCCGATGAAATTACGCTAGAACGAGTGTGTTAGTCGAGTAGTGTGGAAAACTCGACTAAGTTGTGAATATTGAATGATTGTTATTGTGCAAATGTCTGATTTGGATTTTTGGTTGATTGTATAGGCTAGTAGTTAAACTTGTTCATGCAAATCGACCTAACCCAACTTGGACTAAATAATAAAAAAATTGAGTTAGATCGTTGGGGGTAAAACCTATAATCTTTTCTCTCTGTTATATCCTATCGAAGTTTCATCTCCTCAGCGGCACCATATCTTATTCTCATAAATTTCGTTTGTTGCAATCAGATGGTGAACACTAGACGCACCGGTTCCAGTTCTGACCAGCAGGAGCAGAACAACCAGGGTACTGGTCAGCCGCTGCCGATGCCGCCACCACTGACCCCGGAGCAGTTCTTCCAGCTCCAGATGCAGATGATGGCCACCCTGAACAACACCGTTCAGGCTCTGCAGCAGATCCATGCCCAGCCACCGCCTCCTCCGCCGCCTCAGCCCCGTGACAGGCGTGCGGATTTCCTGAGAGGTCACCCTCCGACCTTCTCTCACGCCACGGACCCACTCCAGGCGGACGACTGGCTTCGTTCGGTGGAGCGCCAGTTGGTTGTTGCGCAGTGCGACGGCCGAGAGCGGGTTTTGTACGCAGCAGGGCAGCTGCGAGGCTCCGCTCTTGACTGGTGGGAGTCCTACCCAGCTCGAGATCGTGACGCTCTCACGTGGGACCAGTTCCGTGAGCGTTTCAGGAACCATCACATTCCTGAGGGCATCATGAAGATGAAGCAGAAGGAGTTCCGTGCTCTTAGGCAGGTAAAATTTAACGGAATTCCCTACCATTCCTTTTGAGCTCGATCCATCCTTGATTCTTTTGTAACCTGACCAATTGAGCGTTTTCCATCCTTGTTATCTGTGTTCGTTATTTCAGGGATCTATGACGGTGACGGAGTACCGTGACCGTTTTCTTCAGCTTGCCCGCTACGCCCCTGCCGACGTCGCTCGTGATAGCGATAAGCAGGAGTACTTCAAGGAGGGACTGGATGATCACATCCAGTATGCGCTGCTGAACCACCGCTTCGACAACTTCAACCAGCTGGTTGATGCGGCCCTCAACACCGAGCGCAAGCGCCGGGAGATTGAGGATAAGAAGAGGAAGATGGCTCCATCCTCTTCGGGCAGCAACACCCGTCCCCGCTACCAGTACCCTCCACAGCAGCAGCAGCAGCAGAGGCCGCCCCAGCAGTACCAGCAGCGGCAGCAGTTTCCGCCTCGTCCTCAGCAGCAGCAGCAGGCGGGACAGGGTCAGAGGCTTCCAGCGCCTCCGGCTCCACCAGCTCAGAGGCAGGGAGCGCCCACTCCTCCTCCTGGGCAGCAGGCTCCGGCACTTCCTCGAGTGTGTTTCCACTGCGGCGAGCCAGGGCACTACGCCAACGTCTGCCCTCGGAAGGCGCAGGCAGGGCAGCAGGGGCGTGCAGCACAGCCCAAGGCCCCAGCTCAGGGCAGGGTGAACCACGTGACGGCCGAGTCAGCAGCCGAGGCTCCTAACGTGGTTATTGGTACGTTCATGGTTAATGCCCATCCTGCTACAGTGCTTTTTGATACTGGTGCTACACATTCTTTCATCACCCAGTCTTTTGTTGAGCATCATGGTATTCCTACTAGCACATTAAAGAGGTGCATGTTTGTATCTTCACCGGGAGGGCAGTTGAGGTCTCATGTCTTCTGTCCCAGAGTTAGTGTGGCTATAAGGGGGGTAGATTTCAGTGCAAATCTGATGGTGCTTGACTCCAAGGGTATTGATGTGATCCTCGGAATGGAGACTCTTGCTAAGTGGGGAGTCCGAATAGATTGTGCTCAGAGGACGGTTCTCCTATCAGCACCGGATGGTCAGGAGGTCACTGTTGGAGCTACAGAGCCTTCTGGATTTCTTCATCAGATGGAGGCTAGACCCACGGATGGTATTCGCGTGGTGTCTGAATTCCCGGATGTCTTTCCGGATGATTTGCCAGGTATGCCGCCTGATCGCGACATTGAGTTTTCTATTGATCTCTTGCCTGGCACAGCTCCTATTGCTAAGAGGCCCTATCGTATGGCTCCTGTCGAGCATGAGGAGGTTAAGAAGACTGTCGACGAGTTGCTAGCTAAGGGTTATATCCGTCGCAGTTTCTCTCCTTGGGCTTTTCCTGTGTTGCTTGTAGAGAAGAAGGATGGTGCGAAGAGGATGTGCGTCGATTATCGGGATCTGAATGCAGTCACTATCAAGAACAAGCATCCATTGCCCCGTATTGAGGATCTTTTTGATCAGCTTCAGGGTGCTTGTGTATTCTCGAAGATTGATCTGCGTTCGGGTTATCATCAGCTGAAGATTCGTCCTGAGGATATTCAGAAGACGGCATTCACCTGCAAGTATGGTTTATACGAGTATACGGTCATGTCCTTCGGCTTGACTAATGCTCCGGCTTTCTTCATGCATCTGATGAACAAGGTTTTCATGGATTATCTGGACACCTTTGTGGTGATATTTATTGATGATATCCTGATATATTCCAAGTCAGAAGCGGAGCATGAGAAGCATCTGAGGCTTGTGTTGCAGAGGCTCAGAGAGCACAAGCTGTATGCCAAGCTCAGCAAGTGCGAATTCTGGATTGACGAGGTTCCGTTCCTCGGTCATGTTATCTCCAAGGGAGGTATTGCTGTGGACCCCGGGAAGGTGAAGGATGTGCTTGACTGGGTTGTACCGCAGACGGTGAAGGAAGTCCGCTCTTTTCTGGGCTTAGCAGGTTATTATCGGAGGTTCATTGAGAATTTCTCCAGGATTGCGAAGCCTTTGACTTCCTTGCTGGAGAAGGATGTGGGTTTTTCTTGGACTGATGAGCGTCAGAGTGCCTTCGAGGAGCTGAAGAAGAGGTTGACTACGGCGCCAGTCCTTACTCTGCCGGACCAGAGCAAGAGGTTCACCGTGTATTGTGATGCTTCGAGGGATGGTCTTGGTTGCGTCCTGATGCAGGAGGGCAGAGTGATAGCTTATGCTTCGCGGCAGCTGCGCCGGCACGAGCTGAATTATCCCACTCATGATCTGGAGTTAGCCGCAGTTGTGCATGCTCTGAAGATATGGAGGCATTACTTGTTTGGGCAGAGGTGTGATATTTACACCGATCACAAGAGCCTCAAGTATATTTTCACCCAGAGTGAGCTGAATATGCGGCAGAGAAGATGGCTAGAGTTGGTCAAGGATTATGACCTGGAGATTCACTATCATCCGGGCAAGGCCAATGTTGTAGCAGATGCTCTGAGCAGGAAGAGCTATGTTAACATGGCCGTGGCTTTTCAGATGCCTCGGGAGTTATGCGAGGAGTTTGAGTAGTTGAGCCTGGGTTTCTTGCATCACACCTCGGGTACGTCATTCGAGGCGGAACCCACTCTAGAGGCCGAGATCAGGCAGCATCAGAAGGAGGATCAGAAGCTGCAGGAGATTCGTGAGTTGCTCAAGATTGGCAAGGCTCCTCATTTCAGAGAGGATGAGCAGGGTACCTTATGGTACAAGGGTCGTATATGTGTGCCGGATGTAGCAGATCTCAGGAAGTTGATTCTGAGTGAGGCCCATGATACAGCATATTCTATCCATCCGGGCAGCACGAAGATGTATTACGACCTGAAGGAACGATTCTGGTGGTCTGGAATGAAGCGTTCCGTTGCGGAGTACGTGGCTATTTGTGACACTTGTCAGCGTGTCAAGGCAGAGCATCAGAGGCCAGCAGGATTATTGCAGCCGTTGAAGATTCCAGAGTGGAAATGGGAGGAAATCACTATGGATTTCATTGTTGGCTTGCCTCGTACTCAGAAAGGGTACAACTCCATATGGGTAGTAGTGGACCGGTTGACGAAGGTTGCTCATTTTATTCCGGTAAACACTACTTATTCTGGTGCTAGACTCGCAGAGTTGTACATTTCCAGGATTGTCTGTCTGCATGGTGTTCCGAAGAAGATTATATCTGATCGAGGATCTCAGTTCACTTCACGGTTCTGGGAGCAGTTGCATGATTCGTTGGATACGAAGCTGCGCTTCAGTACGGCTTATCATCCCCAGACCGATGGACAGACAGAGAGAACCAACCAAGTGTTGGAGGATATGCTTCGAGCCTGCGCTATTCAGTATGGTACTAGCTGGGATAAATGCTTGCCATATGCAGAATTTTCGTATAACAACAGCTATCAGGCCAGTCTGAAGAAATCTCCTTTTGAGGCTCTGTATGGCCGGAAATGCAGGACTCCGCTGTATTGGGATCAGATTGGTGAGAAGCAGGTGTTTGGTCCGGATATTGTTGAGGAGGCCGAACAGCTAGTACAGCAGGTGCGAGAAAATCTGAGGGTCGCTCAGACTCGTCAGAAGAGCTATGCGGATGTGCGTCGTCGAGATTTGACCTTCGCAGTGGGTGATCATGTATATCTGAAGGTCTCGCCGATGAGAGGAATCCGCAGGTTTAATGTACGAGGGAAGCTAGCTCCTCGGTACATTGGTCCGTTCAAGGTGTTGGAACGGAAAGGTGAGGTGGCATATCGTCTGGAGTTGCCACTCAATCTGTCGGGGGTGCACGATGTGTTCCATGTGTCTCAGCTGAAGAAGTGCTTGAGAGTGCCAGAAGAGCAAGCACCGATAGAAGGGTTGGATGTGCAGGAGGATCTGACCTATGTTGAGCATCCGGTAAAGATTCTGGAGACATCTGAGAGAGTTACTAGAAACAAGAAGGTTAAGATGTGCCGTGTTCAGTGGAGTCATCATACGGAGGATGAGGCTACTTGGGAGCGAGAAGATGAGCTGAGGAAGACATATCCCGAGCTCTTTGCTAGCTAGCCTATCCGAATCTCGGGACGAGATTCCTGTAAGGGGGGTAGGTTTGTAACACCCTAAGGTAATTTCCTCAAATTTTTAATTAATTTAATTGGGCTTAAACAAATTTTCCAAGCTTTATTTTAATTTTCGTGGCATTTAAAGTAATTTATAACGCAAGAAAATAAAATTTATCATAGGATTAAAGTATTTGTGCATTCATGCCGCAGCATTGTTTTATTTGTGTTGGGTGTATAGGTTTGAATTCAAATCGCATTTGAATTCAATTAGAATTGTTTGAATTAATGAGTTAGAAAAACAAAAGAAGAAAAGGAGAAGGCATGAAAGAAGGCAGCCCAACCCAGCCCGGCCCATCTCTTCCCCCTCTCTCCTCTTTCCCCTCTCTCTCGCATGGGCCAGCACCCCCCCTCCTTTCTCTCTTCCCCCGCGTGGGCCGAGCCCCGGCCCAGCTCCCCTCCTTCCCTTGGGCGCCTCTCTCTTCTCTCCCTTTCTCCCCGCACGGGCCGTGCCACGGCCCAGCTCCCCCTCAGCCCGCGCCCTCCTTCCTCTTCCGCTGACTGCTTGGCCCCACCTGGCAGCCCCGTCTCCTCCCTCTCCTCTCCTTCTCCCCGGCGCAACCTCCCTCCCGAGATCTCCGGCGAGCTCCCCTGCTCCGGGCCCGCGCGCCAGGGTGCCGCAGCCGCCTTACAAAGCCGCCGCCTGCACCTAGGGTTCTCCCCTGTCGCCGCCACACCCCGCACGCCTAACCCTAGCCGCCAATCGCGCTCGCCGCCGCCGCGCGCCCCGGGCCGCCGCCGTCCCGCCTCCTCGTTGGTCGCCGCCGTCGTCCAAGCCTCGGGAACTCACCCCGGGGTGGTAAGGACACTCCCCCGCCCCTCCTTTCCCTCGATCTCGCCTCTCCGCGGCCGCACGCGCTCGCCGGCGTCCCCGAGCCGCGCGCCGCCGTCGCCCGGCCGCTACGGCCACCGCCTCCGCCCCCTTTTGCCCCAATTGAGTTCCCCGTGTCCGCGTCTCTCTCCCCGACCGGATCTCGTCGCGCATCGCCCGCGGAATCGCTCCGTAGCGTGTCCTCCGGCGAGCCTCCGCCGCCTCCGCCGCGCCTAGCGCCTCCCCACCGCCGGAGCCGGCCGGAGCCTCCCTCAGCCGTCCGATCCGAGCATACGGTCTGGATTAGATCCAGACCGGTACGCGATCCAGGCCGTTAGATTTCAAACCGACGGATCGGATTAGATCTCGGTCAGGTGTAGATCTCAGCCGCACGTTTTAAATCCTGTGGCCCGCGTGAGTGCAAGCCCTAGATCTCTCTTGAGCCGTCCGATTTTGATCCGAGCGTCCAGATCCGCAGATACCCTTTCGCGGGACGGATCTAATCTGAGCCGTCCGATCTTAATCCAGCGATCCAGAATAGAAGATAACGCTTCAGCCGCTTCTTTTGCTAAAGAACCCCCGGGTTTTCTAGGAATCAACCCGCCGTCCACCCGTGAGTCAAAAATAATTACGGATAGGTCCTGTTTTATGCGTTTAGGCCCCTGGCTTCTCTGGAAATCTAACCCGCCGTCCAGCCTGAGGTTTCTAACCAGCTAGCCCCTGAGTCTATGCTTTAATTACGTTTTAGTCCTCGGTTTTTGTCCAGAAGCCCCTGGAAGTCCTGTTTTTCTTACAATTAGGTCCCTGGATCCTGTTTTAAGCGCAGTTTTCAAGTTTTAGCTCCGTTTTAAGCGTTCTTTATATCCATGCGATCGTTGTAACGCGTAGATTAGTTCTAGGCTAGTTTCATGTGCTGTTTCTATGTAATGTTGTACTGTTTTCTTATAGTTTGTTCTTGTTATGCATGTGTGTATGTGTGGGCTATGTTTGATGATCGTGAGTAGACGCGGAGCCTTTGGAGCAGTACCAGGAGCAGCCGTCTTCCGAGCACTTCGAGCAGCAGCCGGGAGAGTACGAGGAAGGCAAGTATAACATGAACCTCCTATCACCTTTAAATACAATTTCATACTGCATTTTAATACTGTATACCTATAAGGACTTCCTAGCCACTTTTATATCCTTATATATCTCCTATGGGTTGCATTTTTTGGTTAGTTGTGCTAGGTTGCTGCGCTATAACAAATCTTGGTCCTTTTTAATTAGTTTGATTAATGGTCTTATGCAACTTAATTCTGGAGCCGACCCTCTGTGCTGTGTGCTTGAGTGGTTTGTGCGTCCTTAAAAGATGTTTTTGTTAGAAACATGGTTTAGGGGGCCAGCACGGTGCTTAGTGCTTGGTTGGCCACTCTCCATAAGGACCGGTTCATAGAGCGACAACCTGGGACAACCGCGCAACCACAAGACTGGTATGGGACGGTCTTGACTTACTAATTAGGTCATTTTGGTTCGGGAGTAACTTACCTGCGTGGGCAAGAGGGGTGGTAAGCTTCAATGGTCCCTGCTCCTCCGGCTTGGTCTGTGCTGTGTGTCTTGTACCCCCAGAGGTGGGCCCCATCGTCGCTGATCCAGAATCCTTAGCGGTTACACCTTACCAACGTGATCCTTTGTAACGGTCTCGTAGTGTGCTTGCTAGCCATCTCACCTAAGGAAGTGTGATGAACAACTAGCGTAGCCCACGACTTGTGGGTAAAGTTGTGCAACCTCTCGAGAGTGTAAAACTGATATATCAGCTGTGCTCACAGTCATGAGCGGCCCAGATCCTCCGTCTGATTAGTGGGATTATCAACCTTTGACGAGGGCGATTCCCCGGGTGGTTTTGGTTGGATAGTTCTCAGTAGTTCCTAATTAATATTGATTAATTCTTATGCAATTCGGGTTATGGTAACTCATCCACTTGTAGTAATTAGTTTTAATAAAATTTGCCAAGACTAAAAGCTAATGCAGTTGAGTCAGCTAACCTTAGAGCCTCATGCTCGTGTTATACTTGTTGAGTACGAGTTTGTACTCACACTTGTCTCTCTACTCTTCTGTTCTATTTTGGATATCTTCGACTGCTGCTCAGTGCCCGGCAACGTGGAGGACTACGTCAGCGGCTTCGACGACTTCTAGGCGTTTGTCTCCCAGTCGACGTCCCTGTGGCGCCCAGCTTTTCATGTATCTCTTTTACGCTTCCGCAACTCTTGAACCGATTCTTGATTCGGTTGTAATAAAATAATTTATTCATGATTCATTTACGATTTATATTAATGTTATTCGTGACATGTGTTGTGATATCTTGATAATCTGTTGTATATATGCGTGACTTGATCCTGGCGCATATATGATTGCTCGATTTATGTTCTTATGAATCGGGTGTGACACAGCCCTGGTCTACCGGATCTCAGCTAAAGGATAGGCACGCAGGCCGTTACAACAGACATGCACTGTTGGAATATTTGGGCCTAGCCCATGTAAATCCAAATAATTCCTATAAAATCTCAAAGGCCCATTAGTGCATAGGTGCATGGCAACAAGTTAGTCCCACCTTGCTAGTGGAGGTGGAGGAAACCTAGCTTAAATAGTTGGATGCTCTCCATGCTCTTGCAAGTGTGGGTGAGAGGAAGAAGGAAGAATACACGCGCACTCGCTCGCCTCGCCGGGCCAGGCCCCGGCCTGGCCCGGGCGAAGGGCGCGGGCACGATGTGCACGACCAAAATCCAGGTCCAACTCTTGCGGAAAATCAGCTTTCTTTTGCAGATTTGTTTTCTGCTAGGCTGTAAAGAGCCGATAGTTCCCCGTGATCGGCTCTCCAATGTCGGGCGAAAGAGCCAATTGTTCCCCTGGTTTTTGGGACGCCAAACACCCTAGCGGTCTAGAAAGAGTACACAACAGAAGATGCACAATACGCCTCGACCTGCCTGCTGCGCCGCCGCGTATGCTACTTCATCCCGTTCGTCGGCGTGCACCGGCGATCGGGAGAGCAGGTCTCCGGAACCTCATCCTCAGCGATCCTGCACTGGGCGAGGGCGAATAAGGTTTTTGGGAAGTGCTCTGCGTGACTACTCGAATGCTTCCACATCACCGTCCCCTACGTCCTCGTCAGCATGGCTCGTCTACCTCCTCGTCAGTGGGGCGCAACTCGGCGTCGTCAAGCGCGCGGAGGTGCTGATCGTCGTCGTCGTCTTCTTTGCTTGGTTATTCCGGTCAGACAACAAACGTATGGTTTTCTGTCCCTAACTATACCTTTCACACCTAGTATGATCTGGTTAGGGTTGATCTACTGCAATATTTTATCTTAAATTACATTATGAGCATGTTTAGATCTATTCATTTTCTGTACGCTATTATCGTCATGGTCATGATTTATCTTCGGATTAATTTAAAACTGAAACTCTTATTTATTCCTTCAATCCAAAAACCTTATGATAGGAACTTCAGTTTCATGGCTGGATTTGTTGATGCTCTGAGGCCCGAGAAGTTCTCTGGCGAGCAATTTAAGAGATGGCAAACGAGAGTGATTCTATGGCTCTCTGCCATGAGCGTGCTGTGGGTGTCCAAGGGCAAACCTGAGGGGCCTCTTACCCCTGAGCAGGAGAAGGCTTTTACCGAGGCCAACACACTTTTTTTGGGCTCTGTGATTGGTACACTTGTAGATCATCTATAGGATGTGTACCTTCATCACACAGGCGCTAAAAAGTTATGGGACGCCCTGGAGGCCGACTATGGCGGCACAGATGCTGGAGCTAAGTTGTACATCATGGAGCAGTACCATGACTACAAGATGACCGATGGGAAATCTGTAGTCGAGCAGGCTCATGAGATATAGTGCATGGCCAAGGAGCTTGAGCACCTCAAGATCAACCTACCCGACAAGTTTGTGGCTGGTGGCATCATTGCCAAGTTGCCTCCTTCATGGAGGGATTTCGCCACTACTCTCAAACACAAGAGGATGGAGATATCAGTGTCTGATCTGATAGCATTCCTTGATGTTGAGGAAAAAGCTCGGGCCAAGGATGGGCGATCTAAGGCTGTTGAGGCCCAGACTAGTGCCAACATGGTGCAGAAGTCTCACGGCAAAGGCAAGGGCAAGGAAAAAAAGATCAAGCCGCAGCCTACCACTACTTTCAAGAAGAAGAAGAAGTTCAAGGAAGGTCAAGACTGTTTTGTGTGTGGATCTACCGATCATTGGGCAAAGAAGTGCCCACACCTCAAAGGAGGGAAGCCTTCACCTGAGCAGAAGACTGCAAACACGGTCACCATGGCTGGAGTGGAAACCAGTGGGTACAATTCTTTACCTTCGGTTTTTTCAGTATTTCAATCTACTAGTTGGTGGCTTGATATTGGTGCAAATGTTCATGTGTGTTCTGATGCTACCTTGTTTTCTTCTTACTAGTCCGCTCGGGATTCTACAGTGATGATGGGCAATGGGTTGCATGCTACTGTTCGTGGTGTTGGCACGGTCGATCTGAAGCTTACTTCGGGAAAGATCGTGCAGCTGAAGAACGTGTAGCATGTCCCTACTATCGGCAAGAATCTAGTTAGTGGATCCCTTTTATGTAGGGATGGTTTTAAAGTAGTGATTTGTAACACCCTAATGTAAAATTTTGAGATTTATAATGAATTTAAATTGGCTCCATTAATTTTCTAAGGATTTATTTTGCCTAGCTTGCATTTAACCAAATTAAATTACACAAAGAATTAAAATTTATTTTAGGTTCAACATGTTTTGTGCATTCATGCCGGTGCATAAGTTTTATTTGATTGCGTGGTTAGAGTTGGATTCAAATTTATTTGAATTCAATTGGTTTGAGTTTGATTTTGAAAAAGAAAAAGGAAAGGGAAATAGAGAAGCAGTCCAACCAGCAACCCAGTCCACCTGCGGCCCACTTCTCCCCCTCCCACGCTCGGCCCAGCTCCCTCACCCCGCCTCCCTCAGTAGCCAGCTCGGCCCGCTCCCTTTCTCCTTCTCTCTCTCTCACTGACCGCTCGACCCCACCTGTCGGCGCCTCCTCTTCCTCCTTCCTTTCTTCCTCCTCGCAGCACCGGCCGCGCAACGGCCACCGCGATCCCCGCCTGCCTACCCCGAGCGCGACCCCCCAAGACCCCTGCCTTCTCCTTTAAACGCGCCCGCAAGCCCCTGCGCCTTTATCCCCTACTCGTGGCCACCGCCCTAAACCCTAAGCCTCTGCCCGCCTCGCCCCGGCGCATTGGGCCCTCTGCTCCGCCGTGGACCAGCCGCTCCGCTGCACCCCAGCCCCGGCCAAGCCCCGCATCAGCTCCACCTCGGCGCCAGGAAGCTTCCCAAGCTCTTCCCTCACGACCCCGACCCGTGTAGCGCCAGAATTCCACCCGAGGACTGCCGCCGTGAGTTGCTCCTCGCCCTCGATTCCTTGCCGCCGGTAGCCCTCCGACCCACTTAACCCTCATGGCACCTCCGCAGGCGCACCGCGAGCTGACCCGTGGGGATCAGAAGCCCGGAGACGCCCTGCATTGACCTCCCCCACGAGCGCCGCCCATCCCCGCCGCTCGGACCTCGCCGCCGACTACCCTGCGCTGTCTCTCTGGTCGATCCGAGCCCTCGGTGAGCACCACGTGGTCCTTCTCTTCTTGTTGCGCTAGGTCTGGTAGGCTGTAGCCCACCCTTATGGCCGGACCACGCACGCCGGCACTCCGCCGCCGCCGCTCCATCGGGGTAGGCCCTCTGCAGCTCTACACCGCCGCCTTGTTGCCCTGTTTTGGCTTGCCTTTGCACCGTGCACGTGCTCGGCCCCATTTGCTCCCTCTCCTGTGCCCAGATCAGCATGCATGCGTGCACGCCGGCGAACGCCACCACCCAGACCCGCCTCCGCTGTCGCAACAGTGTCCCCGAGCACCCCCGATGCCCGCAAGTGTCCCAGGTGGATTACGCGTGTCACGCTGATCACGGCAGACCCAAGCCCCGCTCGATTTGACCACCGGAGCACCGGAATTGGCGAAGTCCGGTGAGCCCGAGCCGCGCGCCGCCGCGGGAAATCATCTTCGGTGACCGGCGCCGCCACCCCGCGCGCCGAAACCCCGTGAGCCGTCTGATCCCGAGCCAACGCCCCCGATTAGATCGCGGTCCGTTTAGATCTGAGCCGCGAGATCGGGATCCAATGGATTAGATTAGATCCGAGCCGTTAGATTTAGATCTAGTGGCCCAGGTTAGAAGTTACCGGTTCCCCCTGGCAGCTTTGCTAAAGAGACACTGAGTTTCTTTGGAATCAACCCGCAGTCCATCCCCGTTCAAAAGTAATTCCAGATAAGCCCTATTTTTAGCGTTTAGACCCCTGAGCTTCTTGGATATAGACCCCGCCGTCCAGACCTTAAGTTTTAGCACGTTAGACCCTGCGTCTATGGTTTAATTAGGTTTAGGCCCTCGGTTTTTGCACAGAAACCTCTAGAACCTTCTGTTTTCTTACAGAGAAGCCGCTAGACCTTGTTTTAGCCTAGTTTTCGCGTCTTAGCTCTGTTTTAGGAGGTTTTCGCGCTCACGTGATCGTTGTAACGCGTAGAATAGCTTTAGCTTAGTTTTGTGTGCTGTTTTATTGTATTGATGTACTGTTTCTTATCTTTTGCCTTTGTTTGCATGTATGTGCCTGCGTGGACCATGCTTGGACATTACAATCGTGAGTAGACGTTGAGCCACCGGAGGAGCACCAGGAGGCACCTTCTTCAGACGCGTTTGAGCAGCAGCCTGGAGAGTTTGAGGAAGGCAAGTATAATATGAACATCCTATCACTTTTAAATACAATTTCATACTGCATTTTAATACTGCATGCCTATAAGGATTTACTAGCCACTTTTATCCTTTATATAAATACCTTGGGTTGCATTTTGGTTAGTTGTGCTAGGTGCTGAACTCTCATACACTTGGTCCTTTTAAATTAAATTTGATTAATGATATATGCAACTTGATTCTGAGAGTGGCCCTCTGTGTTGTGTGCTTGAGCGGCTCACGTCTTATTGAAATATGTTTTAATAGAAACATGGTTTAGGGGGCCATCACGATGCTTAGTGCTTGGTTGGACACTCTCCATAAGGACCGGTTCATAGAGCGACAACCTGGGACAACCGTGCAACCACAAGACTGGAATGGGATGGTCTTGACTTACTAATTAGGTCATTTTGGTCTGGGAGTAACTTACCTGCGGGGCAAGAGGGGTGGTAAGCTTCAATGGTCCCTGCTCCTCCGGCTTGGTCTGTGCTGTGTGCTTGTACTCCCGTGAGGTGGGCCCCATCGTCGCTGATCCAGAAACCTTAGCGGTTACACCTTACTAACGTGATCCTTTGTAACGGTCTCGTAGTGCGTTTGCTAGTCATCTCACCTAAGTGTGATGAACAACTAGCGAAGCTCACAACTTGTGGGTAAAGTTGTGCAACCTCTCGAGAGTGTAAAACTGGTATACTAGCCGTGCTCACGATCATGAGCGGCCCAGATCCTCCGTCTGATTAGTAGGGTTTATCCTTGGTGGTTTGGCTCGGATTTCAGTAGACTCTTGATTAATTTTGGTTATTTATTTATGTAACTTGGGTTATGGTAATTCATCCACTTGTAGAAAATAGCTTTAATAAAATTTGCCAAGATTAAAAGCTAATGCAGTGGAGTCAGCTAACCGTAGAGCCTCATCATTCGTGTTATACTTGTTGAGTATAAGTTGTGTACTCACACTTGCCTTGTCTACTCTTCTGTTCTCTTCAGGATATCTTCGAATGCTGCTTAGTACCAGGCGATGTGGAGGACTACATCAGCGGACTCGATGACTTCTAGGTGTTGTCTCCCAGCCGACGTCCCTGTGGCGTCCTGTTCTTCATGTATTCATTTTA
Organism: Panicum hallii; assembly: GCF_002211085.1. Classification (NCBI taxonomy): domain Eukaryota; kingdom Viridiplantae; phylum Streptophyta; class Magnoliopsida; order Poales; family Poaceae; genus Panicum; species Panicum hallii. The sequence continues at coordinate 33,190,871 of NC_038043.1, forward strand.
CGCTTCCACACTTCTTGAACTGATTCTTGATTCGGTTGTAATAAAGATATTCATTTACAATTTATACGCCTTTATTTCGTGATATGTGTTGTGATATCTTGATGATTCTGTTGTATATATGCGTGACTTGATCCTGGCGCATATATGATTGCTCGGTTTATGTCCTTATAAATCGGGTGTGACATCATTGAGTCCAATAAATTTATCATGTCTAAGTGTGGACAATTTATCGGTAAAAGCTATAAGTGCGGAGGCTTGTTCCGTTTTTCAGTTTCAGATTACTGCAATAAGTCCATGAACTTAATTTCTGATGGTATAAATGAGAGCGATGCATCTGTTTGGCACTCGTGTTTATATCATCTGAATTTTGGCTCTATGTTTCGACTTTCCACCATGAGTTTAATTTCGAATTTTTCCATAGTCAAAGGTTCTAAGTGCCATAGTTGTGTGCAACTAAGCAACCTCGAAAACCTCACAAGGTGGCAGAGGAGAGACATTTGGCACCTCTAGAACTCGTCCATTCAGATATCTGTGAGATGAATGGCGTGTTAACAGAAGGTGGAAAAAGATATTTCATGACCTTGATTGATGATGCAACTAGATTTTGCTATGTGTACTTATTGAAAATGAAAGATGAGGCTCTTAACTGCTTTAAAATCTATAAGGCTGGAGTAGAAACCCAACTTGAGAAAAAGATCAAACGACTTAGGTCCGATCTAGGAGGTGAATATTTCTCTAACGATTTTGACTTATTCTGTGCGGAACACGGCATTATTCATGAGAGGACGCCTCCCTATTCACCCCAATCAAACGGGGTTGCTGAAAGGAAGAATTGCATGTTGTCTGACTTGGTTAACGCCATGTTAGACACCGCTAGATTATCTAAGGCATGGTGGGGGGAGGTAGTATTGACTGCATGTCATATTCTGAATAGAGTTCCCATAAAGAATAAGGAAAAGACTCCTTACGAGGAGTGGATTGGGTGAAGACCTTCACTCTCTTACTTGCGCACATGGGGTTGTTTGGCCAAGGTGAATGTGCCAATCAACAAGAAGCACAAGTTGGGACCTAAAACTATGGATTGTATCTTTTTGGGTTATGCACATCATAGCATTGCTTATAGATTTCTAGTAGTTAAATCTGAGATGCCTGATATGCATGTAAATTCACTGCTTGAGTCTCGTGATGCTACTTTCTTTGAGAATATTTTTTCCTATGAAAGACTCGCATGTTATATCTTCATTACCTCTGAATGAAACAGTGAATACAACTCCTGAATCTGTTGAATTTTCTGAGCATGATGAACACACACTTGAATCAAATCATCAGGAGATTCGCAGTGATGCTCCTAGGAGGAGCAAGAGGCAAAAGACTGCAAAGTCTTTTGGTGATGATTTCACTATTTATCTCATAGATGATTCTCCCAAAACAATCACTAAGGCATTCTCATCTCCTGATGCGGATGATTGGAAAGAAGCTGTCCGTAGCGAGATGGACTCCATTCTCTCCAATGGAACTTGGGAGCTGGTCGAAAGACCGTATGGTTGCAAACTTGTGGGTTGCAAGTGGGTGTTCAAGAAGAAGCTTAAGCCTGATGGTACTATTGATAAGTACAAGGCTTGTCTTGTGGCTAAAGGTTACACCCAGAAAGAAGGCGAAGATTTCTTTGATACTTACTCACCTGTTGCGAGATTGACCACTATTCATGTTCTACTCTCCCTGGCTACCTCGCATGGTCTTCTCATCCATCAGATGGATGTTAAGAGAGCTTTCCTCAACGTAGAGCTGGAAGAGGAAATCTACATGACATAGCCTGATGGTTTTGTAGTAGAGGGTCATGAGGACAAGGTGTGCGAGTTGTATAAATCTTTGTATGGCCTGAGGCAAGCACCTAAGCAATGGTATGAGAAATTCAACTCGACACTCATATCAGCAGGCTTTAGTGTCAATGAGGCTGATCGATGTGTGTATTACCGCTATGGTGGGGGTCAAGGAGTTATATTGTGTTTATATGTTGTTGACATACTGATCTTTGGGACTAGTCTTGATATAATCAACGAGGACAAGACATTCTTGTGTCAAAACTTTGATATGAAAGATCTTGGTGAGGCTGATGTTATTCTCAACATCAAGCTGATCAAGGGAGAGAATGGGATTACTCTTTCGCAATCCCATTATGTGGAGAAAATGTTGAATCGGTTTGGCTATAAGGATAGCAAATCTAGTCCAACTCCCTATGATTCGAGCTTGATCCTTCGAAAGAACAAAAGAATTGGTAGAGACAAATTGAGATATTCACAGATGATTGGTTCACTCATGTATCTTGCGAGTGGAACGAGGCCTGACATCTCTTTTGCTGTTAGCAAGTTGAGCCGGTTCACTAGTAATCCAGGAGATGATCATTGGCATGCGCTTGAGCGCATAATGCACTATTTGGTGGGTACTATGGAATACGGGATTCACTATTCCAGTTTTCCTGCAGTACTGGAAGGATACAGTGATGCTAATTGGATATCGGATCTAGATGAGCTATATGCCACTAGTGGATATGTTTTCACTTTTGGCGGTGCTGCTGTTTTGTGGAGATCATGCAAACAAACGATCCTGATGAGGTCTACTATGGAGGCAGAACTCACAGCACTAGATACAGCTACAGTGGAAGCCGATTGGCTTCGTGAGCTCTTGATGGACTTACCTATTGTCGAGAAACCATTGCCGACAATAATGATGAACTGTGACAATCAAACTGTGATTGTCAAGGTAGACAGTTCAAAGGACAATATATAGTCTTCAAGACATATCAAGAGATGGTTAAAATCAGTCAGGAAAAATGAGAAACTCCAGAGTTATCACTGTGGGTTATGTCCACACTGAGAAAAATCTGGCTGATCCGTTCACTAAGGGGCTGTCACGCAATATGATAGACAATGCATCCAAGGAGATGGGTTTGAGACCCGTATAAGCTATTCCCTAGTGGAAACCCAACCTATGTGATCGGAGATCCCGTGAATTAGGATCTGAGAAGAACAAGCTAGAGGTTAGCATGAGAGTAATCTTTTAACTCACTCGAGAAGGATGCAATACTCTCGATTATTGCATGGTAGGTTGGCATTGGCCTTAATGTATTCTGTTGGCTTTAATTAGCAAAGACGTTATTCTGCAGAACATTCTTGAAAGAATACACCTATATGACCCCGACTGTTGAACGGTTGCAGTCTGTGAGATTCGGGTGATCTCTATTAAGCTTATGAAGAGACCAGGAAGTACGACCTATATGCTCCAACCGTGAAGTAGCCTACTGGAGGTCAAGTATCAGTTTGACTGTAACTGAAACTCATTTGCACAAAACTTGCAATTCAAGGCTTAGTCCATTGTTCAAGTTGTGAATAAGTGTAACTTGCTGTTCTAGATGGAAGTTCAACTTAACAGTCTCCATTGAAATACTGGTATATCAAACAACAGTGGGTTGAGGCAAAGCCATAATGAGACTTTGAGATCTGGTTGAGAATTGTTGGAATATTTGGGCCTAGCCCATGTAAATCCAAATAATTCCTATAAAATCTCAAAGGCCCATTAGTGCATAGGTGCATGGCAACAAGTTAGTCCCACCTTGCTAGTGGAGGTGGAGGAAACCTAGCTTAAATAGTTGGATGCTCTCCATGCTCTTGCAAGTGTGGGTGAGAGGAAGAAGGAAGAACACGCGCGCGCTCGCTCGCCTCGCCGGGCCGGGGTCGGGCGCGCGACGGGTGCGTGAATGGTCCGCCAAAATCCGGGTCCAACTCTTGCAGGAAATCAGCTTTCTTTTGCAGATTTATTTTCTGCTACGGCTGTAAAGAGCCGATAGTTCCCCGTGATCAGATCTCCGGTCTCGGGTGAAAGAGCCGATTGTTCCCCATGATCGGCTCTCCGGTCTCGGGCGAAGGGCGCGTGACGTGCGCGTGAAAGGTCCTGAAATTGGCTTTAGAAAGCCGATTGCTCCTCGGCGGCTTCCTTTTGCCATATTGAATCTGTTACGGATTTCATGCGTGGAATTTTTGGAACTCGTAACCGACTTGGTTTTTGGGACGCCAAAAACCCTAGCGGTTCCTTCCTATAAATACGCACGGGTGCCGACTAGAAACAGTACACAACAGAAGACGCACAATACGCCTCGACCTATCTGCTGCGCCGCCGCATATGCTACTTCATCCCGTTTGTCGGCGTGCACCGGCGATCGGGAGAGCAGGTCTCCGGAACCTTGTCCTCAGCGATCCTACACTAGGAGAGGGCGAATAAGGTTTTTGGAAAGCGCTCTGCGCGACTGATGGAACACTTCCACATCGCCGTCCTCTACATCCTTGTCACCTCGGCTCGTCTACCTCCTCGTCAGTGGGGCGCGACTCGGCGTCGTCAAGCGCGCGGAGGTGCTGATTGTCGTCATCGTCTTCTTTGCCTAGTTATTCTGGTCAGACAAGAAACGTGAGGTTTCTGTCACTAACTATGCATTTCATACCTAGTATGATCTAATTAGGGTTCATCTTGCTGCTGTAATATTTTATCTTAAATTACATTATGACCAGTTTAGATCTATTCGTTTTCCGTACGCTATTATCGTCATGGTCATAATTTATCTTCAGATTAATTTAAAACTGAAACTCTTATTTATTCCTTCATGCACGAGGACCTGGTATTCTGCTAACGGATCCAAGTATATTTTCTATAGTCATCAATGAATCCTACATAGTATGAATATTTCCCAACTGATACAGGAGCTGGTCCCCAAAAATCAGAGAATATGAGTTCTAAAAGAGACATAGACACACTAAGGGACTTTGAATAAGGAAGTTGATGACTTTTATCCTTTTGACAAGAATCACAAACTAAATTCTCTCTAGCTTCACTAGAACAAGGAAGCTCATTATTTTTTATGACACGCTCAACTACTAAAAAAGACGGATGACCTAGACGACTATGCCATTGGACAGAAGAAGTTTTAACAGCACTAAGGACTTGCTTGCTGATGCTTGCTCTTGAAGACTCTAGGGGATAAAGGTCGTTCTTGCATCTACCTTGATGAAGGATTTCCTTCGTGGCTTGATCCTTAATAAAAAGGAGTGTGGATGAAATTCAATGAAAGCTTTATTATCAGATGCTAAGCGCTTAACAGAAAGAAGATTTTTTCGAGCACTAGGCACATGCAAGATATTCTTGAGATAGAGATTTTTGCAAGGGGTATGAATAATTGAATGACCAATATTATTAATGCTCATACCTGTACCATCAGCACCGTGTACTTGATCCTTGCCTTTGTACTTGTTGTGGACGGTAATCGTCTCTATATCTCTAGTGATATGATCCGAAGCACCACTATCCATATACCAGTTTGTATCTATGCCGTAGGAAGTGGAGGCTGCACCAGCGACTTTATCTGGCTGCTGGTAATCATCATCTTCATCATAGCGATACCAACACTTTGCAGCTGTGCGACCAACCTTGCCACAGATTTGACAAGTTGGCTTTTCCGAAGAAGGTCTGTTGCTGGAGCCTCCCTGTCTTGGTGTGGTGCTTCTTCCACCACGTCCTCAGCCACCTCCTCGGCCGCGGCCACCTCCACGTTCTTGATTGGATCCTCCTTTTCCTTGAGAAGTATTGTTTGCTGATGAGTGAAATTGATTGCTGTTGCTGGAGCCAAATAGATGCTCAAGACGCATATCATAGCACATGATTTTTGCATACAGATCACTGAAGCCCATGGGTTCAGTATAAGTTATGATGGAGGATACAAGAGGATGATAGTTGACATCGAGTCCAGAGATTATATATGACACCAGTTCTTCATCTTCAAGGGGTTTTCCTGCTGCAGCGAGTTCATCACCTAGAGCACGCATCTTGGAGAAGTACGCAGCGGTAGATTGATCTCCCTTCTTGGCATTGGCAAGCATGACTCGTAAGTTGGTCACGCGAGCTCAGGATTGGGACGAGAACATTGTCTCGATCGTTGTCCAGACCCCAACAGCCGTAGTCTTGCTCAGGACATATTGCAGCACCTCCTTTGAGAGAGAGTTGAGCTGATAGCTCAAACCTGTCTGACCATGAGCACCCTTTGGGTATACTCTGAGTTGATGACGGTCTCCTTCGTCTTGTCAGCTTTTTCGACTTCAATTGTCTCAGCTGGTGCTTTCTTGTATCCATCTAGGTATTCCATAAGCTGCGCTCCTCGAATTGCAGGTAATACCTGCGCCTTCCATAGAAAATAGTTCTCTCTCGTCAATTTTTCTGCGACGGGAGGACCGAGAGGAGTAGACGAAGAAGAAGAGGATGACACCATGGATGTGTTGTGGAAAAGGTAGCTCTGATTACCATGTAAATTTGGAAAAGTGATGACCCTTCCATAGTGCCTCGGCTGTTTATATATGGGTAGAAACGTGTACAAGAGCATCTTCCTAAACCGACTCTAAACAATCTCCAATGCCTATACGATTCATATTCTGATCTAAGACACCTAGACCTTATTGGAGTAGAGTTCGGTTATCTAGAAGATAGAGTACGAGAGAGTTACAACGTAAGTGTTACATCCATATTATCTAACAGCCTATACCACCCCTGCTCTTGCATCTTGTAAACTTTTCCCAAGCAACCCAGTGACTATCAGTACCGCCTTAGCCGCCGACGAGAGATGCTTTTCAGTCCATGCAGAAATTCTTTTTGCCAGCCTCTCTCAAATTGGTTGGAATCTCTCCCGTTTCAGACATCCATCCGGTGTAGGCAAACCCAGGTATTTGGCCTTGAAGTCCAACCTTTCCACTCCCAAAATTCTTCGGATATCACCGGCAACGTCTTGATTCTGCAGGTCCTCTCTTGCAAGGAGTTAGCACTTTGACGGACTGAGAGCTTGTCCAGTGCCAGCTTGAAATAGGTGAAGCACCTCCTTAACTCGTTCTGCTTGACCTGTCTCAGCCTTGAAAAAGAGTAAAGCATCATCTGCGGAAAGCAAATGTGATATACCAGGAGCATTGTGAGTAACTTTCAGCTGCTGCATCATACCATCCGAGAATTCCTTCTGCAAAGCCATCGAGAGCATCAGCAAAAAACAAAAATAAGTACGGAGAAAGATGGTCTCCTTGAAGTAAACCCCATGTCGGCTGGAAAGGTTCTGTTAGAACCCCATTGAAGCGGATATAGAGCAACGTACAGAGGTAACACAACACATGATCCACTGTACTCATTTTGCTTGAAAGCCCAACTTCACTAACATATTTTCTAGAAAGGACCAGTCAACACGATCATACGCATTGGAAAGATCCAACTTATACGCACATAAATTCGTTCTAGCTGATGAAGAGTTTTGAATGGCATAAATACACTCAAAGGTTATTAGAGCATTATCCGTGATTGAACTACCTGGCACAAAGGCACTTTGAGTTGGCGAGATAAGCTCCTGTGTCGATTTACCAGGCATTTCAACACAATTTTGTAACTAACGTTACACGTGTTAGTATCGAAAGTCTTACTCTCATCGAGAGGATGACACTAGGGGTTAGGATAATTTTCTGGTTTACTTCTCACACAATGCTATGCCAGCCTGAGGGGTTGGGGATACATATTTATAGCTAGCCAAGTCAGCCAAGCATATGCCAAGATGCTGTTCTAGATGCTATCCTAAAAGCTAGTCTAAGATGCTTGTCACACCCAGGACTATGGGACTGTGTACATAATATAGTTCATACAAGATTAGGGGACATGACATGTCCTATACCTTATCTATGTTGTACTCTACTCGCATGCGAAGTAGAACTAGCCGGTATAGAAGGAAACTACTCGAGTTGTACTCGAGTACGATTCCTAGGCTAGTGTCGGACTAGGATTCATGTAACTCTGTCTTCCGGATATATAAGGGCAGGCATGGACCCCCTTAAAACATCAATCAACACCCAAAGCAATACAAACCACCGTAAAGAACGTAGAGTATTACGCACATCGCGGCCCGAACCTGTCTAAATCTTATGTTCCTTGCACCTTCGAGTTCCTGATCTCGGCGTCACCCTACCTAAAACTTACCACATCGGGTATACCCCTCGGTGGGCAGACGGTAAAACACTGATAGCTGGTGCGCCAGGTAGGGGTGCGCATCGAAAATCTACCGGCGAACTCGATGGCATCGTTCAAGTTCACCAGTGTTGTGCCCCCTCAGGGCACGACGTTCTTTTTCGGCTCGTGCGTTTGCGTCGCAGATGGTAAGGGCAGTTTTCGTCAATTTATCATCGACATGAAGCCGAAAACTCTTGCAGCGAGTTTTCATAGCGACCTCGACGAGTTCGTCGATAATCTAGATGACTTGTCAACCCATGGCTCCACTATGAGGACCGAGGAGGAGTCTGCTTTCGACACGACTCCATCCAGCGCTGCAACAACCTTGCTCGGGTTGGACTCGTTCCAATCTGAGGACTTGCGTAACCGATCGCGACTCGGTCCACGCAATTCAGCCACTAATCTTCAGGAGGCCAACAACTCCGAGTCCCTCTCCGCATTGGAAAAAGACTTGGACTCTTTACTCCGAATCGGAAAGCCCGAAGCCACCGCACGTCGGAGGGTGCATTGGACGGGCATGAAACTCTCTGATCTACTCGAGGACGAAGACCGACTTGTGGCACACCTTGAGCCCTTGCCTTTTCAGGAGGGCAGGCCATTAGCCACGTGGCAGAGGAGTTGACCGAGCTAGTCAAAGTGAGCTCTGATGAGCTCATCTCACGCCAGGTGCTGATGGTGGAGGAGGGTGAGGATGATGGCAACTTGCCCATCGTCGAACTTGATGAGATATCCGAACATGAGGCCACAGCCAATGCCAGCAACGAAAACGACGCCGATCATGAGGCACGGAGGGCCAGGAACAGAGCTCGCGCAGTCTGGCGAAGGAGGGTCAACGAGCGCATGCGATCTATGCATCGCGAGCTAGATGCCGTATTCACCGCCGTAAGCGAGCAGGGCTTCAGAACTCCTGTGGCCAACATCTCCAGGGTTACCGCTATACTCGAGCGCAGTAATGATCCAAACCTGCGTCAAGCACTTTGCTACGCGCAGAGGGCATGGATTCAGCTCGATCAACAAAATCCGGCATCTACCATCAGAGAACAACGCATGGGCAAAAGCCGCAGCCAGGCTCACAGTCAAACGGCAGGCGGCCGTCCTCAACCTCAGCGCAGCAACAACAATGACAACGCTCGCGGGAGTCAGGCCACTGGCTGGAGGCAGCAGCCACCTCCAGGAGGCAACCCTCGACAGGCCAATCATCGGAATCCTCCAGAAGACCTGCGCCAGCGAATCAATGAAGGACGCAATGTGTGTTCCATAATCGATTCCAGTTGCAGAGAGCGTGAAGTAGCCAAGACAAAGGGTACCGACTGCAGCGACCATTTTCTAGCATTCTCCGCACGGTTCAGCAGTTACAAGTACCCTGAGGGCTTCAAGCCGATTGGGATCACCAAGTATGATGGCAAGCAAGCTCCTCAGCAATGGCTACGCTGTTACTCCACCGCCATTGAAGTCGTAGGGGGCTCCAACATCACTAAGGTCATCTACTCGATCGACTCCTGGGAGCGGCTCAAGAAAGTCTTCATCGACAACTTTTAGGGGGCGATCACCCGTGCAGGTACTCGTCATGATCTCGCTCAATGTAAACAGGAACGTAACGAGCTCCTACGGTCCTATACACGCCGTTTTTTCGACATGCGCGCCACCATCGCGAATATCTCGGAGGAAGACATCATCGACTGCTTCTACAACGGTATCACCGACCCAGGCATCTACAGAAACTTTGGGCAGAACAGACCGAAAACTATTGCAGGGCTTCGTGACATGATGCATGACTAGTTCGAGCAGGAGGAAAAGATGAGGGAGCGGTTCCCGAGACACAAATGACAACCGTAACGATAAGAGCCAGCAGGACTACTCGGGTCCACCCTGAAAGCGCAAGCCAGACGACCTCATTGCAGCTGTGGATCGTCCTTCGCGAGGCAAGAAGAAATACCCATGGCATCCAGGTGCCAATCATGCGGCAATTGATTGCTACCACCTCCGGAGGACATTCAGCAATCCCGGTGGTGGCAAGAAGAACAAGCCAGCGGATAAAGAATCCGAAGAGGATGACCAAGGGGACAAATCACACAGCGTGAAGTTCCAGGATGCCTCAAAAACTGTCAACGTCATCTTCGGGGGAGATGAGGACTTCAGTTCCAAGCGGGAACAGAAATTGAGAGATCATGTCTGTCGAGCCGGCGGTACCACGACTACTCCGTTGGTCGGAGGTCCCCATCTCGTTCTCACGCAATGATCAGTGAACAAGCTTCTCGGAGTCCGGCAAGTTCCTCCTGGTCCTTGACCCGGTGGTGGCAGAAGTCAGGCTCACCAAAGTACTCATCGATGGCAGAAGTGGTCTCAACCTCATCTTCGCCGGCACTTTGAGAAAGATGGGCCTGGACTTAATGGACATGCTTGTTCCAAGCAAGTCTCCTTTCTACGGCATTGTCCCAGGTAATGCGGCGCACCCACTTGGCACGGTGGTTCTTCCAGTCACCTTCTGCACGAGGGAGAACTATCGCACCGAGTTCATCAAATTTGAAGTTGCCAACTTCGAATCTTCTTATCATGCCATACTGGGCAGACCGGCACTGGCCAAATTCATGGCAGTGCTGCATTATGTTTATTTGCTTCTCAAGATGCCAGGACGAAGTGGGGTACTCACTCTCCGGGGTAACTTGAAGAAGTCGTATGACTGCAACCAGGAGGCGATCCAGTATGCTTCAACTGCGCATGTGCCAGATGCTTCTGGAGAAGTACTCGTGGCCGCACATCAACTCTCCCAAGCTGGGCTGGAAATCCCTACGAGAAAGGCCAGCAAGTCGAGCATTCAGTCGACCAGCGACGTGGCCCTCAAGACGATCCAGCTTCAGGAGGGTGACTCATCCAAGACCGCCGTTATCGGTGCTGGGTGACTCATCCAAGACCGCCGTTATCGGTGCAGCCTTAGATGAGAAATAGGAATTCACGCTCATCAGTTTCTTTCGGGCTAACTAAGACATATTCACGTGGAAACCAGCGGATATGCCAGGGGTGCCCAGGGAACTGATCGAGCATAGTTTGAATGTAAACCCACAGGCTATGCCCAAAAAGCAATGCCTTCGAAGGTTTGCTCATGACAAATGTGAGGCAATTAAACGGGAAATAACTAAACTCCTCGTGGCTGGTTTCATTAAAGAAGTAATCCATCCAGAGTGGGTAGCTAATCCCGTCCTTATAAGGAAAAAGAATAATGAATGGGGAATGTGCGTTGACTACACCGATCTCAACAAGCATTGCCCAAAGGATCACTTTGGGCTACCGTGCATTGATCAAGTTGTCGACTTGACGGCGGGTTGTGTACTCCTCTGCATCCTTGATTGCTATTCGGGGTATCACCAAATCGCACTCAAGGAGGAAGATCAAATAAAAACCACGTTCATCACCTCGTTCGGGACATACGCCTACAAATCTAGGCCTTTGGGTTCAAAAATGCAGGAGCAACCTATCAACGCGCAATTCAGATGTGCTTCGCTGATCAGTTGCATTGGAATATTGAGGCCTACGTGGATGACGTGGTCATCAATACCAGGAATCCCGATGACCTAATTGCAGACTTGGAAGAGACGTTCAGCAGCTTACGCAGGTTTCGGTGGAAGCTCAACCCAACTAAATGCGTCTTCGGAGTACCATCAGGGAAATTGCTCGGGTTCATCGTCAGTAATTGGGGAATTGAAGCCAATCCTGTGAAGATTATGGCCATCACTGACATGGGGGCTCTGGCCACAATCAAGGATGTGCAGAAGCTAACAGGATGTATGGCAGCCTTGAACAGGTTCATCTCCCAACTCGGGGAGAGAGGACTACCCTTCTTCAAGCTCCTGAAACGCCAAGACAAGTTCCAGTGGATGGAGGAGGCCGAGCGAGCCCTGCAAGATCTGAAATAACACCTTCAGTCATCTCCGGTCCTTACAGCACCACTGCCGGGAGAAGATCTACTACTCTACATTGTGGCGACAACTCATGTTGTCAGCAGTGCCATTGTAGCCGAGTGCAGCAAGGAGGGCCATGTGTTTGGAGTGCAGAGGCCCGTGTACTTCATCAGCGAGGTACTCTCCGAATCTAAGGTACGATACCCGGCAGTTCAGAAACTTTTATATGCAATACTGATTACTTCGAGAAAGTTGCGCTATTACTTCGACGAGTACAAGATCACTGCGATTACGGATTTCCCGTTGGCAGATATTCTTCACAATCAAGATGCCACGGGGCATATATCAAAGTGGGCAATGGAACTGGGGGCTTTGTCAATCAACTTCAAGCCACGCACTGCAATCAAGTCTCAAGCTCTAGTCGATTTTATGGCTGAGTGGAGAGAGAATCAAATTCCAACCCCAGTTGACAAGCCAGAGCACTGGACCATTTATTTCGATGGGTCTCTTAAGCTCGACGGCGGTGGCGCTGGAGTCCTATTTATTTCTCCAAGAGGCGAACAATTGAAGTATGTCCTCCAGATCCTTTGGGAGGTATCCAATAATGAAGTCGAGTATGAAGCCTTGCTTCACGGGCTACGTTTGGCGATATCACTAGGCATCAAGCAAATACTTGTATACGGTGATTCACTTCTGGTCGTTCAGCAAGTCAACAAAGAGTGGGACTGCAACAAGGAGACAATGGACGCCTATGTACAAGAAGTTCGCAAGCTGGAAAATAAATTTTCCGGCCTGGAGGTTCATCATGTGATACGGGAACATAATGTTGGCGCAGACATACTATCCAAGCTGGGATCCACTTGCGCACAAGTTCCAGCAGGAGTTTTCATCCTGGAGCTGAAACAGCCATCCATCAAGTCCTCACCTCTGGTAACCAACGATGCTGGCCTTCAACAGCCTGATCGGGAGGTTATGATGCTTGAAGAGGACTGGAGAGAGGCTTATATCGACTTCATCCGGGACCAAAGACTACCAGCGGGGATGGACACAAGAAGCGCAGCGGCAGCTCGTGTCATGCGTAGAAGCAAAGGTTTTGTCCTAGTTGACAATAAACTCTACCGGCGTGGCGCATGGTCAGGGGTGCTCATGAAGTGCGTCACGGGAGAAGACGGCTACAACATACTGCGGGAGATTCATGAGGGCGTTGCGACAACCACGCAGCTTCAAGAACGTTGGTGGGGAAAGCATACAGAGCTGGTTTCTGGTGGCCCACCGCAGTGTCTGATGCTGAGGACCTCATGCGGAGATGCCAAAACTGTCAATTCTTTAGCAAGCAATCTCACGTCCCAGCTCACAATTTTATCACCATATTGCCATCCTAGCCTTTTGCTTGCTGGAGCCTTGATATGATTGGGCCCTTTACAATGGCGCCAGGTGGTTTCACCCATGTGTTGGTGGCTATCGACAAGTTTACCAAGTGGATCGAGTACAAGCCGATAGCCAAGCTCACACCAGATAGAGTCGTTGATTTCATCTCCGACATGTTGCATTGCTTTGGCTCCCAAACACCATCATCACGGACTTGGGATCAAATTTCACGGCTAACCAGTTCTGAAAGTTCTGTGAAAATGCGTGCATCAAGGTCAAGTACGTCTCTATTGCACACCCAATTGCCAATGGTCAAGTCGAGAGGGCGAACGGCATGATAATCGAGGGCCTCAAGAAAAGACTCTATGATGAAAACAACAAGAAAGGAGGGAAGTGGATACACGAGTTGCCACATGTTGTTTGGGGGCTCAAGACTCAGCCATCCAAAGCCACAGGGCAAACACCATTCTTTCTTGTATACGGCTCCAAAGCAATCTTACCGGCCGACATCATGTTGAAATCCCCAAGGGTTGAAATGTACAATGAAGGCGAGGTGGACGAAGCAAGGCAGCTAGAGCTTGACTCTGTTGAAGAGGCTTGCTGTACTGCTCTCGTTCAGTCAGCACGATACCTACAGGGGATCCGGCGATATCACGACCGCAACATCAGAGAACGGTCGTTCAGTATTGGCGATTTGGTCCTACGCCGCTGAAGCGTCCCCTCATCCGAGGAGACTTAAATGTGATATCCAGATCAGTCCCAGGAGGCTGATACACATTTATTACATCAGATGGTACATTACCGTACAAACCTCCGAGGAGGCGGGCACTCGATACAGACGATAACTAGTAATAAAATAGCTATGGTAATACACCAAAGCGTGACCCACGCGGGATCCAACTCGGGCTCAGAGTAACACGCTAGCAGAAGCATCTTGCGGAGGGCCAACACCACAGGCAGAGTTGGGCGCGGACACAACCCTTATTCGTCGTTTCCGATCACGTAGTCCGGGTCTTCCTCTGAGAAAACCACATATATATATAGGGTGAGTACAAAGGTACTCAACAAGTCCAACCACACCCGCGGAGGGGGTGATAACAGAGATCATGCAGGTTATATCGAGGGTGGGGTTAGGGTTTATTTGCGATAAAGCAAGATTTTACACATGCAAGGGTTTATTTAGTAAAAGCACTTTCTCAAAACATTTTTATAGTAATCGAATCTTATGTGGTGTTGATCCTGCACGAAGGATCCAAGTTTTAGTGTCATCGGACCCGGCGTCCGCAGTAGCTTACTGCGCAACTGCCGAATACTTTCAGAACAACCTATGTCACAAAACCAATCATCCCGAAACATCTATTGAAGTGACCATGCCGTAACGCGCCCAATACCGTGGACACGGCTATTCGAATAGATTTTTACACTCTGCAGAGGTTGTACACTTTACCCACAAGTAGGGTACCGCGCTACGAACACCTTAGTGTCGCGGCGGATCCTAACAAAGCCATTACCCACCTTAGCTGGATCTAGCTAGCCAACGCGGAAGCTACCACGGGATTAATGACTCATGAAGTCATAACCGGAATATCACTCACACAGATCGTATCCCTTCCCCATGGTCTCCCGTTACTTACCGCTCTCCAGTTTTGGCTAGTAGAACAACTAGTGGGGTTTATGCTAAGCCGTTGCCCACACAACGGTCGAGTGGTTGTACGATAAAAGGGTTAGGCAAGATGACACCCCAGTTCGTCCTTATACCGACTAGACGGACATCTCATGCTCAACCACAAAGGTACAAGCACGCAAGCGGCATTTCGCACCGAAAACGCCGTCCATCCCGCCAGGTTAAGCCTTTCTTTTGTTTCCCCAACATTCCGTTCTGATCTTCTAAAACACCCGTACCCTTATCCTTAGTAAAGCGATTGTAATCATGGCTTACAATATAACGAGAGGAAAAACTAGGTAGCAGGTTTCTCTGTCATGTAGTTTACGCCTAGCCCAGCAAATCCTAGGTCATCGGGGTAGGGTTATAGCAATCAAGGGGTGGCTATCCAACCAGGTCTTGCAATAAAACAATGCACTTTACAAAACAGGCCAATAGGTTGTATTTATAAATCTAGGATAAGAATGCATCAAAGGATGGGATTGGACTTGCCATTCACAAAGCCTTCCGGGAAGTCCTGATCGAGGTACTGTCCTTCTGGCTCGCGGCACTGGTTCTCGGACTCTTGCTCGTAGCACTGCTCGTCGACGGGCTCTCCCTCGGTCACCTCGTGATCTACGGCGCACATAAACAACATTCAATAAAGAAAAGAGGTAACGGTTTTATCTACAAGTCTGAATCGGAAATAACTTAAGAAAAAAATGGTAGAAATAATATTTGCGGGGGATTTCTTGATGGCACGGCCGTCATTATGCTAGAAATGTCGTGGTAAAGTTTCAGGGCAAACGGGGGATTTTTGGCGCATAAAATGATAGGCCGAACGGGGTTTTAGGGAAGGAAATAGGGCCTGAGGACCTATTTGTGATTTCTATCGGGAAGGGGAGGGCTTGATTGTAATTTCTAGAAATAATCAGGGTACTCTAAAAAGGGTCAGGGACCTATCCGTAATTATCTTGTGCAGTGGAGGGGTTCATTTACTAAATAGGATGAGTAGGGGGGGGGTTATTTGGGAAAAGGGCTTAAGGGGAGGTGTGGTCCTTTAGGGAAAAGGCAAAAGGGCAGGGGGCTCAAGGCAATTTTGCCTTTCTTCTTCCTCTCGTTACCAGAACAGAGGAGGGGGGGGGGACAGGGGCCGGCGGCGCCACCCAAATCCGGCGGCCCTAGGGCACGGCGGCGGCCGGGGGTAGGGCTACGCGGGGAGGGGAGCGAGGGAAACTCATTCCTCCACTCACCGTGGGCCGGGGTGGCGCGGGGCGGGCTGCCCACGGAGGCCAGGGGCGGCG
This sequence comes from Panicum hallii, assembly GCF_002211085.1. Classification (NCBI taxonomy): domain Eukaryota; kingdom Viridiplantae; phylum Streptophyta; class Magnoliopsida; order Poales; family Poaceae; genus Panicum; species Panicum hallii. Next base: position 33,207,148 of record NC_038043.1, read on the forward strand.
GGCGGAGGTCTGGGCGGCGGCGGCAGTGCAGGGCCGGGGAGGGGGCTAGGGCTGCGGGGGAGGGTTGTGGCGGCGGCTGGGCGCGGCGGGGTGTATTTATAGGCCGGCGAGGGGGGAGGGAAAGAGGACGGCGCGGTGGAGGCCGGTGGCGGCAGTAATGGAGGTGGGGCGGCGGTGGTACGGGGGAGCAAGGCCGGGGAGGGGCTGGTCGCCGCTGCGCAGGGGTGGACGGTGGCGTGTAGTGGGGAGGGGCGACCTGGGGGCGCACGGTGCAGGAGCAGCGGCCAGCGGTAGGACGACGCGCGGCAGCCGGCTCTGTTCGGTGCCGTGGCCGGCAGGGGCAACGCGAGCGCCGAGACGGCACGGCGGGGTACGGCGCACGCAGGGGAGGGGCCTGGTTAGGCCGGCCCTGTGTCGTCGTCAATGGAGGGAGGGTGGTGACCGGCGCCGAGCTCTGCTCGGAGCTGTGCTGCGTGCAGGGGAGCGAAGGAAGCAGGAACAGAGAAAGGAGAAAGGGGAAAAGAAGAGGAAAAGGGGTAGGGGAAAAGAAAAGGAGGGAGGGGGAGGTCCTGCGTCGGCGGGATTCGCGGCGAGGTCGCGCGCGTGCGACGCGACGCGTGAGGGGAAAGAGCCGTGTCGGCGGAATTCGCGGCGACGGTCGCGAGTGCGGAGTTGAGCATGCGGCACGTCGTGGGGGTCGAGGAAAGAAAAAGGATGGTGGTCAATTCAGGCGGCGAAAGGTCGGGAGATGTGTCGGACGATTAGGGGTTCGGACGGTAAGGGTTTAGGATCGACCCGAGCTTGCCGAGAGAATATTTTCTAGCGAGCGATTCGTGCTGTAATTTAGATTAGGTAGAAACGCGGGCGTCACAAACCTACCCCACTTAAAATGAATCTCGTCCTCGAGATTCGGCTGGTTCCTAAATAGATGGGGAAACTCTTTCTTAAGGGCATCTTCGCGTTCCCATGTGGCTTCTTCGATTCCATGTCTGCTCCACTGAACTCTGCAAATCCGCACTTCGGAGTTCCTTGTTCTTCTTATGACCGTGTCCAAAATCTTGATAGGCACCTCCTGGTACTGAAGATCTGTTTGTAAAACTATCTCTTCTTCCGGCACCCGTTCCCTTTCGGGCACCCTCAGGCATCTTCTCAGTTGGGATACATGGAACACTGGGTGTATATCGGACATTCCTTCTGGTAGCTCTAGACGGTACGCTACAGCTCCGATTCTCTTCAGTACTTGGTAAGGTCCGATGTACCGAGGGGCTAGTTTCCCATGTACTTGAAATCTCCGAGTCCCTCGAATAGGCGAAACCTTGAGATAGACGAAGTCTCCTGGATTGAAGCTTACTTCTCGTCTCTTCTTGTCTGAGTAACTCTTTTGTCGGGATTGGGCGGCCTTCAGTTTCTCTCTAATTTCGGCCACTCTTTCTTCCGCTTCTTTTACGAGCGCGGGTCCAACCAGGGCACGCTCTCCAACTTCTGACCACATCAGGGGGGTCCTACACTTTCTCCCATAGAGAGCTTCAAATGGTGACATGCCTAAGCTCGCTTGATAACCATTGTTGTACGAAAACTCAGCGTACGGTAAACTTTGTTCCCAGTCCTTGCCATAAGTAAGGACACATGCTCTCAGCATATCCTCCATAATCTGGTTCACCCTTTCTGTTTGACCGTCGGTCTGCGGGTGATAAGCTGAACTGAAGTCCAACTTGGTGCCCATGGCCTTATGCAAACTTTTCCAAAACCTAGAGGTGAATTGGGTTCCTTTATCCGAAACGATTCTGCTAGGTACGCCATGCAGCTTCACTATGTTGTCCACATAGAGTCGGGCTAGCTTCTCACCGCCATAATTGGTCCGTACCGGTAGGAAGTGAGCGACTTTTGTGAGTCGGTCCACTATTACCCATATGGAGTCATGTCCTTTCTGTGTCCTGGGTAGACCCACCACAAAATCCATTCCTATCTCATCCCATTTCCAAACCGGGATGGGTAGGGGTTGTAGCAACCCTGCCGGCTTCTGATGTTCAGCCTTGATCCTTTGACAAGAGTCACAATGGGCGACGAATCTTGCAATGTCCGCCTTCATTCCATTCCACCAATACTTTTGTCTTATATCCACATACATCTTGGTGGATCCTGGGTGGATGGAATATGCCGAGTTGTGGGCCTCATCCATAATAGTCTGTCGGAACTCTCCTTCCTTAGGCACGCAAATCCTATCCTTGTACCATAAGGTTCCTTTGTCATCCACTCTGAAATCCGGTGCCTTGTTTTCCCCCGTATGCATGCGGATTCTCATCAAGTCCTTATCTGAGCTTTGGGCCTTCCTGATCTGGTCTTCCAAGGTAGGTTGAACACTCAACTCGTGTCTGGAGCCCTGGGGAACGATGTGCACATTTAATTGTGCCATCTCTTCTTGAAGGTGGGCACTCTTAGGTCCATAAGATTTTCGGCTTAGAGCATCTGCTACCACGTTTGCTTTGCCAGGATGGTAATGAATTACCACATTATAATCTTTAACTAGTTCTAACCACCTTCTTTGCCTCAGGTTTAATTCTGGCTGGGTGAAGATATATCTTAAGCTCTTATGGTCTGTGTAGACCTCACACCTATTCCCAATCAGATAGTGTCTCCAAATCTTGAGGGCGTGTACTACAGCTGCCAATTCTAAATCATGGGTCGGGTAATTTTGCTCATGAGGCTTGAGTTGTCGGGAAGCGTATGACACTACCTTCCCTCCTTGCATGAGGACACATCCTAATCCTTGACGGGATGCATCACAATAAATGATAAAGTCCCGTTGGATGTCTGGTAGGGTTAGTACC